>NW_027412533.1:10736698-11339393 GCF_025532065.1 Leptinotarsa decemlineata | reverse complement strand
TCGAATTTAGTATAATTTCGGTTATGAATCAAAAATTTCAATTTTGTCACTGGAAATGGATTTTTGTCGTTTCTATCTCGTTTTTTGTCAAAAAACCCAGAATTTCAATCGAATTTAGTATTTTTTTGGTTATGAATCGAAAATTTCAATTTTGCACTAGAAATGGATTTTTGTCGTTTCTATCTCGTTTTTTGTCAAAAAACCCAGAATTACAATCGAATTAAGTATTTTTTTGTTTTATCAATCAAAATTTCCATTTTGTTATAGAAATGGATTTTGTCGTTTCTATCTCGTTTTATCGTCAAAAAAACCCAGATTTCAATCGAATTCAGTATTTTTTGGGTTATCAATCGAAAATTTCAATTTTGTTGTATGAAATAGATTTTGGTGTTGTTTCTATCTCGTTTTTTTCTTCAAAAAACCTAGAATTACAATTCGAATTTAGTATTTTTTCGATTATCAATCAAAAATTTCAATTTTGTCACTAGAAATGGATTTTTTGTCGTTTCTATCTCTTTTTTGATAAAAAAAACCCAGAATTACAATCGAATTTAGTATTTCTTTGGTCATCAATCAAAATTTCAATTTTGTTGTTAGAAATAAATTTTTGTCGTTTCTATCTCGTTTTATCGTCAAAAAACCCAGAATTTCAATCGATTTTAGTAATTTTTTTGGTTATCAATCGAAAATTTCAATTTTGTCACTAGAAATGGATTTTTGTCGTTTCTATCTCGTTTTTTTGTCAAAAAACCCAGAATTACAATCGAATTAAGTATTTTTTTGGTATCAATCAAAAATTTCCATTTTACTAGAAATGGATTTTTGTCGTTTCTATCTCGTTTTATCGTCAAAAAACCCTGAATTTCAATCGAATTTAGTATTTTTTTGGTTTTCAATCGAAAATTTCAATTTTGTTGTTAGAAATAGATTTTTGTCGTTTCTATCTCGTTTTTTCGTCAGAAAACCCAGAATTACATTCGAGCAATCGAATTTAGTATAATTTCGGTTATGAATCAAAATTTCAATTTTGTCACTGGAAATGGATTTTTGTCGTTTCTATCTCGTTTTTTGTCAAAAAACCCAGAATTTCAATCGAATTCAGTATTTTTTTGGTTATGAATCGAAAATTCAATTTTGTCACTAGAAATGGATTTTTTGTCGTTTCTATCTCGTTTTTTGGTCGAAAAACCCAGAATTTCAATCGAATTTAGTATTTTTTTTGTTATCAATCAAAAATGTCATTTTGTCACTAGAAATGATTTTTGTCGTTTCTATCTCGTTTTCTGGTCAAAAAACCCAGAATTACAATCGAATTTAGTATTTTTCGGTTATCAATCAAAATTTCAATTTTGTCACTAGAAATGGATTTTTGTCGTTTCTATCTCGTTTTTTCATCAAAAAACCCTGAATTTCAATCGAATTGGTCTTTTTTTGGTTATCAATCGAAAACTTCAATTTTGTCACTAGAAATGGATTTTTGTCGTTTCTATCTCGTTTTCTGGTCAAAAAACCCAGAATTACAATCGAATTAGTATTTTTTTTGGTTATCAATCAAAAAATTTCAATTTTGTCACTAGAAATGGATTTTTGTCGTTTCTATCTCGTTTTTTGGTCAAAAAACCCAGAATTACAATCGAATTTACTATTTTTTCGATTATCAATCAAAAATTTCAATTTTGTCTTCAGAAATAGACTTTTGTCGTTTTTTAACTCGATTTTATTCGCAATAAACCCAGAATACATATACTAGCAATCTAATTTAGTATTATTTCGGTTTTGAATCAAAAATTTAAATTTTGTCACTAGAAATAGATTTTTTTTTGTTCTATCTCGTTTTTTCGTCAATAAACCCAGAATTACAATCGAGTTTAGTATTTTTTTCGGTTATCAATCAAAAATTTCAATTTTGTCTTCAGAAATAGACTTTTGTCGTTTCTACCTCGATTTTTCCGACAATAAACCCAGAATTACATTCTAGCATCGAATTTACTATAATTTCGGTTATGAATCAAAAATTTCAATTTTGTCACTAGAAATAGAATTTTTGTCGTTTTCATCTCGTTTTTTGGTCAAAAATCCCAGAATTTCAATGGAATTTATTATTTTTTTGGTAATCAATCGAAAATTTCAATTTTGTATTTTAAAATAGAATTTTTGTCGTTTCTATCTCGTTTTCTCGTCAAAAAACCTAGAATTTCAATGGAATTTAGTAGGTATTTTTTTGGTATCAATCGAAAATTTCAATTTTGTCTTTAGAAATAGATTTTTGTCGTTTCTATCTCGTTTTTTCGTCAAAAAACCTAGAATTTCAATCGAATTTAGTATTTTTTTCGGTTATCAATCAAAAATTTCAATTTTGTCTTCAGAAATAGACTTTTGTCGTTTCTACCTCGATTTTTTCGACAACTAACCCAGAATTACATGCTAGCAATCGAATTTGTATAATTTCGGATATGAATCAAAAATTTCAATTTTGTCACTAGAAACGGAATTTTCGTCGTTTCTATCTCGTTTTTTGGTCAAAAAACCGAGAATTACAATCGAATTTGGTATTTTTTTCGATTATCAATCAAAAATTTCAATTTTGTCTTTAGAAATAGACTTTGTCGTTTTTAACTCGATTTTATCGGCAATAAACCAGAATTACATTTTAGCAATCTAATTTAGTATTATTTTTCGGTTTTGAATCAAAAATTAAATTTTGTGACTAGAAATAGATTTTTTTGTTTCTATCTCGTTTTTTGGTCAAAAAACCCAGAATTACAATCGAATTTAGTATTTTCCGGTTATCAATCAAAAATTTCAATTTTGTCTTCAGAAATAGACTTTTGTCGTTTCTAACTCGATTTTTTCGACAATAATCCCAGAATTACATTCTAGCAATCGAATTTACTATAATTTCGGTTATGAATCGAAAATTTCAATTTTGTCTTAAGAAATAGATTTTTTGTCGTTTCTATCTCGTTTTTTCGTCAAAAAACCCAGAATTTCAATCGAATTTAGTATTTTTTTGGTTTATCAATCGAAAATTTGAATTTTGTCACTAGAAATGGATTTTTGTCGTTTCTATGTCGTTTTCTTGTTAAAAAAACCCAGAATTACAATCGAATTTAGTATTTTTTCGGTTATCAATCAAAAATTTCAGTTTTGTCACTAGAAATGAATTTTTGTCGTTTCTATCTCGTTTTTTGGTCAAAAAACCCAGAATTACAATCGAATTTAGTAGTTTTTTTCGATTATCAATCAAAAATTTCAATTTTGTCTTTAGAAATAGACTTTTGTCGTTTTTAACTAGATTTTTAACGGCAATAAACTCAGAATTACATGCTAGCAATCTAATTTAGTATAATTTCGGTATGAATCAAAAATTTCAATTTTGTCACTAGAAATAGATTTTTTTTTGTTTCTATCTCGTTTTTTCGTCAAAAAACCCAGAATTACAATCGAATTTGGTATTTTTTCGGATATTAATCAAAAATTTCATTTTGTCTTTAGAAATAGACTTTTGTCGTTTCTAACTCGATTTTATCGGCAATAAACCCAGAATTACATTCTAGCAATCTAATTTAGTATTATTTCGGTTTTGAATCAAAAATTTAAATTTTTTACTAGAAATAGATTTTTTTGTTTCTATCTCGTTTTTTTCGTCAAAAAACTCAGAATTACAATCGAATTCAGTATTTTTCCGGTTATCAATCAAAAATTTCAATTTCGTCAGTAGAAATAGATTTTGTCGTTCTCATCTCGTTTTTTGGTCAGAAATCCAGAATTAAAATCGAATTTAGTATTTTATCGTTTATCAATCAAAAATTTCAATTTTGTCACTAGAAACACAGTTTTGTCGTTTCTAACTCGATTTTTTCGGTTAAAAAACCCAGAATTACACTCTAGCAATCGAATTTTGTATATTTTTGTTATGAATTAGTAATTTAAATTTTGCCACTAGAAATAGATTTTTGTCGTTCCTATCTCGTTTTTTCGTCAAAAAACCCAGAATTTCAATGGAATTTAGTATTTTTTGGTTATCAATCGAAAATTTCAATTTTGTCTTTAGAAATAGTTTTTTGTCGTTTCTATCTCGTTTTTTCGTCAAAAAACCCAGAATTTCAATCGAATTTAGTATTTTTTTGGTTATCAATCAAAATTTCATTTTGTCACTAGAAATGGATTTTTGTCGTTTCTATCTCGTTTTTTTTCGTCAAAAAACCCAGAATTACATCGAATTTAGTATTTTTTCGATTATCAATCAAAAATTTCAATTTTGTCTTCTGAAATAGACTTTTGTCGTTTCTACCTCGATTTTTTCGACAATAAACCCAAATTACATGCTAGCAATCGAATTTAGTATAATTTCGGTCATGAATCAAAAATTTCAATTTTGTCACTAGAAACGGATTTTTGTCGTTTCTATCTCGTTTTTTGGTCAAAAAACCCAGAATTACAATCGAATTTAGTATTTTTCGGTTATCAATCAAAAATTTCAATTTTGTCACTAGAAATGGATTTTTGTCGTTTCTATCTCGTTTTTTCGTCAAAAAACCCAGAATTACAATCGAATTTAGTATTTTTTCGATTATCAATCAAAAATTTCAATTTTGTCTTTAGAAATAGACTTTTGTCGTTTCTACCTCGATTTTTCGACAATAAACCAAAATTACATGCTAGCAATCGAATTTAGTATAATTTCGGTTATGAATCAAAAATTTCAATTTTGTTACTAGAAATAGAGTTTTGTCGTTTCTAACTCGATTTTTTCGGTAAAAAACCCAGAATTACACTCTAGCAATCGAATTTAGTATATTTTCGGTTATGAATTAGAAATTTCAATTTTGCCACTAGAAATAGATTTTTGTCGTTTCTATCTCGTTTGTCGTCAAAAAACCCAGAATTTCAATCGATTTTAGTATTTTTCTGGTTATCAATCGAAAATTTCAAATTTGTCTTTAGAAATAGATTTTTGTCGTTTCTATCTCGTTTTATCGTCAAAAAACTCAGAATTACAATCGAATTCAGTATTTTTTCAGTTATCAATCAAAAATTTCAATTTTGTCTTTAGAAATAGACTTTTGTCGTTTTTAACGGCAATAAACCCAGAATTACATTCTAGCAATCGAATTTAGTATTATTTCGGTTTTGAATCAAAAATTTAAATTTTCACACTAGAAATAGATTTTTTTTTTGTTTCTATCTCGTTTTTTCGTCAAAAAACCTAGAATTACATTCTAGAAATCAAATTCAGAATTGTTTCGGTTATGAATCAAAAATTTCAATTTCGTCACTAGAAATAGATTGTTGTCATTTCTAAATGGATTTTTTAGGCAAAAAAACCCAGAATTACATTCTAGCAATCGAATTTAGTATCATTTCGGTTATGAATCAAAAATTTCAATTTTGTCACTAGAAATAGATTTTTATCATTTCTATCTCGTTTTTTCGTTAAAAAACCCAGAATTACAATCGAATTTAGTATTTTTTCGGTTATCAATCAAAAATTTAAATTTTGTCAATAGGAATGAAGTTTTGTCGTTTCTATCTCGTTTTTTTCGTCATGAAACCCAGAATTACATTCTAGCAATCTAATTTAGTATTATTTCGGTTTTGAATCAAAAATTTAAATTTTGTCACTAGAAATAGATTTTTGTCGTTTTCATCTCGTTTTTTGGTCAAAAATACCAGAATCAAAATCGAATTTAGTATTTTTTCGTTTATCAATCAAAAATTTCAATTTTGTCACTAGAAACAGAGTTTTGTCGTTTCTAACTCGATTTTTTCGGTAAAAAACCCAGAATTACACTCTAGCAATCGAATTTAGTATATTTTCGGTTATGAATTAGAAATTTCAATTTTGCCACTAGAAATAGATTTTTGTCGTTTCTATCTCGTTTTGTCGTCAAAAAACCAGAATTTCAATCGATTTTAGTATTTTTCTGGTTATCAATCGAAAATTTCAAATTTGTCTTTAGAAATAGATTTTTGTCGTTTCTATCTCGTTTTATCGTCAAAAAACTCAGAATTACAATCGAATTCAGTATTTTTTCAGTTATCAATCAAAAATTTCAATTTTGTCTTTAGAAATAGACTTTTGTCGTTTTTAACGGCAATAAACCCAGAATTACATTCTAGCAATCGAATTTAGTATTATTTCGGTTTTGAATCAAAAATTTAAATTTTCACACTAGAAATAGATTTTTTTTTGTTTCTATCTCGTTTTTTCGTCAAAAAACCTAGAATTACATTCTAGAAATCAAATTCAGAATTGTTTCGGTTATGAATCAAAAATTTCAATTTCGTCACTAGAAATAGATTGTTGTCATTTCTAAATGGATTTTTTAGGCAAAAAAACCCAGAATTACATTCTAGCAATCGAATTTAGTATCATTTCGGTTATGAATCAAAAATTTCAATTTTGTCACTAGAAATAGATTTTTATCATTTCTATCTCGTTTTTTCGTTAAAAAACCCAGAATTACAATCGAATTTAGTATTTTTTCGGTTATCAATCAAAAATTTAAATTTTGTCAATAGGAATGAAGTTTTGTCGTTTCTATCTCGTTTTTTTCGTCATGAAACCCAGAATTACATTCTAGCAATCTAATTTAGTATTATTTCGGTTTTGAATCAAAAATTTAAATTTTGTCACTAGAAATAGATTTTTGTCGTTTTCATCTCGTTTTTTGGTCAAAAAATCCCAGAATTAAAATCGAATTTAGTATTTTTTTCGTTTATCAATCAAAAATTTCAATTTTGTCACTAGAAACAGAGTTTTGTCGTTTCTAACTCGATTTTTTCGTTGAAAAACCCAGAATTACATTCTAGCAATCGAATTCAGTATATTTTCGGTTATGAATTAGAAATTTCAATTTTGCCACTATAATAGATTTTTGTCGTTTCTATCTCGTTTTTTCGTCAAAAAACCCAGAATTACAATCGAAATCAGTATTCTTTCGATTATTAATCAAAAATTTCAATTTTGTCTTTAGAAATAGACTTTTGTCGTTTTTAACTCGATTTTATCGGCAATAAACCCAGAATTACATTCTAGCAATCGAATTTAGTATATTTTTGGTTATGAATTAGAAATTTCAATTTTGCCACTAGAAATAGATTTTTGTCGTTTCTATCTCGTTTTTTCATCAAAAAACCCAGAATTACAATCGAATTTAGTATTTTTTTGGTTATCAATCGAAAATTTCAATTTTGTCTTTAGAAATAGATTGTTGTCGTTTCTATCTCGTTTTTTCGTCAAAAAACCCAGAATTACAATCGAAATCAGTATTTTTCGATTATCGATCAAAAATTTCAATTTTGTCACTAGAAATGGATTTTTGTCGTTCCTATCTCGTTTTTTGGTCAAAAGACCCAGAATTACAATCGAAATTAGTATTTTTTTGGTTATCAATCGAAAATTTCAATTTTGTCACTAGAAATGGATTATTGTCGTTTCTATCTCGTTTTTTGGTCAAAAAACCCAGAATTACAATCGAATTCAGTATTTTTTCGGTTATCAATCAAAAATTTCAATTTTGTCTTTAGAAATAGACTTTTGTCGTTTTTAACTCGATTTCATCGGCAATAAACCCAGAATTACATTCTAGCAATCGAATTTATTATTATTTCGGTTTTGAATCAAAAATTTAAATTTTCACAAAAGAAATAGATTTCTTTTTGTTTCTATCTCGTTTTTTTCGTTAAAACCTAGAATTACATTCTAGAAATCAAATTCAGAATTGTTTCGGTTATGAATCAAAAATTTCAATTTCGTCACTAGAAATAGATTGTTGTCATTTCTAAATGGATATTTTAGGCAAAAGAACCCAGAATTACATTCTAGCAATCGAATTTAGTATTATTTCGGTTATGAATCAAAAATTTCAATTTCATCACTAGAATTAGATTTTTATCGTTTCTATCTCGTTTTTTCGTTAAAAAACCCAGAATTACAATCGAATTTAGTATTTTTTCGTTCATCAATCAAAAATTTCAATTTTGTCAATAGAAATAGAGTTTTGTCGTTTCTAACTCGATTTTTTCGGTAGGAAACCCAGAATTACATTCTAGCAATCTAATTTTGTATTGATTCGGTTTTGAATCAAAAATTTAAATTCTGTCACTAGAAATAGATTTTTTTTTCTATCTCGTTTTTTCGTCAAAAAACTCAGAATTACAATCGAATTCAGTATTTTTTCGGTTATCAATCAAAAATTTCAATTTTGTCTTTAGAAATAGACTTTTGTCGTTTCTAACTCGATTTTATCGGCAATAAACCCAGAATTACATCCTAGCCATCGAATTTAGTATTTTTTCGGTTATGTATCAAAAATTTCTATATTGTCACTGGAAATAGATTTTTGTCGTTTCTAACTCGTTTTTTTTCGCCAAAAAAACCCAGAATTTCATCCTAGCCATCGAATTTAGTATTTTTTCGGTCACGAATCAAAAATTTCAATTTTGCCACTAGAAATAGATTTTTGTCGTTTCTATTTCGTTTTTTCGGTAAAAATTCCAGAATATCGAGGTAGAAACGACAAAAATCTATTTCTAGCGACAAAATTGAAATTTTTTTATTCATAATCGAAAAAATACTAAATTCGATAGAAAGAATGTAATTCTGGGTTTTTTGCCAGAAAAATCGAGTTAGAAACGACAAAAATCTATCTATTTCTAGTGACAAAATTGAAATTTTTTCGCCCGAAAAATTTGGTTTGACATAGTGTGCACCACGAAAACTAATGCACCTTTACAAATTCACTTGGAACAACACTGTAAGGGAAATGCATCTGGAAGCAGTGGTCGATGTGGAACGAATGAGGGTAAAATCATTGACATTATCACAGCCTTCTCTAATTCCTGTGACATTGGGTGTGTTTCTAAATTCACTGATCAATCTGTGCTGGATTCATCTATTGGTCCATTCGAACCATTAGCGCCGTTCTATTGGTTGAGCAATTGCACCCGAAATTTTCTGTTGGATTTAAAATCGTTTCCATTATAGGTTGAACTTGTCCTCATGTCATTTTCATATCATAACCACAGTATTTTGTATACAGTAATTTCATAAAGGCTGATTTGTGGTTTGAATTTTCTTACGCGCAGACCCACGCGTCGATGTCTTAGGTCTGCGCAAACGACGAGTTTAAGACAGGCATGCAAACCTTCCATAGTTGTCGAATTTTATGGGTTTCACCCAACCTACTGTGGTACATTATTTTACAACTCGTGAAAAAATGTTAAAGGTGGTCTCTTATTCCATAAAATTCTGATTGCTGGAATATTACTGGATGAGACGTTGGTTCTTAGAAATATTCCACGTATTTTATTCGAAAATGATCATTTTGGCAAATCTACAATATTATGTCGGATAACGATAATTGTCACATTGGCAACAGTGCAAAATGCAATCATAACCTATAAAATACTGTGATTTTTGTTTATTTCGAATACCGAATACAATAAATCAATATCTTTTCCTAGATAGCAATGATTACACCAATCTACAGTTGCCTGAGCAGAACTCTTTCAGTTACATAAGTGGCTATTTTATGAAAAAATGTCTCGAAAAACACAAATGTGACATTTGCATTAACTATGCTAGAGAAAATGAATTATTAAGTGCAGAAACTTTGTACACGCAATTCAGAGCATATCCAAATGCAAAAAACAATACTTTTGGAAATCTACAAACTCCAAATAAAAAGTTTATAGATTATTTGAACATTTTGGAAACTATTTTCAGTGAACATTTCCAAACTTATCGATAGAACTTGGTGTTGGAAGGAGCATAAAACATAAACTCCAGGAAGTGCCTTTTTCTCATCCATGTTTGCATTTTCCAGTTGATTATTTAATTTCATTATATGTGCGGGTGAGAATTTATTATACGATTAAGTTTATAAATCGTAGTTTCAAAACTACATCGAAAAAAATTAAAGAAAACCAAAAAATACAAAACCTTCGACATTTGTAAATTTTCTCCAATACTTCTTAAATACCTAGTGTTTATATGTACCCACGACTTATTATACTTTAGCAATAGAAAAATTTGTTAGTTTTCTGAATAAAGTGTATTCAAAGCCTAAAGTGATGTCTTATTTAAGGAAGGTAGAAATAAACTATCGAAAGCTTGACGAAAATAAGGAGTCTTCTTTGACCTAGTACCAAAAATTCTGACTGCAACCCCACTAAAGCTTTTCCAGATTTACTATGGGCTATATAGTGTTATTTTTTTCTACTGTACTTATCAGTCAGGTCAGGAGGAAAAACGTATTTGAAATTATTTAGGGACTGCAGGACAGTTGCAAACATTCATTTTGGAAATGTCTATACCTTTGTATACATTGTATGGCATGTGTCTGACAAAACAACTACTTCTCTGGCAACTATCCCAACAGATGTTGAATTATATCTCGGACATACGTGCAAAAATCCTTTCTTTGAAGGAACATCTCTGCAAGAGCTGTCTACGAGGAATACCGAGTCCACAGTATACTTATATAACTATACTGTGCCGAGTCCCTGTGTGTATACAACCGTGATAGCATGGTCTGCACTGATGAGGAACACTTCAAAACAGTTCGCAGTTGGTTCCTTGTTCGAATCAGGCGAAGTCCCACTATTTGTCCTAGAGAGCTCTTGCAAAGTTGTTTCTTCAAAGTGAGAATCTTTGCAATTATGTCTGAGGCGACTTGGATTCCGAAAGGTTAACAGTCGTAAGGTATTTTTGATAGTCAAATTTACATTATATAAGAAGTTGCTGACTAATAGGACATGTTTCATTTAGAATAACTGTTTTTAATCTACGCACCAACTTTTCGGGGTTGATTAGACATCTAGACTTGTATAGATTCAAATATCAACATTTGTCAATATATGTCGAGTTATTAGCTAAAGAAGTAGTTGTTTTCTGTCGGAAAACATATATAATGGTATAGTCAAAATGCATTTGGACTTGTCAGTGATTTTGTTATCAATTTTTACTTGGATAAAAGCTGGAACCAGCAAAACAACCTATTATCTTACAGTGTAAAAAATTCATAACTTCCGACTCCGAAAACTCTCACATACATTTATAGTTAGTACATACATACAAAAAAATTATTTTTGTATGATTGAACACTACATACTTAATTACTTTTTTACTTCTTCAAGTCCTGAATAGTAACTACATAATTCAGAAAGAATAGGCTCTACAGATTCCTTAATCTTGAGTGATGAATTCGATTAGGAATATTTTTAATAATTGGTCTTTAATATAATCGAATCGGCAAACTCGTCCGCCATCTTGAATTCTCCAATCAATAAATGAATATGCTATATTTGGCCCCAAAAATCACTACAAAGAAATTTCGCATGGATTCGTACCATGGTTCATGAATAACAAAATACGTTCTTTATCTTGTCTTTTTTCTTGTTGAAATGAAAATATATTTTGTCACATTCAAATATGAACATCTGCCGATTCCATGAATTTTTAAAATCTACTTGAAACTTAGTTCATCATTGCCCAAATGATCTGGGTTACTTGAATATTACACAAATGCAAAATTATCATTTGTACAATTTTCTCAGGTGCCCAACAGGGTTTTCATAGACTGTTTTTTTTGAGCAGTTTATATGAATAGTTGTTATGTTGAGCAGTGTATACACGCTTTGGTTGAGATTGTAGTAGGGAGAAATGTCATTAGTGTCAAATACGTCATCATTATAAAAAATGAAACTCCTGGACACCGACATCAAAGGAACCGACGCTGAGTGAAACTAATGTATACAGAAATACTGTGTCATAACCAAGGATACATTTTTTGGATGGCACAAGTTTGATTTCATTATAACGTTAAAAATGTATTGCACAACCTTGCAATGTGTGCTAAAATGTTTTTCACTGTTTCCTAAGAAAATGAACGATCAATTAAAATTTTGTTAATTATTTATTTAAGAATAATGCCAGCCAACAAATGACAATAACAAGATCGACTGAATTCACAAATTAAACATTAACACGAATAATATATTCGATTCACAGTGAAGAACCCTTGATAACAGGATAAAATTATTCTGGAAGGAATTTAACCTGTTAAATTTCCAAATGGTTCTCGGTAGCTCATAGTCCGTAATAAAATGAGTCAAATATGAATTCACGCCACCCACTAAGAACAATAAATTCAACGTTACCGGTATATTTGCCACATTGCCACCTAACGAAGCTAGGTATGTCTTTTTGACGCATGAGTCAAAGTCGGACGTCGGACTTATACTGTCAATGAGTAGAATAAACAAAATAAACCATGTTTTTCAAGTAAATAATGAAGATATATATTACTATTACATGAAAACAGAAAAACAAAGAAAACGGAGCTCATAAGAAATTGAACTGAAGGGTAGAATCTAAAGTAATATTATAATCTGACTAAACTTTTGGTAGTAAATAGTTATTAGAATTTGCAAAATATCAAACCCATTGTTTAATCATTGTAAATGAATTTTATAGGTACTATACTAATCTTTTGCAGCTGCGAAGTTTTGATTAAAGTGTTAATCTATTCTTAGCAAGAATTCAAATAAATTCATATGATGAATCAAGGAATAAGAAATCTAGACTGTCAGTTTGGATGAAAATATGTAGAAATGAAAAAGCTTGGATTTACTAGACTTTATAACATAACTACCTATTAATTTATATATACAAGTTTGAAAAAAGGATATCTAAGGTTTTAAACCTTAGTGGCCCTGTTGTTTAATTCTTCTTCTTCTTATGGCTCTGCCTTTTCAGCAATTTGCCAGTCCTCCTGTTGTTTAATTGAGGATGTAAAACTATAACATTTTATCACCTACAAATAATTAGTTGGAAAAAAGTTTACATAAAAGTTACTGTTGCATATTCCATATTTTTGAAATCAGGATAATTTTATGTAGAATTATCGGACAAAAAAAAACAATAAAAATGAACAGTTTTTAATGCTGAACTAATCATCATTTGACTAACAATGTTTGACTAACAATGTTGGAATGACTATGGAGGAAAACTATTTTGCTGACTAATACTAGAATGAACATTATAGGTTTTAAAGAAATAGAATATTCACGAAATATATCAACGTACACGCAAAGTCACTTTTTAAAAAATATATTTTAATTACAAACTGTGAAAATTCGAAATTACAGAGATGTTTACTGTATGAAATCTAGCAACTGACTAATTTATAAATAGAGTTCAGTCTTCAGGTCGATTCAGCAACATCAGCATAAAATGGCGTCAGCGATGCTGGATAAGCTCTTCTCCCTTAAGGTGGTACGATATAATTCCTCCCCTCACAGATTCAACTTCGGAAGATTACTGAGGAAGTTGAATATTCTGCAACTCTATGGATTCCTGGGGGCTTCTTCTGGAAGGCGGATTGATGTCTCTTATCTTCTTGTATATGGCATACGCTAGTAGAACTGCTAGAATCCCATAAACTATAATTGTCCAAGCACTGGGTGTATAGCTTATAGAGTTTTCTTGAAGTGCAGGGCGGTTTTCTATGAACCCTGTTCTGATTTCATGCAGCTCATCCAAGTTTACATTGTTCAGGTGAAGGCTCAAGTTAAACTTCTCTCTTGAAATTTCTTGTATATCTGAGTCGGGAAACAGGATGGGTTGGCTTTGGGTATCGATCTGCTGATAATTGATGATAACTTCTTGATTTGTCGATATCTGGCAAGTATTTGGGATGTCGACTAGGTATGAACCTTTGACTTTGATGGCTTCTTCTTGTTGGTGACATTTTAGTCTAACTGTTTCTTCGGTAGGTAAGAGTCCAATCCATTGGTTTGACTCTTCCAATCGTTTGAATATTGGTTGATTGATTTCCAATCGCATCTTTTGGCATATGGCATGGTCCTCAATGTTCATCAGTTGGATTTCGCAGGGATTTTTGGCTCCAATTTCCAATAATTCGACCGGGTCACAGATGTAGAAAAGTGGAAGTACTTTCATACAAGGGTCGCCCATAAATGAGTAGTACAATTCGTTTTTCAAAAGGTACTTATTTTCTGGAATTATTGCCTTAAAATGACTCTCATTTGGTATATGGATTGAGTAAAGATGGTGGAGGTTCAGTTCTATAGGGTGTGTTATAGGTATGCGAAGGATGTATGTTATTTTGTTATTTAATAAATAACAATCTACCTTTATCAATTTTTCAATCACCATAATATTCTCAAGTCTGATTTCAACTGGTATTTGATTTTTCTTCAGTCTGTTTTGAACATCAGTTATTTCCCGTAAAAGGTCTTTGGTTTTCATGATACTTGGATGCATCATTCCGATTTTTGCAAAAGATATTGAGTTTTCAATGTCTTGTAGAATAGAGTTGATAATTTCGAACATATTAATTAGTTGATTTATTATGTCTTTAATGAAATCTGAATTTTCTCGATAAACTTTATTTTTGACTATTTCAGAAATTTGATTGATTTTTATTTCAATCAATTTCTCGTTATGATTTATTTGCTGAATAGTGTTGTTAAATTTATCAATCAGAGAGACAGCGAGAGAATTTTGCCTTATTATGTTCGATGACAATTTTTCTTGATTTTGCTTTAGTTTTTGAATAAGTTTTTCATAGCGTTCGCCATCGCTTGCATCTAAATTGCCACTAATTGCTTTAAAAATCGATCCTAACCCATTGATTATTCCTCTGTTATTTCTCATCGGATGAGGTATTAGTTCTATCAGTTTATTTTCGACATTGGTCTCCATAAATTTTAATATTTTTAAGTAGTTTCAACTATGGCTGCATATGGTTGTAACAATTCTTCAGTTTCCAAATCATTCTTTGTATCTTGGTTTCTTGTTTCAGTTTCTACATCAGAATGGATTATGATGTGTTCTTCTTTCTCCAGTTCTGTTTTCAATGTTACTAGGGCAGATTTATCATCTGAAAATGGTTAGGTTAGATTAGGTGTGTACTTCTAGGCTTCTACTACATATAGTCATCTTATTGAATTCAATTCTGAAATTTTGGAATTTGGTCCAAAAAAATACATTTTTTATAATAACTCAATAGTTCTAATTGACAATTTTATATTCATACTTAAAAATTAATTTCAAAAATAAAGACTGTTTCAACATATTTATTCAGCATAGTACTTTTGAATGCATTCTAAAAAATAATATGGAATCAATCATTCACTAGAATTCTATATTTATTTGTAAATACATTAATCAGCAGCATTCAGATCAAGTGAAAGATGTCACACATACATTGACTAAATCTTTGTTAGAAGATCAACACCATTACATATTATTAATTGATATATAATCCTCCTCCAGGACAAACCTTTCTGGAATGCACTTTTCCATTTCTTCACTTAAGAAATTCAGTATATTAAGTACCTTCTTTTTACCTTCATTTTATAGCATTTGTTATGATGAATGAATTTTTAATTTTTAGTATACATGGTAGGCATATATACTTACTGTTAGAAGCTATAATTGTAGATGAATACCAAGCCCCTCCAGTATACCTCACACTTATAGAAGTGGTGGTTTTATATTTATTCGAGATTTACTACAAATGTAGTAAATCCCATCTTCAAATTTTACTGGGTAATACATGACCATAAACCACGCTGCTGACCGGAGTCCTACGTTTTAGTGGTCTATAAAATTTTCATTTACATCAGTTATCACTAAGATGTCTAAAAACCCTGGTGCATCTACTCATACCTGCAAAAGTTTGGGGTAAAATGAGGGATTTATGGCTAACTTGATTAGCAGAGATCAACGCCGTTTACGCCGTTTCAGATGGCGCAAGCAGTCATTACAGTAAACTGTAATCATAAGACCACACAGGGTGTATTTGTATTTATATTTAATTCCACATTCATTTTTCATACCTACTGTGCTTTTAGGATAACTTAAAAAGTGAGTTAATGAATTTTTTGTGTTTTAAGTGTTATTGACGAATTGTCAGTATTAAATTGAAAGATAAGTGTCCAAGTTCTGGTGAATTATTAGTTGAAGTTTCAACCCAAGCAAAGTTTTGAAGAAATTTCGTGTAATTTCTTGATATTTCAACTCAAGAAATGTTGGCAGATATTATGTAGTTGACATTGGTTGTTTATCGGAACGAATTCCGCAAAACAGGTGGTAAGTATAAAGATTATATACTTGAATACATGTTTTTAGTATGGTATTGGAATGGAAAAACTGAATAATTCACTAGATTACAAAGAAATATTCCCAGTGAATTCTTTGTCGAACTTTTCGATTACCTGTTAAGAGATCATTTTGATAAGCACCAACTTTTAACCTTTTTTTTTAATTAATAATTAAAAAGTTTCCTCATTGATGCATAAAATTTGGAATAAGCAGTTTATATACGAAGAACAATGTAATGAGTAGAAACACAGCTGTTTTCTAATAGATATTCAACCAAAATACATCTACTCATAGTGACTATGGATGTATGTGTATCACACCTAGCAGTTCTACTCATGAATCAGGACATTGATTTTCTTATACATACACATCTCGTTAAGTACAGAAAATCACTCAAGAGAAATAGCACTACAGTCCCACCTTGAACTCGTCATGCAAGCCTTTGGGTTCTGCAAATAACTTGAGAGAAATTACAAGGCAAAATTTATTAATTTACAATAGATGTAAGATGGTCAATTACCTTCCGTTGATCATCAGATGTATTGAATAACTTCTTTGGTTCAGAAAGAATGTGAACTATTTATTGTCTGTAAAAGTATATTAAAGTTTATAAGATTTCTGTATTTATAATTATTGAAATTTACAGTTCCAGCATAAATTGAACAAAGTTTAATTCAAATATCTTCCATTATTATTATTTTAATTTGATTTCATTGAGTCATATTTTTTGCAATGATTGCATGTGCAGGTCATCACTGATAGATCAATTTGACACTTGACCCCCATGCCAATTAAAATTTCATATTTTTCAAAAAATAGTATCGGTAATAGCCCCCAAACGTTTTTTTCATGTTTCTACGTCAAACCGTTCAAAAGTTAAGTTAGTTTTTTATCAGTCTGAGGTGAAATTGTATTTAATATCCTTACCAGTGGTAAATTAACTTCCAGTTTCCTTGTGATGGGATTTCTTTTATATTCAGGTTCCCACGAAAAGTAAAATACCGTAATGTTCAGAGAACACTAGGTTGAATTTCTGCAGACTGCATGAAAGTAGATTAGCGTCTTTTAGAATACAAATACAAAATGTCTTCTGATATACTTTAATTGCTCACTACAACCTTTTACATTGTGTAAAAGAGTTCTTTTTTTCAAACAATGTGATCATCAATTATGATGGTAGTTTTTTGAAAATATTCAATCAAATTTTAAAAAAACATACATCTGATGAGAGTTTCACATCTCAACAGATATTTTCAGATTTTTCGAAATTTGACTCACAGAAAATTGTATTTTTTTTAATTTTTATTTTCGAGGGCTCTTTCATTATGCTCTTTAGCACAGCAGATATTCAATCTAGAGATCAAATATGCCCTCAGTGCCTCTCTTAACAATTCTTCCTTGTGGTGTTCACAACCTACAATATTTTTGGGAGAAAAATTTGACAATTTGATTAAAATTACTGGAAAGCAATTTCTTTTAAGTTCCCTCTCAAAAACACCTGATATTATTGTGGCTTCAACATCATGAAGAAAGCTATTAATTTTTTGTGATGGTAATGTTAAAAATCCTCTGCTCTTGTTTCTTATGAGGGAATTGATTATTTCATTTCCCTTCTCCAATATCGAATCCACACATTCTCCACATTTGGTGTTGCCTTTAATTTTTTTTGCAACATATTCACAGAAATAAGCAAAAGCTTCATCAATACCTGAGAAGTCCTCTTTAATTTCGGAGATAGTTTTTTCTATTTCAATATAGAATATAAATTTTTGCTGTTTTTCTTTCAGATCTCCAATATGAAGAAGGGATTTCATCATTTCTCCTCCACTAACATTACTTTCCCTGGGCGGTTTTATCAGAGAATAGAGGGACATTAGGCGGAATATTTGTCCAACTTGAATTGACTTGGGATGAGTATTGCATCCACCTGCAGCTCTCATCATCCCAAAAATGCTGAAAATGATATCAACAAAGTTGATTGGAATTGTTATGGATATGTGAACATTATCACCTCCAAATGATCTTGGTTCAATCTGGATGTCATCAAGTATTTGAAACCAAAATGGGATTAGGAATATTCTCTAGTTGAATACTGCTAGAATTTGCCAATGGATGTTTTGTGACAGAGTGTGAATCGGGTAGAATACTACAGGATGGACTAGGAAAAATGTTTAGTGGAAGTTCAGGAGCGGTTTCACTGAGAAATAAAAAATATCAAAATACCTATTTTTATTATAAAAATGACTATCACGTCAATTTCACAATAGAACTTGTCTAAAATCTAAATTTTTCATAATGATCTTCTACCACATAGTAACGGCTATATATCCATCAATTTACTTGTCTAAAACATGTTTTACCCTTTAGATCAATAAATGTTATTTAATTAAATTAATAAAACTATATAAATAATCACACAATCCTTATCAGATATTTGGCAGAAGCTTTATCAAATATTCTTTGAAAAAACTGATCACAGAACTAAATATAGGAATTCAAGTATTTCAGTTGTTCATGTTTCAAACGGAGTTTTTTCCACTGGATAATCCAACTGCAAACTGAAAAATAAAACCAGTTATAAAAAAATGAAAATCAATCTTTGAATCTGGGAAAATTTCAGCATCCTTCATCAATAATTTTCAACAGCTCATGTAGTATGATTTCATGACTGACTTCAATGTTTTGGTTGGTTTTTGGGTTTTGCTGTTGTCTTCTTTGGTAAACTCCAAACGTTTCAAGTGCAACTACGAAAGTCAGCGGCGTTGACGAAGTACTCCTCATAAGATATTCATTGAAACTAATTTCAGTATCAACTTTATTCTCTAAGATTACTTCATCAACGCAACTGAATATGATTGTCTCAGTTGCAGTCAAATATTTTTACTGAAAATGATCAGGGCAAAGCCAGGAAACTAACTATTACGAAATTAGACAGGATGGGTTTATACATTCAGTTCAATTTTAGAAATATTTCATGCTGATTTCAGAATCGAAGTTACATTAAATCATTAGTTTATCTATTCAAAATTATATCTGGTTTCATTGATTGTCCGGAAATTCTCTCCCCTATAACTTTCAACGTTCCACAAAGGTCCATCAGACAAATAAAGCTATTTATTACACCATATCACTTAACTAACTATGGGTATCATTCTCCATCTCCAACATCTAAAATGTTGAGACTTGAAAATAACTCTCTGATAAAATCAATTTCTTCTGTGATGATGAAAATATTTTTAAGAATCTCACTCTTTACTCATGCAAATGTTTTTCATTACTTTAATTTTGTCCTTCATTAAACACATATAAATGTGTCTATAATAATTATAGTAGTAGTAGTATAAGTGGTTACAGCACAAGCTTTCTTTGTTATATAATTTATTGTAAACAAAACTGAATAAATTGAGATCCCTGTAAATAAACATGGACAAAAAACTAAAATGGTATTTGTTAAAATTGGTTTTTCTGTAAACCAGCTGTCGTTCCCCTACGAACGGCAGCCCTCAGAATTCGAAACTTGTGCGAACAGGGATTAACGAAATCTTACCTTTCAACGTGCGATTCTAAGCTAAATATAACTCTTTGTTCGATAACAACTTTTTCATTAATTTTTTTTAAAATTCCTACTGGCATTTAATTATAACCGTCTCACAAGAAGATTCTAAAAGATACAGTTTTTTTTTATTATGTTCTCAGAAGAGGCTGTTTATAATAATGACAACGTATTTATTATTTCCATGTGTAAGCAGTAAGCTTACACAGATATTGACAAACATGAAATTTCAGAAAATAGAGGGTAAAGTTAATTTTCTGTGAATCAGGCATTTATAGAAAATGTTCTTCAACTTTACCCCTTTCTTCCACTATCACCTTTTATTTATAGAATGATATTAGCACATATTAGCCCGTATTGAATAATAATGTATTTTTATGAAAGGTATCAAGGGAAAATATGATGTAAAATATTGAACAAAACAGCAGTTGCGATCATTGAAATGAAAAATAATATGAAATGTTATAACTAAACTCCACACATTTGGACAATTTGTAACATATCCCTTTTTCAACATGATTCAATTAAATAATGGTTACATAAATATCTCTTCTCATATTATGTTATCAATAACTTTCTTTTTAAAGTCCGTTATGAGCCTTATATGAAATTTGTAAAAGGACATTGATATGCTTGAGTTGAACTGAAAACAACAACAATCTTTTATCTTCAAGAGAAATGAATGGCATAGAGTGTTTGTTTCCAACTGCGAACTTCTCAGGGTTACCGTTAGAGAACAGCCGGTTGAAAAGAACCTTTTTTGTAGATAGGTAAAGCTAGAAGGGGTTATTTATCATTTCATATATGAATAATTTGATATTTATCATTTTGATAACACCAAGTGTTCTCTCTTGATTTGTATGTGATCAAATTTGCTTTTGATACCTTATTCAACGGATACTTTCCAACTACAGAAATTATTAGTAAACTGGTTCTGGAAATGGTGCACGTTTTCTTGAAATTCGTACAATTAAGTACTTCTCTATAAGTGCACCTTGAAAAAAATATACAAATCTTTGATAGGATTTATAGGTAGTGCTGTAGAAACTGAATACTCGCATGATGGTTTGGCACCCTTCAATAGTTTTTTCTCACCAATGAAATGGATGGTTAAATGCTTTGAGCAAATAAAAGCACCATCAGGCAGATATTTCCTAACAGCATCCATCCACAGTTTCCTCTTGTTTTCATCCTATAAATTACAGATTTTGATCAGGTACAATGCACAAATAAAACCATTCAAATCACCAATTGAGAACAAGTAAAGTTAAAAGAGCATACTGTTTGGTTGCTTGGAATTCTATATGCAATCAACTACTACGAGTATATATTTAAGAGAGCATTAGGTTTCTCATCATACATGAGTAGTCTTTTAACCACCCAATATATTTTTTTTATACAAGTCCACAATACAACAACACCCTCGATTTCTACAATAATTTTCCACAAGATTTCAAAAATATACAACATTCTGTTAGGCTTGGGGAACTATTTGTTTGGCATGGAGCCCTACTCAGAGAGTGATTTTCAAACTTAATCTATGATTTATTAATTGTTGATATAGATTTAATTTTTTATTAGTTTTAAATTTTATGCTGATATTAATATCATTATATTTTAAATGGATGTTAAATTTCATGTAACTGTAAACTTACTTACTTCTCATAATAATTCTGTAGAAATGCAATAAATCTCTCTGCATACTGTAATATTCATCTGTAGGTATCTATGATTCTATGAGTAGACTTTTCTTGCAACTAGGTATTAAGTTGTATTTAAAAAAGCATAAGTGAATGTTTATTTTCAATTTGATATTATGATTAAGAAAGTAATGATACTCTAGTAGCAGAAGGTGGATTTGAAAGGGTGAAGGATTATTCAAAATATGAAGTTGGTTTTTGGTGTAGGCTGATACAAACTTAGTTTATCCGTGGTGGATTGACAGTAATTATAAAATGTTTCATTTACCTTTGACACTGAATACAGATGATTACTCGAATTTTTACACTGTTCACACAAAATACAGAATTGTCCCATTTTACAAAAAGTATCCTTATACACTATATAAAACTATTCCTTATTACTACTGAAAAATGTAACCAAACTAAAATAACTGAGAACTAACGAACGAAAACTATAATAAAAAATGCGAACAATGTAAAGATTGGGATGACAAAAAATATCAATTTCAAAATACCAAAAGTTGAAAATTCTTTTTGACAATGACAGATAATAATTAATTTGACTGACTCAGCGGGGACTCGAACAATTCAGAATAGCGCCATCTTGGGAAAACCTCGTAAGTGTTGTTAAAAGCAACAGGTGGTTCCTTCAAAAAGTTCAAAACAAAATCTAAGCGTTACCAACACCAGGGTTTCTAGGAATCTTAGTTATCACCTATCACTTAAAAACACACAACTTCGTTTGTTGTTCTTCTTCTTCATGTATTGGCCTCAGCTACTAATACTATCTGTCCAGTGGATAGCGAATTCTCTCTCTCTCTCTATGATGATGGCTTTTGCTAGGGTTGAGGTGCATTTAGCCATGTCGATCGTGGGACTACAGCGTTGTCTGGTATGCACCATGCTGTAATCCGAGTTATATATATATATATATATATATATATATATATATATATATATATATATATATATATACTCTTGAACATTGACTCTTGACTCATGCATCAAAGATAGATAGCTGCAATATGGCTGATATATCGGTAACGTTGAATTTCTTGTTCTTAGTAAGTGACATAAGTACGGACTGTGAGCTATCGAGAACCATTTGAAAATTCAACAGGTTGAATTCTATTTAGAATAGTTTTTTGGTACAGCTTGTACTTTATCAGGATTCTCCACTGTGTTAATGTTTAATTCGAGGAATTCGGCCGATCTTGTTATTGTTGTTTGTTGGCTGTCACTACTCTTAAATATATAATTTAAAAATATTGCAACGTTATACACTACATTTTTTACAGTTGTAATGAAGTCAAACTTGTTTTGTTGAATAAACAAATACGAAAACACTAAAATAAGTGTCAAAATTAAGAGGGATCCACATAACCATTTAACGAGATCTTCAAGAAATCTAATAGTCACAATAAATGTTATCAACCATTGGCAAATATTCAAGTTATTTTAGTGATATAGATTATATATATATTGATTTACCAAAATTTCACAAAATAAGATTTGAGAGAAAGGATATATTCTAATATAAATTCGATGAAAAACATAAAAGTAAAATGGGAGACAAGAACAATATTATGATATATTCCATGATTGTTGACTTCAAGATATCACTTATGTACAGTTTGTATAATAATTAGAAATAAATTGAATAGAAAAAATGATTATTCAATATTCATTCTGGTTTGTATCTGAAAGTAACTTCTTTGCATAATTTACACATCTTTGTTGAGATTTTATTTTCAACTTAATTTCATTCTACTTCTCTTCGTGGAATTTTTTTTGAATAACGATGGAGTAAGTAGAAATCCAAAAAAAAATATTTTCAAAAACTATTTTGAATTCAATTTTATATATGCGAGGAGTTAATTTTTATAACCAGATGAGTCACAAAATTGTTGATGTTAATACTGATATATAATTTTTTTATAATAAATATTCCTTATTGGTCGGTGTAAAATTGTCTATACAATAATTCTGCATTTTATAGAAATCAGTAGAATCCATACAGATAGAGGTCAAATTTTGTCCGACTCTGATATCTTGCCCCATTCGAAAGTAAACAAGGGGTATGGCATTTACGTACTTATGTCTTCATTAAAAAATAGATATTTTATAATTTTTTTTTGTCTACTGTAAAATTTGTTAAAAGCGAATCATCAGTGTTGAAACGCCTCATATAGGGTATACTATACGTTTGATTATTTGAATTTCTTTAATTTTCTTAATATTTAAATAACATATTTTCCAATGCATTTCCTACTCCCGTCATCTAAGTAAAAATAACCTGTATAATTCAAGTTCAACCTTGTTTTCTTAACGCAGGTCTCTCTCTCTTCTTCTCTTCAAGATTCCAACCTTACCCATGAGAGGTCGCTGTAATTTTCATTTTATTTTAATCAATTTTATTAATTATTACTGAAATCTTTTCTAAAATCTCGACTCCATTTTGTCAAACTGTGCATTGTCTGGCTATTCGATTCACACCATTTTCTAAAAAAATTTGATGTTACTAATTGCTATAAATAGTCCATCCAACTATGTTGGACATAATCATAAGCTAAAAAAGCGTTTTGTATTCAATTGTATGATTTTCGATATCTACTCGTCAATTGTTTCAACCTCATGTTCATTTTTTTATAATGTAAGTACTACCTTTGCCTAAAGACTACTTTGTTGATATCACTTAGTTTGTCTTAAATACTATTCTTTGTACTTCTTGTTTTACTGGATAGGTGGCTAATTCAACTCGAAATACAGGGTGTTTGGTAGCTGGGTGCAAACCTTTAAGGGGTGATACACTAGCCCATGTAGAACATATTCATACAAACATTTTTATTTTCCAGTGGGTTTTTGATTTTTAAGAGAACTATTACGATTTTTTGTACAAAAACTCAAAATTGGTCAATTAAATGCTAATAACTTCTAATCTTAACAGAAATGTCCGGTTTTTTAAATTTATTTCAGTAGTCTTATGTGTCCCCAATCGTACTAAAGTAGTTTGAAGCACCATTGTGTCCAAAAAAGTTATGTACAGAGCACTTAAGCTCTACAAAAAAAGGAAGAAAATAAAAAATCTGATCTTTAATGCCAGAAAAAAAAAATGCCAATTCAATGCCAATTGAACTTTTTTGATTAGGGTACCTGAACCAGTTAAAGGTCGTGAATATGGATTTTTGTGGAATTAAAGAAAAAAGTGTTTAGTACTGTAAAAATTTATTGTTGGTGTTCAAAATGTCTTCCACCATTGCGTATACACTTTCTACAACGATTTCGTACTTCAGTTGTGGTTACTTTCATTTGCATTACCTGTTTCATAATTTCAAACGCTGCCTCTATTCGCTGAAGTAATTCTTCTCTCGTGGTGATTTCTGTTGTGTATACGAGTTTTTTCGTCCGACCCCACACAAAAAAATCCAACGGAGTCAGGTTGGGCGATCTGGCAGGCCAGGGGATGGGTCCGTCTCTCCAGTTGCCAGGAAAACAGCGGTTCAGGTGTTCGCGGACGCTTACAGCCCAATGTGCTGGGCATTCATCTTGCTGAAATGTGATCGGCCTGTCCGTGTCCAATATTGGCACTTCGGCATCATAGAGTAACATTGGCAAGTCGTATATCATGAATTCGAGGTAATTTTGTCCATTCAAATTGTCAGGCAAAATGTGTGGGCCAACCAATGTGCGTCCGATGACCCCAGCCAACACATTTATTGAAAATTGTCTTTGGACAGAAATCTGAAACAAAAATGCAATAAAATTAGTTAATTTAGGTAATGAAACACGTGTTGAACATGGGTAATAAAATAATAATAATAAAAATCATTTATTTACCTGTTTTATCCAATTTGGATTGCTGTCCTTATCAGCCCATTCATGAAGGTTGTGGAAATTAGTAATTCCTTCCCTGGAGAACTTCGATTCGTCAGTCCAGCGGATGGACTTTAAGAACCACGTGTCGTCAATATCTGCGTTTAGCAAAAAACGGCAGAACCGTATCCGTCTCGCCGGATCCGTTTCCTCCAAGCCTTGCATCGTTGTGCATCGTACTCCACACTTTCCATATCGAAAGGTTTAATTCTCTCGCTACAACTCTGATGCTGGTAGGATCCGCTTCGAAGGCTGCGAGAATTTGCTCCTCAACATTGACATTATGTCTTCCTGGATTTACTGCAGGTTCAGCATGATGAATACCAGATTCAGACAGCCTAGGATATGTGTTGGAAAACACATGGACATTAGGCACCCTGCAATAAAATAACTCATTTTTAACGTCTTTTGAGGTGAAAATGGGAAATTTTAACTACATCTACAATTAGAACTTAATTTACCTGCGGTTCGGGTAACGTTCTTGGTAGAAACGTCGTGCCAGAGATGCGTTACCATCAGCTCTGCCATACATAAAAATGATATCGGCTTGTTCATGACTCGTAAACTCAGCCATGGCAGCACACACAACAAAAAGTTTGATAGTCCAAAATAAACAACACCTGCAGGAGCGACAGGCTACAACTGAACACGTTGAATAACAAAAATGGGGAACACAAAACCAACGTCTACTCGCAACTCGAAAGGGCAAAGCAGTGACTAGAGAACTTGTTTGGCCAACTTAACCGACCCGGCGAGTGGTCCAAGATGATTACTCAACTCAGGTACCTAAAAATTGATTAACTCAAAAGCAAGTTTATGGCCCTAGCATAAGGTCTAATCCATAACAATAGAATGCATTCCAATTAATGACTAGCTTCAGGTCAAATTCTTTGTTGTAAAATGCCACCGGCACCGGCCTTTGTTCAGTTTTCTCTTGTTTCAAGTTGGGCTAAGTTTCTTATTATTCCATGTAAGTCTAAAAATAATATCGAATATTGCTTTAAGATTTTCGTTTGAAGGTTTTTGAGCTGAATTTCATTTAAATTACTTTTTTTTAAATTTTTCTAATATCCATATTTACGACCTTCAACTGGTTCAGGTACCCTAATTAAAAAAGTTCAAGACTTAGCTAGGTAAATGATACCTCAAACGAAAGAGCAGTAACTAAGCATGTTTTTAAAGGTGTCTGAACACCTCTATGTATTTTATTTATTTTTTTAATTGGCATTAAAGATCAGATTTTTTATTTTCTTCCTTTTTTTGTAAAGTTTAAATGCTCTGTACATAACTTTTTTGGACACAATGGTGCTTCAAACTACTTTAGTACGATTGGGGACACATAAGACTACTGAAATAAATTTAAAAAACCGGACATTTCTGTTAAGATTAGAAGTTATTAGCATTTAATTGACCAATTTTGGGTTTTTGTACTAAAAATCGTAAAAGTTCCCTTAAAAATCAAAAACACGCTAGAAAATAAAAATGTTTGTATGAATATGTTCTACATGGGCTAGTGTATCACCCCCTTGAAGGTTTGCACCCAGCTACCAAACACCCTGTATGTCTAATTGCCAGAGCTGGGCGTTAACTCGTTAATCCGTTAATCGTTTAACTCGTTAAATTTCAAGTCCGTTAAGTAAATCGTTAATTCATTGATCCAGACTCGTTCAACGATGCAGCATTACTCGGGGAACCGATATTCATAAATCTGTTTATTTAATATAATACTGCTATACCCTCAAGCCCTGCAGTTGTACATCTCTTTTAAGAATATATTTTAACGCCGAAACGAGCCTCAATTTCAGACGAGAACTTCAACGTATTGATGTTCATGAAGAGCAATAATATCCATATTATGTCAGATGAATAAATTAAAATTACACATTCTAATTATTATACACTTCGTTTTTTTGTTTCTAAGCTGTCAACTTCCACAACCCAAAAAAAGTTTTTATAAGTAGATTATTAACGCAACAATATAAAAAATGCAATGTTTATCACGCGTTAACGGATTAACGATTAACGTTAACTTGCGTACAATCTTCCGACATGTAACGCTTTAACGTTTAACGAAGTTCTTTTTTAGTAACGGATAAACGATTAACGAAGTAATTTAGTTGATTAACGGTGTCCAGCTTTGCTAATTGCCATTCTCCTACAATCACGACAGAATCACGACTAACAAAGGACTTAGAAATATAGCGCACCCACGTAAATATATATATATCAAGGGCTTAGACACAGTATTTTGTATATAGTATACAGAAATACTGTGGCTCAGAGCGACAATGCAACGTTGCCGCTTCTAACATGAATTTGGGTCGTTAACCACTTCTAGATATGTAAAAAAACCGAGGTGCGTTAAACTAATATATATATATATATATATATATATATATATATATATATATATATATATATATATATATATATATATATATATATATATATATGTATATATATATATATATATATATATATATATATATCTGTACGGTAAAATAGATTAACAGGGACTCTCATTCAAAAAATCAAACTCTGCTTTACTTTGCCAAGCTTTCGCTTCTAATGGGAAGCTTCTTCAGGGCCTATTATTTAATGAGTTGTGAATATTTTCGCCGTTGAATAACATTACAAATCATACTTACGGCATCAATTCATAAATTCATACAGAAAGCAATAACAGCTCCTCTGAACATGTTTACAGTCCTGGGAATTTTAAATGTTAGCATTTTGAAAATTATTTGCAAATTCATGGAGTATACCCATATTAAATTATAATAGCGGTGGGGAGGTACGCCCATATCCATTCCTTATCCCAATTTTATTAGTTTCAATCCTAATATCACAACCTCTGTATGTATTCTTTATCCGGTTAATACCTACCAGCAAGTGAAGATAGAACGCAGATACTCAAGACAAAAGTTCCAATCACGCCACAAAACCCCAGTTCACGTGGACTTAGTGTCTATCGACAACATAAAGATGTAGTCTGCGTTAAGCAAGACACACACGTCCCCTGATAACATCCGTTATGCAATAGGAAGAGACTGGTCTACTTCGCCGAAGGGAACCAAAGGCCATAAAAAAAGAGAAGAAGAAGATCACAGAAAAAAAAATTTGTGATGTTATATGTTATTTTTGTTTAACATGTGAATTGGTAAAAGTTCTTTGGATTCAAAAGTGTAATTTGATTAACCTACCAACTTTGCAGTTATTAATAATTCAGTAGGTATTTATATCTCCAAATTTTAATCCTTTCGTGTATTTGATGGTACGTTGTAGTAATTATAAAGTTGATTCCATTTGTGAAATAGTTTGTTTATTACTCTGAAATATAATTCATATAATAGCAACTTATTTAATTATAGTTAGATCAGATCTATATTATTAAATCATAGATTAGATCCATTATGTGTTCATACTATCTACCTATTACTAAATCTATGACATCTTGTAGGTTAGTAGAGATATACATTTGAGTAAACTTTTGTCCTGGCTTCTTCGACATGGAGCTGTGAAAGAAGGACTACCTATCCGCACAGACGGCTATATGAATATAGAGGACTTGCTCAATCATAAAACAATAAGAGACAAGTTTTCTCTAGAGGATATAAAGAGAGTAGTTGAAGTTGATAATAAGCACAGGTTTAGTCTTCGTTATGAGAAGGATATACAAATATGTGCTAATCAAGGACACACAATAAATGTGAGTGTTATGTGAAAGTAGTTGTTTCAAGACGGTTTTTTCCAGTTTGTGTCTGAAAGTTACTCCTTTGCATTAACTACACATCTTTGGATATAGTTCATTTTGAAATTAATTGCTTTCTCCCTTTCTTTCCAATATTCCCACATTTTTTTGTATAAAGATAGAGAAGTATTATAGGAAGCCAAAACCTTTCTGTCACAAAAATTAATTTCTACTTATACCCCTTTCAATTTAAACCTTATTTTCTTGTGGTGTAAAAAAAGTGTTTTCAGTAAATTCATTTTCTGTTAATTCTACATAATCATGCATTAGAAATGTCAGAAATGTATTCTGAAGGCATTTCAGATATCGTAACATTTTTTAGGTTGTGACAAATCTAGAGTTGTCTCCAATTTTGGGAACAGAAGATATTCAGCTAATTCATGGAACCTATTCTAAAAATTGGGATAATATCAAGAATGAAGGCATTAGCCGCATGAAAAGGAATCACATACATTTTTCCAAGAGTCTCCCAGGAGACAGGAATATTGTTAGTGGTATAAGGAGTGATGCAGAAATATTTATATACATAAATCTGAAGTTGGCTATATCTGACAACATTTTATTTTACTTGTCAGTCAACGGTGTTATTTTAAGTCCTGGAAATGATAAGGGAATTATCGAACCAAAGTATTTTTTGAAAGTTTGCAATCGGTTTGGTCAAATTTTGTGATTTCATACCGTGTGTTTGAGTAGGATAGGAACTGTTGAAACGTAAGTAATTGAAATTCCTACTACTATATTAACATTTAATTTTTGTTTCAATAAGTTGTTTCTGTTGTAATCTTACACCCTCCAAAAATAATAGAGAGTAAAAGTGCCCGATTATAAATCTAACTAGACTAGAAATTAAATTAACAAATATCTATTGAGAACTTGTGAATTTCGGTTTAGCATTTCCAAATGCCGATTCATTTAACATTTATGAAATATGTTGCTCAACTCACCGATTATGAAAATGAGGTTCTTAGTTGGAAGTTTGAATGCACAGATGGAGTAACATGATACTGTTAGATGGAAAAACGAAGTACCACATCCCTCATCAATCATATAAGAAATGGCTTTCACATAACATTCTTTGCTACAAAAAATGCCAATGTTTTTTACTGGTAGTTGCTTCCAATAATTTCTAATGTAACAAATATGTGATAGATGATTATTGGTAAGTGAAATTAAAATTATAATGAATACACCTCATAATAAATGGAACAGTATCCTCCTACAAGCTCTATACATTTTTAATAACGTCGTCTCAAATTCTGGCGGATCCACCTCAATGGGCCTGGTGTTATTTTACCACACTTTTGCCTTATCTTCTCCTTCAATTCGTTCAAATTTCATGGTCTATTTCTATAAACACTTTCTTTCAAATATCCCCCTAGAAAAACTCTAATGGAGTCAGGTCTGGTGATCGAAGGGCCAACAAATAAATGGGCTGGTCCTTCCAATCCATCTTCCGAATTTGTCATCAAGATATTGCCGCACAGTAATCACATTCTGAATGGAGGCACCATCTAGCTGAAATATAATATCTCTGCGTTCTTCAATGCTTAGTTCTTCCATGAAATCCAAGAATTTCATTGTCAAAAAATTATAAAATTCTGTACCGTTTAGTGTGTTTTCAAAAAACACTGGACCTATTATACGGTTTTTGAATATTCCTACCCAGACATTGATTTTTGGGAAAATTGTCTTTCTGAATTCATCATTCAGTGTGGATTTTTCCTTGCCCAGTACCTGGAATTCTGAGTGGATACTGTATCGTTAGTGGTAAATGCTGCCTCATCAAATATTCACCTTGGCAGCATAAACAGAATTCCAACCTTCGTTCCTCATCACCTATTTCTAATGTATGCATGATTTTTGGTTCGAAGCAAATAACTTTATTCTTTTTCAAACATGTATGTATTTTAGATATACTAACGTGTAAATCTCGTGAAGTCTGCTGCAAGCTATTTTTTAGGTTTTCTTGAACATACTCTGAAATTTGTCCGTCTATCTCTATATTCCCTCTTTGTCTTGGTACATGTGTTTTATTTACTTTCCCCGTTCTATTGAATAACGTATTGAACCTGGAGTTGGTTGTATAGTGAATTGGTTGTAAATACCGAACTGTCAAAATTATAATAACGAAAAAAGATACAACTTAATTTTGAAGCTTATTGTCAAATCATATGCATATGCCATATAAAATGAAATCATGAGAATTTTGCCAAAATCTGTCACCGGGTTGAGACAAATTAAAAAAAAAGTATATAAAGGGGTATTTTTACAATGTGACTATTTATTATACCAAAAATCAAACGATATGGATAAAACATTTTCAACTTTTGATTTTTGGTTGAACTAGGGACATCTATCTGTATCTGTACCGATGAAAAAACTTCGTATTTGAATATTTCATGTGTTTCTCATTTCAATGGATACTTCACCTTTCTTTTGAAGTTTACAGTTTGTTATACAGGGTCAGTCAAAAAATCATGAATACGGGAATTTGTCATCATATAACTAACACACCGTATGAGAAATTGGGCTGAAACTTAGTATATAGGGGTTTGAAATATGCCCGAATCGAATGGGCTATCAACTTTTCCAATAAAAAATGCATAATGGCCGTTCTCGAAATTTCGACCCATTGGGCAGGTCATAGTAGGCCTTGAAAATGAGAAAAATCCATATCTATCAACATCTTTGAAAAGAGCTCGTCAAGTACTATTGTTTGAAATTTTTATTTTTCAAAATCGGTTCATGGAATCAAAAATAACAGGGTGTTGCGGTTTGAAATCGCACACACTGTATAAAACTTAATTGAAGAGAACTTCAAGGGAATTTCTCTGATACTGAACAGATATAATCTAACCATAGTAAGAGGATATACAAATGTTGATTTCACATGACCTTTAATTGAAAAATTATAAAATGGTACTATTTCCAAGCTTAAGTTACATAACATAAGTTATGAAACACAAACCATTATTAGCATTGTATTATATATGAAGTTTACATTTAACACACAAATTATTAAAAAAGACCAAATGATGTGTTAAATCAATCTCCATATGATGTACACTGACTACAATAATGTCGACGGTGACAGATAATCTCACTGAATACATTCATTTCAAAAAGGAGAGAACAAGGTGGCTTTCTTGACAACTGAATTTTTTTTTTGTTTTGATTGGCATGTTACCTTTGAAAAAACTTAAATTTCTTACCTTTCTTGAAGATTGAATGAACTGATTACATTTGATAACTCTGTCTTTGTAATAAGCATATGGATATTTCTGACACCTCCAACTTTGCTCGAGAGTAATTTGTATGATAACTCTATCCTTGTTTCTGACTATAATCTGACATAACTGGTAGGGAGTCATCATTATAGAAAACCTAATTTTTCTATTTGGGCGACTAATGATTAACTCTTTGGATTCAATAGATGAAGTCTTTTCTTGATTATCAAGTAAGAGTATTTTCATCTCATCTATTGTTTTGGTGAAAACTTTTTTTTGTACAAATGCATAGTGCTGTTTCATTAGTTCTGACTTCCATTGTGGATACTAAAATCGAAACGACGTGAAGTAACTTGGCTTGATATCTTTTAATTTTTTATTTCTTTTTAATTGTTCAATTTTCAAATGATGCTTGTATTCCACTTTATTGTTATTTCATTTCGGTTTTTTTTTGCTTAATATAATTGTTATTTTCAGCTATTCATTTTAATTTTATAGATTCTTTTGGGTATTCCAAATAATTTTATATCATATTAGACAATGGAAGTCCAAACTAATGAAATTCACCATGAAACATTGTTAGCCACCCTCAAACAAATGCATAGCGTTACACAATCAAAATGAATATAAAACATTGTGAATGAAATATTAACCATACAGTATCATGAATAACCAACATTTTTGCCTTGCTTCGATCAAACTCACATTTTCCTCTGGGCTTGCTAAGTTTGTGGTTTCAATGCCCCATCACTCAGTCATAACTGGTGTAGTGTAATTTTTTTATGTAGTGATATCTGATTCAATTCTATAATGAATGTTTGGAGTACAAACTGAATAGAAGAAAGGGTTTTTTGTATAATTCAATTAATATAAAATTCAAATAAAAGTATTTGGTTCAAAAGTACTTTTTCTCTTGTTTAATTCAATGTTTATATGAAAGTAGTTGTTTTGAGAGGGCTTTTTTCCCAGTTTGTATCTGAAAGTAACTTCTATGCATGATCAACACATCTTTGTAAGGAGTTTATTCTTCCCTCCTTTTATGTTTCCTACATTTTTTGTATAAAGGTGGAGAAGTAAGAAGCCAAAATTTTATTTCCAAAAAATAAACGCCTTTCGATTTAAATAGTTTTCCTCTCATTATTCCATGTTTTTTTAAACTTATATTTTCGTTAATATGCTAGAATGGTGCAAGAGAGAGTGAGAGAAAGAGAGAGAAATACCAAATGAATATACATTCTATGAAAGTTAATCCCTTTCATCAATGATTATTATAAAAATTAAGTTTTTAACATCATATTTACACTGGTTGATATATTTAAACAAAAATTTCAAATTTTTCAATTTTTTGTTTGGTGATATTTTTTAATAAATTTGGTAAATAACTGTAAATTGAAGTTTCTCTATAGCATATAAAATTCCTAAAGGTATTAAGAAGTTTTTTTATTTAAAGACTTGCAATCAATTTTTTGTTTCAGAAAAAGTTGAGATATCTATAAACATTATGCAAGGATCCACAAAAAAGAAATATTATTGTGATCTATGTAAAATAAATTTACATAACGAAGCCACTATGATGCAACATCTCTCTGGGCAGAAACATTTAAAATTATACCATGGAAAGGAGGAGCAAATGAGGATTGCAAGAAAATGTGGAATTTTTGTGACAGGTAAAATAGGGTCTCTGGTGAACTTTTTGGATTTTTGATATTTCAGTTACATTGAAAATCAATATAAGTCAATTGTAAAAATTCTATTATGAATGAATTGAAAATCAAATAAGGTTAAAGCAATATTAATCATTTAGTGAACATTAAAGTGAAGCAGTTGATTATTTCGAAATGGTTTTTACAAACCACGATCCAAAATGTATAGCAGAAAAAAGTACACGAAAAATGTATGACAAAAATTCAGCTGATCTGAATTACTGAAATATAAACAATTACTGAATTTTAAACATATTTAGGTTATGTTTGTTGTTTTGAATTTTTTTGGGTTTTGAGTTATTTAATTGCAAACTTGTGAGAGTATTGTTTTTAGTCACGGGGAGAAAAGAACCCTCAACATTATATAAAAACATCTGACAGGACTTTTTTTGTCATCTGGTTTAGTTTCAATCAAATAAATCATTTGAAATAAAAATTGTTAAAGGATATCTTTCATGTTTTTTTTTTCAATACGAAAATTTTTGCATAAGAGTAACTGTCGGCTTTCTACCAAAACTCTTCTCCCTTAACTTGGTCATTACATCAGTGAGAAAACTGAGTACTCCTGGAAAACAATGTTTTAAACTAAAATGGTATTATTTGAAAATGTCACCATTCAACCCCTCGAATTGACAGCTATCTTCTCATCTTTTTTTTTTCTACAACCGTACTCTAACAATACACATATATGACCATAATCCGTTTCATAATGATATCTATTATGATACAGATTTTTCATAACGATACAGATTATCAACCAATAGAAACCCATAATTTTTCAATCAAGAATCCTGTTCCTTTGTTTGTCCTAGATTCTAACCTAAGTAATTAATTGCTTTATTTGTCAAAATCAGTTTTCATATTACCTACCTATATTATCAAAATGTCTGAAAACAGCGATATAGAAGGAATACCATCGACTCCAATATTTTTAAAAGATCAGATTAATTATAGTTGTTATATTCAATATAAATATAATCAGAATCTTTATAGTTTTCATATATCCATGATAATACCATTAAGTTTGTGTTTTTTAAAAAAAATATGAGTTAATTACTGTAAATGTGTTCAATACAAATATAATATTTATAGTTTTTCATTATTTATCGGGGTTAGAAAAAATAGCGTATGCAACTCTCATGTAATGGTTATTAATACACTCGCATATACCATACAAAACTCGCCTTCGGCTCGTTTCGTATCCCGGTTAATGCTCGTGTCTTAATAACCATCATTACATGATCGTTGCATAATATACTATTATAGAATTGGAGGTTGTGTAATAATTCATTTGAAAGGTATTTCTAGGGTTGATGTCATTTTTTTTTTAATTTCAAAACTCAAATGTGTTGAGCAATGAAAAGAACCCTTGATGATTAAAATTCGTACACTTGTTCAAAATGTACGTTTCAGTAAAAAAATATTATTACCTGCACATAGAATATTGAAGTTGATGAAGTACTCAATCTTTTTTCACAATTCTACCAATTTCTCAACATTAACTGTCAAGGAAATTTCTAACAGTTTTTCAACAGTTAACGAAAAAAGGTCTCAACAACTTGAAAAAATGATTTATAAAGTTGTGATAAAATAATAACCAATTTACATTGTTTCAGGATATCCACCATATATTTGCCAAGAAATAATTCTAAAGTACTTTTTCAGTTATGGTAAAGTGGTTTTTACATATTTTGGAAATTATTTCTTGCTTGTTGACTATGCAGAACCTTCTGATGCTCTGACAGTTCTGAGAGGAAATCATTATCTTGGCGGCAGAAAACTTACTGTCCAGTATAGAGAATTGAGAACGCAACGTAAGTTACAAGATATAAACGAAAATTTTAGCCAATAACAAAAGTTCACAAAACCGCGATACGTGTTTTGCTATACAATCACTTTCTCAAGCAGGGTTGGATTTACCACTTTTAGATTGAAAACATGTCTATGGTCTGATCAGATAATTAATTCTAATCTAGTTCTAACTACCTAAAAATAGCAGATACTATCATTTCATCATTAACTAGTAACAGCAGTTGATTTTAGGAAAAAAAAAGGTGAAAAACAAGTCAATTGATCAATAAATATTACATAGGGCAACAAAGCATGATTATCTGGTAATAACATACAGGGAGCTATTCAATTCAATTCATTAGATGGTGGTTTTGTACTGATTGGTTTCTATACTTTCCAGAAGGTCAAGTTTCAAACCTTCTGGAAATCAAGAATTTTGAATGTCTTCCAAATGTCAAATGTAATAATTTATAAGCATGATTGCAGTCATGCTTTTTTGCAAATGTGGAATTAGTCTTCAAATTCAAGAAATCACTCGATATGTTCTTTTGCTTTTTAGGAAAATATTTTGCTGGTTTGGCCAATGTTAAGTTTTATGCAAGAATCACAAGTCAATTTTTATGCTCCTGGTTAATCCAATCCTGAAAGTTTTGATTTATTGTTTTTAATAAATTTACTTAAACTATTATTTGTTCTACAAGCTACGTCCAATTCTTTCTTTTTCAAAATACTATTTTCAAATGAAATTGGTGGGTTCACCAAAGTATGTTAATGTCCTGTGACGTTGATTATCGTTTCTTGACGTGAGATAGATCTGGTAAATGACTTGTTTTCTTAGTTTTTTGAAAGATTGGATCCAATAATATCTACCTTGTAACCATTGTTAGCAATTTGTTCATTAAAACTCAATTCTCCCCAAAAATTAATTATAGACAGTGGGATATTCTTGAGACAGTATAAACAAATTTTGATTGGTTGTATAAATGAAACGGAAAGCTGTCACACCTCTACGAGCGACAACTCTCAAAAGTTGAAACTTGTGCGAGCTAACAACTAACTAGGTCTCACCTTTTAACGTGTGTTTCAATGAATTCTTGGAAAAACATTGGGTGGTTCAGTAAACTAATTGGTGACTTTCTTTGCAGAACCTTTCAATAAATATTCGCAGATAGAAGATCATGATGATTTCCATAAACAACTAAAGAACATGAAAACGCTCTCTGAACAAGTTACTTCTCTAGCAGAGTATTTGGAGGTAGGGAATAATAGAAAATATCCAGTGTATATGAGAGTGTGTGATGATTTGCAAAATTCCCTACAATATACTTTTCCGAGGGTGCAAATTTTTCCATTTGGATCCACGATAACAGGTCTTGACTTCAAAAATAGTGATATTGACCTCTATATAAAAGGTGTTAGGAACAGGGAAAACAATGTACCGTTCCTTTATAAAATCAAACATATTTTGATGCACTCTCAAAGGTTCACCAATTGTATTGTCATAGCTCATGCAAAAATTCCTATTTTGAAGTGCATCCATATAGAATCCAATATTAATTGTGACATTAACATCAAGAATAAGTTAGGAGTGTGCAATAGTGAACTGATCAATTACTATTTGAAATTGGATTTCAAAATTAGAGAGGCGATGGTGATAATAAAGTATTGGGCGAAGATCCATAAGATAGCAGGACAAAATCATTTGTTCACCAATTATTCATTGAGCCTCATGATGATATTTTTTTTACAACAAAAGCCTCACGAGGTTCCGTCTGTTCGTTTGCTTCAGGAGGATGAAAAATTTGCCAGTTACCAGGATGGTTGGAACGGCGGTTTTAAACAAAAGGAATACAATAATTACACTTTACGAAATATATCTCTAGCTGAGCTGTTAGCTGACTTTTTCGAATTTTATTCAAATTTTGACTATAGTACATTTATAATTTGCCCTTACTTAGGAGTAAAAATGAAAAAGGAGGCTTTTAAAACCCCAGAGCAACTTCCGGAACACTATAACACCTATAAGGACTTTATTAAAGTTGAGGGAAATGTCGCTTTGAAAGTGGAAGTTTCGATTTGCATACAGGATCCATTTGAGCATTCTCGAAATGCAACCCCTGCAGTATCGGAGTCTACTTTGAACATATTCATTAATTTATGTCGCCAGGGAAAGCAAATATGTAAAGATGGTCCCGTAGGCTTATTATATAAACTTTTGACGGAAAAAACCACCGAATATTAAGAGTGAACAGTTATTGAAATGCAACTTTAGCCAGTTCACTGTGCCGATGGGCATCAATGTGAAGTATTTATCCAAAAATATCGATGACAACGTATCCAACAGAAGACAGGTGATTGAAGAGGAATGGTTCGAATCAGCCAATAAATTTTTGGTGACTGTTCTGAAGGAATTCTTGAATTTTGACGTAAAGGAAACTACCAAAGAGGATACGGATATTAAAGCAAAAAGATCTGAGGGCCAAACTGATGTTCATGATAAAGAAAAAATACCAGTGTTCTCTTATAGGTGCTCTGCAAAGTTGGATTTATGGCAGTTACGTAAATCAACTTTGAAGAATCTCAACACCAAAGACATCGTTGGAATAGTCAATAAAGAAAAAGAAGTTACCAAGCAGTTATTGATGTTGTATAAAGATTTGGCTCCTACTGAAAAAATATTAGATTTTGAGATCACCATTCAAAAGAAGAGCGTTCCAGTACAACTGCTTATTGATTTAACCAAAATTTGTTCGTATAAGAAGACATTCAAGTCCTTTTGCACATTTTTTGCAGCAAATTTTATTTATTGGTTTGAAACCTATGAAAAGGAGTTGAATGGACTGAGTTAACGAATTTTACTCATTATAAATATACCAAGCAAGTACTTGTAATATATATGTACATATTTGTTGAAACATTGCACAGAGTTTAGACCTCTGACTGTTGTATATTTATAAATGAAACTTTCTCAAAGGTATTTTTTCAACTTTTTCTGTCATATTAGTATAAACTTAATTAATTTACTGGTAAATGTTGGTAGTCTTTTAATTTTTGAACTGATATCAATATGTCATTGATATGTTTTAGAGAATAGAGATTGCTAGGAGGGGATGTGACGAAAATCACATCAATTCATATGAATCTTTTATACAGGGACACTGCTAAAGTAGGTTTTTTTTTTTCGAAAAGTAACTGAATAAGAACTCCATTTTCATTGTTACGTGCAATTCTGGACTTTGATTTGACATTTTCAACAGAAATTTTCAGAAATCATGTTGCCTCTAAATTTCTAAAAATGCCCCGAGAAAAAGATATTCAGTTTCAGCTCTACTGTCACTTCGAGTTTTTCAAATTTTTTTGAGTTATTTTCACTCTGCTGATTTGAATGAAAGTTGATTAAAACTTTACATTTATAATGAATACTAGACTCTCGCATTTATCAGAAATAAAAAAGTTCAAATCATGTTTCACTCAAATAGGTAGGGCAAAGTTACCAAAAAATTAAAAAAAGTTTGAAGTGACAGTAGAGGGCTGAAATTTAGTGGATTGGTGTTAAATTGAAAACTGAACAACATTTTTCTGAAAGATTTTAAAATATTCGAAAAAAATCCGATTTTTTTTTTCTTTAAAAATTGTTAAATTTGGTTGAAATTTAATGGAGGGATGATAAATTGAAAACTGAAAAAATTTTCCTGAAGCGTTTTAAGAATTTTCAGAAGATACCTGATTTTTTATTTATTTTTTATTGTCAAATTTTATATTAGTAGAGGGCAGACATTTAATGGCGGAGTGTTGAATTGAAAACTGAATAATTTTAAAAATTGTCAAATTTGACACTATTAAAAGGGTTATCTAGTAATTTTTCAAGCAAAAAGTAACTAAAGTAGCATTTCAATTATATCTATTGATAAAAAGTTCCTACATGTTACAGACTATGGTAGGAATTATGTTTATTTAACATGTTCTACTCAGTTTTCACAAGCGGAAAAATGTGAATTTATTTCTGAACTTATCATTGCCCATTTATATCTAAGCCAGAATCTGGTTTTTTCAGGCCCCAGTGTTTTGTATCAATTCTAAAATACTTTGAGAAAATTCTTAACCGAGATTACTATTGCTCCATCTACAAGATTAATTTGTTTTCCTGTAGATGTGTCATAGTCTTTACAGTGGAAATTGAAGAATCAATCAATTCAAGCTAGGTGAATGAACTTGTCCAGTATGATCTCAATTTTTTGTTCAATATATGGTATTGTTTGTACTTGTGGATACTTGAAAATTTGAATAAATTCTCAAAATTATTAGCCTTTATAATTTTTATTTTTTTTTTGTTTTTACACCAATAAATTATTTTTATAATAATGCAATATTTATTGAGATATGACTGTCAAAAAATAAAATGATCACTTTTGGGAGGTAATCAATTACTGCACTTCATTGCCTGAAAAAATATATCTTATTGATTGGCAAAACATAGGTTATATAGAAAAAACAATATGTATATACATACACACACATACATATACAATCGATATCAACCAAAGAATAGCAAGTCAGACACAATAAAGTACAAGAATAAACATTCAGTAGTCGTTTCAAGAGTTGTGTCCGTTTTTACTTCAAACTGTAGTATCTCGATGAATACTCATTCAATTCGATTGTAATAAGCGTCATTTGAATCAATGCACTTTTGCCAACATAACACAAGTTGATTTATTCCATCAGCATAAAAAATGGTGTGCTCGGGATTCGATGAAGTCGACGAAGGCCCTTTTTGCCTGATCCTTATTGGCGAAGTTTCGACTGGTGAGAAAGTTATCAAAATGCTTGGAAAGATGGTAGTTGGTTGGCGAGAAGTCTGTTGAGTATAGGGGTGGAGGTAGAACTTCGACGCTCAATTCGTTTAATTTTCGGATATTTTTTGTGAAACGTGCAGACGGGCGTTGCCGTGGAGCAGGATTGGACCTCTTTTGTTGTCCAGTGGCGGTTGCTGCAAATGCGGTACATTTTGCCGATTTCCTTACAATAGGACTGGTGTGATGGTTTGGGACAGTTGCAAAAAGTTATAGTGAATAACACCAGCCGCTGACTATCATACAGTAACCATGGTCTTTTTTTTTTTGGTGGGTTTTCGCAGCGAGGGCCTGGGTGGCTCATCGCTGTCCAACCACTGACCTGAAGGTTTCCTGTTGTCGTTGAGGGTCCACTTTTCATCACACGTGACGATCCAATTCAAAAAAGATCATTTCGGTTGCGCAAAAGCAAAGAACAGATCCCGAAACGTACCTAACGATTTTTGTCGATCGTTCAAATTGTAGGGCACCCACTTTTCGAGCTCTTTGACCTTTCCAATAAGTTTTAAACCATCAAAAATCGCATGCATCCCACGCACGTCAGTCTCCACCAGGGTCCTCAAATCCTCGTCCTGGATTACTGTAGATCAATGTTTCTTATCCTGTTGTCCGCGGACCCCTGGGGGTCTGTGAGTATGTATATGGGAGTCCTCTGAGCTTAGAGATGAGATCAGAATATTTTGTTTGAAGGATTCTGTAGGCTGCGCCAATAAACATGCTGATCACTTCGATCACTAAATAACAATAATTTTTAATGGCTCACAATGGTGATGTATTTGGCTAATATCTTCAATGCTCTTAACGAGCCGACCTTAAGTCTACGAGGAAGATGTGTAACATCTTCCAAGTTGAAGATGAAATATAAACTATGATAAAAAAGCTTGCACTCTGGACTAATCGTAAAATAAAAAAAATCACTTTCCTTCACTGGTAGCGTTTTTGGAATCCTCTGGTGGGGAAATGTTGCAAATGCAAGTAGAAGACGAAAACCGGTGTGAAGTTAGCAGCCAAAGTCAGCAGCTCTTTTTCCGAAAATACCCGAATGGTCAGTAACGTACCGAAATCGTGATAATGTTTTTTGGGTTCCTGATGTACCTTCACGTGAAAGCATATAGCTATACTGTATATTGTATATCAAGGCAAATCTCTTCGGCCCCGTCCAAGAGGGTTAAACACACCCCCGAAAAAAAAATTCTTAAAGTATGAAGGAAACGAAAAGCCACTTTGAAACCGATACGAATGACTTTTATCATTATATTCTATATTCGGTATAAAGGCAAATCTCTTCGGCCTCGTTCAAGAGGGTTAAACATACCCCCGAAATGAAAAAAATTCTTGAAGTATGAAGGAAATGAAAAGCCACTTCGAAATCAATACGAATGATTTGTATCATTATATTCTTCACTCGGTATGAATGAAAATAAATCTCTTCGGCCCCGTCCAAGGATGTTGAACACACCCCCGAAATGAAAAAAAATCTTGAAGTATGAAGGAAACGAAAAGCCACTTTGAAATTAATACGTATGATTAGTATCATCATATTCTTTACTCGGTATGAATGAAAATCTCTTCGGCCTTATCCAAGAGGGTTAAACACACCCCCAAAATGAAAAAATTCTTGAAGTATGAAGGAAATGAAAAGCCACTTTGAAATCAATACGAATGATCAGTATCATCATATTCTTTACTCGTTATGAATGAAAATCTTTTCGGCCTCGTCCAAGAGGGTTAAACACACCCCCAAAATGAAAAAAATTCTTGAAGTATGAAGGAAACGAAAAGCCACTTTGAAATCAATACGAATAATCAGTATCATTATATTCTTTACTCGGTATAAATGAAAATCTCTTCGGCCCTGTCCAAGAGGGTTAAACACACCCCCAAAATGAAAAAAATTCTTGAAGTATGAAGGAAACGAAAAGCCACTTTGAAATCAATACGAATGATCAGTATCATCATATTCTTTACTCGGTATGAATGAAAATCTCTTCGGCCCCGTCCAAGAGGGTTAAACACACCCCAAAAATGAAAATATTCTTGAAGTATGAAGGAAACGAAAAGCCACTTTGAAATTAATACGTATGATTAGTATCATCATATTCTTTACTCGGTATGAATGAAAATCTCTTCGGCCTTATCCAAGAGGGTTAAACACACCCCCAAAATGAAAAAATTCTTGAAGTATGAAGGAAATGAAAAGCCACTTTGAAATCAATACGAATGATCAGTATCATCATATTCTTTACTCGTTATGAATGAAAATCTTTTCGGCCCCGTCCAAGAGGGTTAAACACACCCCCAAAATGAAAAAAAATCTTGAAGTATGAAGGAAACGAAAAGCCACTTTGAAATCAATACGAATAATCAGTATCATTATATTCTTTACTCGGTATAAATGAAAATCTCTTCGGCCCTGTCCAAGAGGGTTAAACACACCCCCAAAATGAAAAAAATTCTTGAAGTATGAAGGAAATGAAAAGCCACTTTGAAATCAATACGAATGATCAGTATCATCATATTCTTTACTCGTTATGAATGAAAATCTTTTCGGCCTCGTCCAAGAGGGTTAAACACACCCCCAAAATGAAAAAAATTCTTGAAGTATGAAGGAAACGAAAAGCCACTTTGAAATCAATACGAATGATCAGTATCATCATATTCTTTACTCGGTATGAATGAAAATCTCTTCGGCCCCGTCCAAGAGGGTTAAACACACCCCAAAAATGAAAATATTCTTGAAGTATGAAGGAAACGAAAAGCCACTTTGAAATTAATACGTATGATTAGTATCATCATATTCTTTACTCGGTATGAATGAAAATCTCTTCGGCCTTATCCAAGAGGGTTAAACACACCCCCAAAATGAAAAAATTCTTGAAGTATGAAGGAAATGAAAAGCCACTTTGAAATCAATACGAATGATCAGTATCATCATATTCTTTACTCGTTATGAATGAAAATCTTTTCGGCCCCGTCCAAGAGGGTTAAACACACCCCCAAAATGAAAAAAAATCTTGAAGTATGAAGGAAACGAAAAGCCACTTTGAAATCAATACGAATAATCAGTATCATTATATTCTTTACTCGGTATAAATGAAAATCTCTTCGGCCCTGTCCAAGAGGGTTAAACACACCCCCAAAATGAAAAATATTCTTGAAGTATGAAGGAAACGAAAAGCCACTTTGAAATCAATACGAATGATCAGTATCATCATATTCTTTACTCGGTATGAATAAAAATCTCTTCGGCCCCGTCCAAGAGGGTTAAACACACCCCAAAAATGAAAATATTCTTGAAGAATGAAGGGAAATGAAAAGTCACTTTGAAATCGATACGTTTGATTAGTACCATCATATTCTTCACTCGATATGAATGAAAATCTCTTCGGCCTCGTCCAAGAGGATTAAATATACCCCCGAAATGAAAAAAATTCTTGAAGTATGAAGGAAACGAAAAGCCACTTTGAAATCAATACGTATGATTAGTATCATCATATTCTTTACTCGGTATAAATGAGAATCTCTTCGGCCCCGTCCAAGAGGGTTAAACACACCCCCAAAATGAAAAAATTCTTGAAGTATGAAGGAAATGAAAAGCCACTTTGAAATCAATACGTTTGATTAGTACCATCATATTCTTCACTCGATATGAATGAAAATCTCTTCGGCCTCGTCCAAGAGGATTAAATATACCCCCGAAATGAAAAAAATTCTTGAAGTATGAAGGAAACGAAAAGCCACTTTGAAATCAATACGTATGATTAGTATCACAATATTCTTTACTCGGTATGAATGAAAATCTCTTCGGCTTTGTCCAAGAGGGTTAAACACACCCCCAAAATGAAAACAATTCTTGAAGTATGAAGGAAATGAAAAGCCACTTTGAAATCAATACGAATGATCAGTATCATCATATTCCTTAATCGGTATGAATGAAAATCTCTTCGGCCCCGTCCAAGAGGGTTAAACACACCCCAAAAATGAAAAAATTCTTGAAGTATGAAGGAAATATGATTTAAAATTTCAAATCGCTAGTTTTCAGCACTTTGTTTTTTGGAAAAGAGAAAGTGCCTAAATTTCATCATACAGTGTGACCCATTTAAAATGGAACCACCCCTGTAGCATTTTTCAATCAATCTCAATTTTTTTTTTATTGAAATATTAAGCATGAAAAACTGTATCTTGACACTAACTTTCACAATTTTAGTTTCATTTCCAAGGCACTCTATGGTTTTTTTTGTTTGTTAAAAACGGTAAAAGTTTATTAGGCAATTTTTGTTTTCAAATTTGACTACACCACTGGATTCGTAGTCGTTATAAATCAAAACTGTCAAATTTTCATTAAAAAATATTTGTTAACAACGAAGTTACAACAACTTCAATTTTGGAAACAAAGTATTTGTTTGTAATTTTTATTCAGATTATAGACATATTTGAGATCTGACAACACTGTCATCACCAAGTAGAACACCAGTGAATTTGTACAGTGAAAATCCGAAGTCAACAGCTCAATGCGTTCTACAGTTATAACTCCTGAAAATATGGTAATGTGAGAGATTTGTGGTGCAAGCGTTTTGTAATAAAAATCTGACTACGCCACTGGATTTGTGGATAATATTCCCTTAAAATCATTCATTTGAGTGTAGGTTACGAGAAGTGTATTCTAGAATAACAGAAAATTAAAAATTCATTTTCAAGTTATGCAGTACTTAGTACATTCTTCCGCATAGCCGCTAAAATCAAATTGATTTAAAGCATGGAAATCATTTATTCAATAATAAAACAGAGAGCAGGACAAAAATTGTTCCCTGTAAATTCTTCATAACTCAGCTAAAACAATCTTTTAGAGGAGATATCAATAATTTGAGGAAGCTGAACTCATTATGCAAAGGTTTTATAATAAATCAACAGTAGGCTGTGATTTTGACAGTTAATCATAAATAAAATAATAGTTGTTAGTTACGTGCATTTAATAATGGCTTTGCAATTATCATTAGAAGAAATAATTGAAATTGTGAGAATTTCTGGGGACAATTATCATAGTGAAAGAGAAGCAGCTAGGATATTTAATCACAGACATCCAAATCGACTTCCCATTGACAGAAGCACCGTCAGTAAAATTAACAAAACATTTAAAGAAACCGGTGCAGTCAGCAAACATATTTTAAAAAATAATCACCGAAGAAGAAATTTAAACGAAGGTGCTGTTTTAGATTATTTTAGAAACCACCCAAACAGAAGTTTACGAGTCGCCACTTTGGATTTAAACTTACCGAGAGAGACTATTCGACGATGTCTCAAACAAAACAAAATGAGAGCATTTAAACCTAAATTTCTTCACTCTTTAAAGGCAGATGATGAAGTGAAACGTATGGAATTTTGTTTGTGGGCACAAGGCGAGTACCTGAATACAAGAAATTTTTTAAACTGCATAATGTTTAGTGATGAAGCTTCTTTCAGCACCAATGGGGTAGTTTCATCGCAAAATGCTCGGTATTGGGCTACGGAAAATCCGCACTGGATCATAAATTGTAAAAGTCAATATTCCGAAAAAGTTAACGTTTGGTGTGGTATAGTACAAAATAGAATAATAGGTCCATATTTTTTTGATGGAAACATAAACGGGCAAAATTTTTTGGAATTTCTAAATAACCAATTATCGGACGAAATAGATGAAATGCCTCTTGCGGAACAAGTAAATTTATATTTTCAGCTCGACGGCTGTTCCGTGCACAATTCGAGGATTGTTAAAGAGTGGCTAAATAACCAGTTTCCAAATCATTGGATAGGACGATGTAGTGACTTAATTGAATGGCCACCTAGATCGCCTGATCTAACAATATTAGACTTTTTTCTGTGGGGTATTCTGACAAAAAAGTATACAGAACAAGACCAACGAATCGAGCTGAACTCATGCAAAGGATACGACAAGCTTGTGCCGAAATTACAGTTCAACAAATAAGAAATAGTGTAAACAATATTCGGAAGAGATACGATAAATGTATTGAACTTAATGGAGGTTTGGTAGAAGCCACAAAAATTTGAATGTTTAGTTTTAAATCAATGTTTATTTTAGTATCAGTTTTTTCTTAATGGCAATTAATTGTTGAATAAATACTTTGAAACTTGTTTGTATACATTTTGTTTTCATCAGCTATAGAAGAAGGTAAAGTAAGTTCAGAATCTCATAAAATGTGATTTTCCAGGTGCGCTGTTACAAAAGTACTATTATTTATTATTGGGAAACTTCCAAAAAGCTTACAAGTATGACCATTAATACTTCAAGATTCTATCAAGATTTGGTAAAAGCGCAATTGGGAGATCCCATGACATGAGATTCTGAACTTGGTCTACTACTGCATAACTTGAAAATGAACTTTTAATTTTCTGTTATTCAATTATTCAATTTTTATTTTAATTTTCACTTCTCGTAACCTACACTCAAATGAATGATTTTAAGGGAATATTATCCACAAATCCAGTGGCGTAGTCAGATTTTTATTACAAAACGCTTGCACCACAAATCTCTCACATTACCATATTTTCAGGAGTTATAACTGTAGAACGCATTGAGCTGTTGACTTCGGATTTTCACTGTACAAATTCACTGGTGTTCTACTTGGTGATGACAGTGTTGTCAGATCTCAAATATGTCTATAATCTGAATAAAAATTACAAACAAATACTTTGTTTCCAAAATTGAAGTTGTTGTAACTTCGTTGTTAACAAATATTTTTTAATGAAACTTTGACAGTTTTGATTTATAACGACTATGAATCCAGTGGTGTAGTCAAATTTGAAAACAAAAAATTGCCTAATAAACTTTTGCCGTTTTTGACAAACAAAAAAAACCATAGAGTGCCTTGGAAATGAAACTAAATTGTCAAGATACAGTTTTTCATGCTTAATATTTCAATAAAAAAAATTGAGATTGATTGAAAAATGCACATTCTACAGGGGTGGTTCCATTTTAAATGGGTCACAGTGTATATATTTCACGAATACGTTTTTCTTTCCCGAATAGATCAATTACAGTAAGTTTTTTTTAAAAAATTTACTTTGACTAATACAACATTTTGATTACTTGCAACTGGCATTATCACTTCATTTTTGATGAAGTTGACACTGTTTATGAAATTACACATAACTTCGATATCTCCAAAAATTACTGATGACTTAGCAACAGAAATTATCTGATAATAGTTTGTTTCATTCAGAATAGACAAGCAATGATCGATGACAAAACCATCAGGCCATGTTCCTTCATTCAAAGTTGAAAAGTCGTTTATGAGAAGTTCCTTGATAGAAAAATCTACTGCTGGATTTATTATGACAACGTATCCTCTCTTATTGGGTAACTCCTTATATTAATCAATGTCTGCTACTAGACCATTATCTAAAAACTGAAGTTGTGTACATGTTGTCCATTTTCGAAAATCAAGTGGGATTGTTGTATCATCGGGCTGAACAATAGCTGGCAGCATGTGGAAATAATAGAATATTTTCAATTTTCTGAACATAATGTTCCAAAAGCTTTTCGATCGAAAAATCCGAACGATTTTAATCCCACGGAATGTGAAAATTACCAAATCGCACCAATTAATTTTCGTTATTTCAAGGACACCTTGTATTTGATAATAATAAATATGATCATATAACATATCAGAATTACCTTTTTTCAAAAATTTGAAATGATCTTCGTTTCTGGCAGCAAATGAACATTTCACTTCGATTAAACCATCGTCTCCGATTAAACCATCAGGAGATGCAGCTAGAAATGGATGATCTTCATGAATGAATAATCCAGCTGATTGGTAAGGTAACTTTGTCATGTCGATATATTTTCTTATTGCTAACTTTTCATATTTTATTCCATGTAGTACCGCCGGGCATCTGTTAGGTGATTGTTTCGAGATAGTATGGATGCTATTTCTGAATGAGTCGACTTTCTTAACCTTACATATCCTTCCAAAATATGACGACGTGACTCTAACTTTTCTTTCTTCGTGCCATCTCAAGCAATTTCTTTGTTCTTGAGTACTCTTCTCTAAAGTTTTTCTCTCTGTTTTGGTTAACTTCAGATTATTCAAAAATGTCTCACATTTTTGTCGGAGCATTATAAATTTGGAGACCGAAGAAGAATTTTGATATCCATTGGATTTCGCAAACATAATTTGCAAACACAAGTTCCTTCGTATGATTTCTTAACATCACGTAGGTATATCTTGATCACATTTTTGATGAATCCATCTTTCACATTGATCGCATTTGACCCAATCTCATTAATGATACCATGTCCGCAATAAGCACATTGTGGCAATTCATTGTCATCTTCTGGAAAAATAATACTGTCGCTAATAGTAGAAAAGTAATTCCTTTTTAAAAACTTTCCTTCGAAATGTGTTCCTGCGTTTTTTTTCAGTTTTCGTTGCCAACGTTCTTCACAATATTTTTCGTCTGTGTTGTCAACTTTCGTCGGACGAGACTTCCCAATCCCTAAATTACATTCTATATTCATAGATAATACATCTTCTCTCAATTTTCTGACAAAATGAGAACATTTTAAATTTTTCTCTCCCTTCAATTTAATGTTCTTCAGTTGTTCAAAATAGTTTTCCACAACGGAATTGCTGAGTGAATATTTTTCTTCAAGCATCAAGGCACTCCATATTGGACACAAAGATAAATACTTGTGTAACTTGAGTTGAAAAAATGTCTCATTATAATACACGTTCTCAGTGTCACTTTCATTTTCCAACTCGATATTTTTTATTAGCGTTACAAATCTTTGATAATAAGGGGAGGATTTCAGAAGTCCTTTCGATTTTGGATGAATAGAATCAGATTCTAATTTTTCCCCACTTTCCTCATTATACGAATACGTTTCGCAGTTTATTGAGGATGGGACACTGAGCAAATATTCGGCAGTTTTTATTCTCCTACAGACATATTTGGATTTTAACAAAATGTACACATTCTCTACAAATCTGTCAAAATATTTTAAATCGTTGATCAATATAACAGATGCTATTAAATTTAAAAAAATCCTTTTTGGTGATCATTTTTTGCCTCAATATCTACATCTTTGGAAACCATCTTCATGTAACGAGCACAGCATAAGTGAACTCTTATTGGTTTTGATGCTGGATCATTTCCCTCATTTATTGTGTAACAAGTTTGAAGATACTTCAGAAATGAACACCTATTGAAAGCTTTGCATATTGCATGCAAATTACTTGCGTGAAGTTAGCGTCGGACGCCAGCGTCCAAATCTAGCGCCCGCCCCCCACTCCTGAGTCCGATTTACACCACACAACTAGTAGAATGTTGATTCATAACATGAATTATTTGATTATTTGATTATTTCCTTTTAGAATCGACTTCAAACTTGAAAATATCATTATACTGCATGCAGCTTTCATAATCTGTATTATAATGACGAGGAAACATTGACGTGAATGTGATAGATATAAAACACTTTTGGGTCACAACTGGTGGAATTTATGACCAAGTGAAAAATTCATCAGAAGAATGATTCATTGAATGGGTAATTTTCAGAAAAAGTGTCATAGAAAAATGAACTCCCATCACTTAAGTGGAATAGTTCGCTTTCCAAACTGAATTGTCATCAATTATGTCCGAGTGAAAACTGTTATCAGCTATAATATCCCAAGGACATTGATAACTAACGAAATAATTTTATCACAGTTTTCGAAAGCACGTTATTTGGTAACATCCCGACGCCGAAGGCGGAGGGATGTTACCTAAAATAACGTGCTTGAGGAAGTTGTGATAAAATTATGAGTTATTTATCATTGTTCGAGGGATATTCGGTGAGAAAATTTTTTGCAATACGAACAAAATTATTTATTGAACACACAGTTATTAAAAGAACAATTCGTATAATGATATAACTCCATAAATATTTTCCAAGTGTATTTTTTACTATTGACAGTATTTTTTGGTGTATTTTCTTCAATGATTTTGTCAATTGCCGCATCATTTTGAACACCAAAGCGAGGAAGTGACATTTTCGAAATAAATTGAATTACTGAAATGTCAAACAACTTTATTGTGTTGGTTGCTTAGCAATGTCATGACATAAGTGATAACTAACCTTGAAAACTATCCATGGGTAGTTATCAGTGTAATGATGGTTTCATTGGTTATTTCGACACACATGACTAGAAATAGACAAATTTGATAGGATAATTTTTTTGGCAAAAAATTTTCAGAGAAATGATTTACTGAACACTGAATTTTCAGTCCTTCAAAATAGTGGGGTCATAAAAAAAATACCCCTTCCATATTAGATGTTTAATTTTTTCCTTCTTAAACTGGCTTTTGTCCCCGAATACGACTACCTGGAAAATGTTGATAAAGATATGATATACTGAACTATGAATTTACAGCCGTCCAAAATACCGGGAACATAAAAAAAATCACCCCTTCCACCTTAGACGTTTAATTTTTTTCTTCTCAAACTGGCTTGTGTCCCCGAATACGACTACCTGGAAAATGTTGATGAAGATATGATATACTGAACTATGAATTTCCAGCCGTCCAAAATACCGGGAACATAAAAAAAATCACCCCTTCCACCTTAGACGTTTAATTTTTTTCTTCTCAAACTGGCTTGTGTCCCCGAATACGACTACCTGGAAAATGTTGATGAAGATATGATATACTGAACTATGAATTTACAGCCGTCCAAAATACCGGGAACATAAAAAAAATCACCCCTTCCACCTTAGACGTTTAATTTTTTTCTTCTCAAACTGGCTTGTGTCCCCGAATACGACTACCTGGAAAATGTTGATGAAGATATGATATACTGAACTATGAATTTACAGCCGTCCAAAATATCGGGAACATACAAAAAAACCACCCCTTCCACATAAGATGTTTAATTTTTTCCTTCTCAAACTGGCTTTTGTCCCCGAATACGACTACCTGGAAAATGTTGATAAAGATATGATATACTGAACTATGAATTTACAGCCGTCCAAAATACCAGGAACATACAAAAAAACCACCCCTTCCACATAATATGTTTAATTTTTTCCTTCTCAAACTGGCTTTTGTCCCCGAATACGACTAACTGAAAAATGTTGATGAAGATATGATATACTGAACTATGAATTTTCAGCCGTCCAAAATACCGGGAACATACAAAAAAACCACCCCTTCCACTTTAGATGTTTAATTTTTTCCTTCCCAAACTGTTTTGTGTCCCCGAATACGACTACCTGGAAAATGTTGATGAAGATATTATATACTGAACTATGAATTTACAGCCGTCCAAAATACCGGGAACATACAAAAAAACCACCCCTTCCACTTTAGATGTTTAATTTTTTCCTTCCCAAACTGTTTTGTGTCCCCGAATACGACTACCTGGAAAATGTTGATGAAGATATGATATACTGAACTATGAATTTACAGCCGTCCAAAATACCGGGAACATAGAAAAAAACCACCCTTTCCACTTTAGATGTTTAATTTTTTCCTTCTCAAACTGGCTTGTGTCCCCGAATACGACCAACTGGAAAATGTTGATGAAGATATAATATACTGAACTCTGAATTTTCAGCCCTCCAAAATACCGGGAACATACAAAAAATTACCCCTTCCATATAAGATGTTTAATTTTTTCCTTCTCAAACTGGCTTTTGTCCCCGAATACGACTACCTGGAAAATGTTGATAAAGATATGATATACTGAACTATGAATTTACAGCCGTCCAAAATACCGGGAACATACAAAAAAACCACCCCTTCAACATTAGACGTTTAATTTTTTCCTTCTCAAACTGGCTTGTGTCCCCGAATACGACTAACTGGAAAATGTTGATGAAAATATGATAAGATACAGTTTTGAACAGAGATTGCGCAGATTATAGTGATTGTATAGTTTATTTCTGAGTTAAATCTATTCACTCCACTCCTCTTCAATTCACATTTCATCGTTCTTTTCTGCAGACATACATAAAGGACAACATTCATCAAACTCATAGTATAATCGGAAACATTTCGGTTCTAAAACCCTATTACACGTTTTGCATTGAAAGCATTTTTCTGTTTCATCCACGTATCGACCACATATCAAACAATACGGAATCATTTTTTCTGATTTCGTCAATAGGTATTTTTTAAGTTCTAAACGGTAATGATCGGGGTCAATCTTATTGAGAATACAATTGATGAAGTGCAAAATAAATATTCCACAATTGTAAGAGTCGGATTGTTTGGGATGACTTTCGTTTTTTATTTTGAATTCAGTCAAGTTGTAAGGATTTATTACATGACCATTTAACATGGTAATGAATTTCCTGAATTTCTCGAACATATTGTACTGACCTGTTTTCGTTGCTCCGTTTGGATCGATGTAAGAGAATGTATTATCTGTGAAATTGACGACCATAAGCGTAAAGTGTCTGTTATGCAAGATAGGTATCAGATTAATTTTTCCATGAAGGTCTTTGAAAATATCATCTCCGAAAAACTCTGTATCTAGTGAGTTGAGTTTGAAAAACATTAGTTCTGTTTTATATATGTTCCATATTTTTACATTATGATTTTGGGAATCAGCTTGCAAAAGATCAGCGATTATGAAGAAGACAGTGTTGGAAATATACGAAAATTTGTCCAAAGTAGAATAATCTTCAATTGTTAAATCATAAGTACACTTATACCGCGCAACAACATAATTGCCCAAATAAATATTAGACCTGTAATAGTCAATTTTTTTCATGAGATCATTTGATTTGATATCCTGATGCTCTAATTTGAAATACGACTTCACATTGAAATTACAGGTGCAAATAGGGCAATAATATATAACCCCTGGAGTATCTAAAGGCTCACTGAAAGTGAATTGACTTGTATCGCACTTCAAATGAATCCATCTTCTACAAAGATCACAGTTTACCCAATTCATATTTTCTGCACCTTCGAATTTACCACATATTGGGCACAAGTTAGAAACATCCGATGAAAATTGTAATAGTAAGAGTTGTAAATCGTTACAATATTTCTTTATATCAAAAGGTTCAGAGAGTAGCTGGCTACTAAAAATTCTAGAAGTGAGTATATCCAAAGTGTATAAAGGTAGAATATTTGCTTCAAAAGTCATTTGTACCGACTGACACTTTGAACTGATGATCTTCCAATCTTTCTCTTCGATTTTTTTATATGTAGCATACAAAGCTCTTTTCTTGTTGTAGAGTTGCAAGAATCTGATGAAGTTTTTGAGGAACTCCTCATTTTCTATGTTTGTATTACCATATGGATTGAATATTTCCAAAGATTTATCAACAAAATTTATTTTGACTAAAAGCCACTTCTCTTCTTGTAGGTGAAAAGGAATAAATGTAGTTTTTTTAAAGGGGGATATTTTACCGAAAACGAGTCTTTTTTCTAAATCGAAAAAAGTATTTGTAGCTATCCATAATGCCACATCTGACTGTCTTTTATTTTTTCTAATAATTACCATACCCAAAATATTGAAAAATTGTTTAGTTATACTTTGGGACATGCTATTGGCATTCAATATGTTGAAATCCTGAGAAGTTACAAATTTATTACCTGTAACAAAATCATAATGACCGATATAATATAACCAGTTTCGGAATTTTTTATAATACGTAACATCGTTCACCAGGCCGTTTTCCAAAATATTCAATATGATTTTTTGTTCTTTCGAAGAATTCAGCAAAACCGATTCTACAGATTTATACTTAGGCAAATCTTTCAGATATTTTCCGGAGAAATATGTAAATTTTGATTTACGCTTTCTATTCCATTTTTCTTCAGCTTTTGTAACACTTTCATCTGAATTCTCATCTGATAAATATAATTCCTTCGGAACTGTAGATAAGCTATGCTTTGATATGCCTAAATCAATTTCATTATAAATTTTCATTACGTGTCCTCTAACTTTTCTTATGAATGTTGTCGGTTTTAGATCCCTTGATCCATTCAGAATGTCAGTTTTGAGAAAACCAAACCATCTCTCAATCAGAGCATTACTCAGTCTACTTTTTGTGATGACTACCGACCACAGTGGAAATAATCCCATATATCTTTCCAACACAGCTTCTATTAAAGAAGGAAAGAAAAACTCGTTTCTCTCACCTCCTTTCTTTTCTAATACTTTATTATGTTTATATATATCTGAAAAAAACTTATAAAACGGAGAATTGGTACGCAAACTTCTTCTCTTCAAAATATTATCGTGATCATCGCCTATTTCTGAAATCACTTGCTTCTCTGTAAAACTCGAAAGATTCAATTTCAACAGAGCGTTTTCAACACTATCATTTCGGAATTCCGAAGTAAGAATTATTGTTACATTTTTGAACCAATCTGCAGCCTCTTCTAAATTATTTAAATTGAAAGCTACTGCAAATATTGTTTTAATGCATCTTTTTATTTTTTTGTCTTCAACAGTTTTGGTGTGGTCTTCAATTAACTGAACCAAATTTTTCATGAAATGACCACAACATAAAAATAAAACAATTTTTTTCTTTGGGAATATTTGACTTTTTTTTTGCAAATGTTCAAAACAATATTGCAAATATTTTTCAAGATCTATATTATTAAATGCCTTCGATGCTGCGTTCAAACTTGCAAAACTAAAGTCACTCACGAAAATTTTAAATACAGGCCACGACTTCTGTTCTTCGCAAAATTTTTTAAATTTATAAAATAAATCAAATATAGCCAGAGTGTCGTGTTCACACGAAATCATCTCCATTACAGGGCAAAGTCTTCTTTCGGGTAAAGTAAGAACACCAGCGTAATAAAGAATTCTCTTTTCGTCTTTTCCTGTATTACAAACAACTGCGCCTGTAGCATCAAAATGCAAAACTTTAACCGAAGAAGTTTTCGCAACTTCTAACTGTTCTGTACTGAATATTTTCACATTTAGTGGCGAACAAACTTGTCGTATGAATGTAGGGTGATCTTTTTTGTACAAAAACATGTCGACCATGGAGTCTTCATGTCGTTTCAAAGCATTTTTTGCCTGGCTGCGGAGTTTTCTTAGCATCTCCTCCGATTTTATATCTTGTAAGTGGCCTCTCTTGATAGCAGCTTTATCCGCTTTTAAAATGCTTTTTTTTCTATATTCCGAAGGTTTCATATTTTTCAACACATTTTTTTTTATGTCTCTTTCCACACCTCTCACTTGGTCGGTTATTTTGTAAGGATGACAGTAATCGCGAGACGTGGAATAAACCCGCACCATTTTGCCATATCGTGAATCAATGGAAATATAGATTTTGAAGTTTTTACATTTTCTATAATTATTTCGGCAATAGGCTAGGAGTATTATGTTGTTTTTTAAATATTTTAGTCTGTAAAATGCAACTGAACAACTATTATTTACGAACTTTTTTATATTATTTCGAAAGAAAAATGGATAATATTTATTTGACAACTTCTCGTCAACAGTTATTGTATTCCACTCTTTTTCACTAATGTGAAATTTGCCTTCTAGAAATGTACATTTTGAATAATCCGTTCTTTTAATTTTCAGATGTTGGGAAGGATCAATATTTTTGCTTCCTATTGGAAGTACTTGGCGTTTAGATAATGCTTCATGGAATATTGTAGCATTAGGAATTGAAATTGATGAATCTGTTATACTGTTATTTATAACCGACTTTGACGAGTCAGAGAAGATGCCGTCTGAATCGATTAAAGAGCTTCCATATATACATTCATCTTTTTTTTTCGTGAAACCATTCAACATCAACTCTTCATTTCCTTGACTCTGCATCATATTCTTGGAATGAATATCTTTATTGGCAATATCTAAAAAGTCGGAGTCTGCACTCATGGCGGATGAATTGAATTCGTCAACCTTAATTTTAGCATCATCTTTTTTTTTTGAAACTTTCTGGGAATGTGTTGAATATTTCGCATATTCCCCTCTCAAGTTACTTAATAGTTTTTCATCGGAAAGAGCACTAACTTTGGAGTTTGAGAAATTTCCGGAATAAATGGTGACAAGTTCATCATCAGATTTATTTAAGAATGTTTCTTGTTCGTCGTGGAGAAAAACTTTAACCAACTCAGATTCTTTCTGTAGGTTGAATTCATATATCGGGTTGTCGTATAAGTGACAAGAATTCAAACCTTCCTTAAACTGATTTTCACTTTCAATCAACTGAGCAGAATATTCTTTTAGCGATTTGCTTTTATTTGCTTCGATACCATCCACATCCAAAGAAGATTTTTTTATGTTTGTTTTTTTTTCGAACATTGTTTTTATATTACCAGAATTTCGTTGAATCGTCTGATATATCCATCTCTTTTTATTTTTCTGTTGATGTTTATTGTGAACATGCGCAACTAAATGCTCATAAAATACATCATTGTAATCAATTACGACTAGTTCATCGTAAGTAATATTACTAGCAAAATATTTTATTCGATTAACAAGATTTTCGATTTTGTCTCCCATGTTCCTCTTAATCGTATATATATTCGTAACGTAATGAAATAATTTCCCCCAAGAAAATAAAAGTAAATCTCGACGGTTTTACACCACAAAATAATAAAATAAAAAGAAATAATAATTGGAAATAACTAATGAAATCAATCAACTCAACATTAATTTAAAACGACAAAGGGATATTTTCACAACCAATGCGTAAAACAAATAAAATCAATTCACTACTACTCCTAAATATTTCAACTTTGGTCGCCGCCAAATAGGTAGGTACTAGTCAAGAGCATAAAAGCAAATCATGCAGCAGAACTGTCATTGCGCGTTAAAACAATATTCACTGAGGTGCGTTCGGTCGAAGTGAGATTACATTGAAATACATATAACTCAGTAATTACGCTACATATCAAAATGTTTTTTTGTTAAAATGTAGAAAATTGTATTGCCTTTCAATTATGTCTCTTGAGTTTTTCTCACAATATTACGATTCTCATGTAAATGACAAAATAAAAAAATATTCTTGATAATTTTACTGTTGAACGATTCCAAATAGTGACATTTTTTATAATGTAGGCAAAAAATATGTGTGAAAAATATTTTCATTCTTTTCAAATCATGACTTCACCAAAATTTTTCAGAGTTTTTAGTTTACAGAGAAAAAAATATTCTGCTGACGTAAGATTTTTTTCTATGACACCATCATTTTGGAGAACTGAAAATTCGGAGGTCAGTATATCATCTCTTCATTAACATTTTCCAGTTAGTCGTATTCGGGGACACAAGACAGTTTGAGAAGGAAAAAATTAAACATCTAATGTGGAAGGGGTGGTTTTTTTGTATGTTCCCGGTATTTTGGACGGCTGGAAATTCATAGTTCAGTATATTATATCTTCATCAACATTTTCCAGTTGGTCGTATTCGGGGACACAAGCCAGTTTGAGAAGGAAAAAATTAAACATCTAAAGTGGAAAGGGTGGTTTTTTTCTATGTTCCCGGTATTTTGGACGGCTGTAAATTCATAGTTCAGTATATCATATCTTCATCAACATTTTCCAGGTAGTCGTATTCGGGGACACAAAACAGTTTGGGAAGGAAAAAATTAAACATCTAAAGTGGAAGGGGTGGTTTTTTTGTATGTTCCCGGTATTTTGGACGGCTGTAAATTCATAGTTCAGTATATAATATCTTCATCAACATTTTCCAGGTAGTCGTATTCGGGGACACAAAACAGTTTGGGAAGGAAAAAATTAAACATCTAAAGTGGAAGGGGTGGTTTTTTTGTATGTTCCCGGTATTTTGGACGGCTGGAAATTCATAGTTCAGTATATCATATCTTCATCAACATTTTCCAGGTAGTCGTATTCGGGGACACAAGCCAGTTTGAGAAGAAAAAAATTAAACGTCTAAGGTGGAAGGGGTGATTTTTTTTATGTTCCCGGTATTTTGGACGGCTGTAAATTCATAGTTCAGTATATCATATCTTTATCAACATTTTCCAGGTAGTCGTATTCGGGGACACAAAACAGTTTGGGAAGGAAAAAATTAAACATCTAAAGTGGAAGGGGTGGTTTTTTTGTATGTTCCCGGTATTTTGGACGGCTGGAAATTCATAGTTCAGTATATCATATCTTCATCAACATTTTTCAGTTAGTCGTATTCGGGGACAAAAGCCAGTTTGAGAAGGAAAAAATTAAACATATTATGTGGAAGGGGTGGTTTTTTTGTATGTTCCCGGTATTTTGGACGGCTGTAAATTCATAGTTCAGTATATCATATCTTCATCAATATTTTCCAGGTAGTCGTATTCGGGGAGTCAAGCCAGTTTGAGAAGGAAAAAATTAAACGTCTAATGTTGAAGGGGTGGTTTTTTTGTATGTTCCCGGTATTTTGGACGGCTGTAAATTCATAGTTCAGTATATCATATCTTTATCAACATTTTCCATGTAGTCGTATTCGGGGACACAAGACAGTTTGGGAAGGAAAAAATTAAACTTCTTATGTGGAAAGGGTGGTTTTTTTGTATGTTCCCGGTATTTTGAAGGGCTGAAAATTCAGAGTTCAGTATATCATATCTTCATCAACATTTTTCAGTTAGTCGTATTCGGGGACAAAAGCCAGTTTGAGAAGGAAAAAATTAAACATCTTATGTGGAAGGGGTGGTTTTTTTGTATGTTCCCGATATTTTGGACGGCTGTAAATTCATAGTTCAGTATATCATATCTTCATCAACATTTTCCAGGTAGTCGTATTCGGGGACACAAGCCAGTTTGAGAAGAAAAAAATTAAACGTCTAAGGTGGAAGGGGTGATTTTTTTTATGTTCCCGGTATTTTGGACGGCTGGAAATTCATAGTTCAGTATATCATATTTTCATCAACATTTTCCAGGTAGTCGTATTCGGGGACACAAGCCAGTTTGAGAAGAGAAAAATTAAACGTCTAAGGTGGAAGGGGTGATTTTTTTTATGTTCCCGGTATTTTGGACGGCTGTAAATTCATAGTTCAGTATATCATATCTTTATCAACATTTTCCAGGTAGTCGTATTCGGGGACAAAAGCCAGTTTAAGAAGGAAAAAATTAAACATCTAATGTGGAAGGGGTATTTTTTTTATGACCCCACTATTTTGAAGGACTGAAAATTCAGTGTTCAGTATATCATTTCTCTGAAAATTTTTTGCCAAAAAAATTATCCTATCAAATTTGTCTATTTCTAGTCATGTGCGTCGAAATAACCAATGAAACCATCATTACACTGATAACTACCCATGGATAGTTTTCACGGGTAGTTATCACTTATGTCATGACATTGCTAAGCAACCAACACAATAAAGTTGTTTGACATTTCAGTAATTCATTTTATTTCGAAAATGTCACTTCCTCGCTTTGGTGTTCAAAATGATGCGGCAATTGACAAAATCATTGAAGAAAATACACCAAAAAATACTGTCAATAGTAAAAAATACACTTGGAAAATATTTATGGAGTTATATCATTATACGAATTGTTCTTTTAATAACTGTGTTCAATAAATAATTTTGTTCGAATTGCAAAAAATTTTCTCACCGAATATCCCTCGAACATTGATAAATAACTCATAATTTTATCACAACTTCCTCAAGCACGTTATTTTAGGTAACATCCCTCCGCCTTCGGCGTCGGGATGTTACCAAATAACGTGCTTTCGAAAACTGTGATAAAATTATTTCGTTAGTTATCAATGTCCTTGGGATATTATAGCTGATAACAGTTTTCACTCGTACATAATTGATGACAATTCAGTTTGGAAAGCGAACTATTCCACTCAAGTGATGGGAGTTCATTTTTCTATGACACTTTTTCTGAAAATTACCCATTCAATGAATCATTCTTCTGATGAATTTTTCACTTGGTCATAAATTCCACCAGTTGTGACCCAAAAGTGTTTTATATCTATCACATTCACGTCAATGTTTCTTCGTCATTATAATACAGATTATGAAAGCTGCATGCAGTATAATGATATTTTCAAGTTTGAAGTCGATTCTAAGAGGAAATAATCAAATAATCAAATAATTCATGTTATGAATCAACATTCTACTAGTTGTGTGGTGTAAATCGGACTCAGGAGTGGGGGGCGGGCGCTAGATTTGGACGCTGGCGTCCGACGCTAACTTCACGCAAGTATGCAAATTTGCAAAGGAAAAATCTGATACAACACCAGAAAATGTTGGCCAAATGTTACTACATTCACAGAAGTATTTGAAGTCATGAAGTAACTTGAAAATTGTATTTGAGTCATGTACAGATGATATCATAGAGAAAATGGGATATATTCTTTCAGGTTTCTTGGGTAATATAACCGCTGTATAAAAGTAAATTCTTTCTGTTTGAGTCATTGGACTTCTCACGACTACACCGGTAGCATCAAAATATATCAGGGGTATTTGATCACCTGATTTCTGAGATTTCAAAACCTCTAGTTGCTCTTCGCTATATAGTTTGACATTGAATGGAACACAAACTTCTTTGATGAATTCAGGATGATCTTTCTGCATGAAAATTATGTCCAACAAATCATGATTGCTCCTATCAAAGTGAGCTAAGGCTTCCGATTCAATTTTTCTCACAACGGTATCGGATTTAATGTGTTGTAAATTTTTTCCCATAGAAAGTATATTTTGATTGGCGGTCAGTAACATTTGTTTTTTGTAAATTGATGGCATTTCTTTGAACCATTTTTTCTTTACCATTAATCTTTCCAGGCCTGTCACGTTACCAGTTAAAAAATTGGTATGATTATAATTTAAAGAAGAAATGTAAACATTCACATGTCTATCGAGAATAGTGATTTTGAATTTTTTGCATTTATATGAATTGTGTTTGCATACCCCAAATATATTGATCGATTTATTTTTCTTGTTATATTTTACGAATTTGAAAATTATCAAGCAAACGTTATTGACATATTTCTTAATTCTATTACGAATGTAATAGGGATAATACTTTTTGCTAAGTTTGCCATTTGTAAATATCAACTTCCATATTTGTCTCTCAATAGTGAACGACCCTTGAATGTGATATATTTATTTGTTTTTTCTGTCTCTCTACTGATATTTCTGGAATCAATTGGTAAAATATTATCGTCAGAAGATGGACTCGACAAATTATACAATTCCTTTGTAATGTCAAAGTCCTCTGGGGTGATTTGACACTTTCCGTTTTGAAGTGTTGAGGCAATATTACTTTTATTTTCTGTTAAAGCACAATTGTTTAGCGAAGGGTTTACTATATTGAGAGATTCTTTTTGCGAATCATAAGCACTTTTTATATTCGACGGTAAGGCAAAATTCAAATTTTCAGTATTATTAGCGTCGAATTCTGTGACATCTGGGATTTCAGCATATCGTCTGTTGGAAGATGGGATATCCTTATTCGATATCAACGGGGTCGATTCGTAGAAACATTCCTTTGATGATAATTTTTCAAAATCACTTCTGGATCCGTTTTTATTTTCAATCACACTACTATTATTTGTATCTTTACTATAAATACGAATTGATGCATCTTTGCTACTATTAGCGTCGCTATATATTGTATGACGATTATTTACAACATTTATGGGCATAATTTCCTGTAATGACAATCCGGAATTATTCAATTCATTCAAATCTTTGGCATTCGTGACACTGGGTTCAACATGGATTTTTGAATGAATTATACGCCAAGTGTCATATACTCTTTTTCTTTTTTGGGAAAGAAAGTTTTTGGCTTTCTACTACTCCATCTTGATACAAAAAAAGAAGGATGAGGATGGAGCAAAGATCTGCACAAATTTTTTCATAGAGAGATTTTTTATTCCTCCAGTTTTTGCAAATTTTCTTTTAATCGAATCCTTTCTTCAATAAAGATAATTCCAACTGGTTGCATGAATTTTTTCCGGAGTAATCATTTTCAAAGTATTTTTGATGGAAATACATTTTGAAACTCAGTATCATTTATAATTCGCGAAATAACGCTTGGGAACTGATATTTCTTATTCTTCATTGACAATGCAATTTTCTTTGTTGTTAGTTCATTAAATTTCTGGTCAAAATCATACGAAGGACAATATTGCTTGAGTTCTTCGGCAATAGAATCGTAAAGCTTCAGTTTAGATAAATGTTGACTTCCCATTTTTGAAACAATCAACTAAATGAAACTGACTAAAATAAAATCAAATACCAACTTATCCAAAGTAAAAACTAAAAAGAAACTGATGATTTTAAATCTACTGAACAAAAAGACAATACGAATTTGAAAATAAAAAAGGGCCAATTTTATCTTCTTAAAAATAGGATAGTCAAACACAAAAATTGTATACTGAAGTTGAGGCCAGTCAGCGAAGTAAGCATAAGGTACATTCAGAGAGCGAGAGTCTATCACGGTTGAGCCGACGCGATAATTATTATGGGAAATAGAATTTGTTAACCTCAAACGAAGATACAGAAATGATATTTTCGTATGTTTGTTTGAATAAAACCAAACACACATGCTTTCTACTAGTTTAAGTATTATTCCATGTGAATTTTGTGTATAAAGTTTCCTTTGACAATTTCATATCTAGGATACACCTTCATCTTTATCACTAACCTTCTATTTGAATAATATGAAAATTGTAAATTTATTAGGTTTCATAATCGAATATAAGCTTTATTGGTGGAGTCATGACAACAGAACTCAGAATTCTGAATTTCTCTTCACAATTTTTGGCAATAAAGACAAATAATACTATCATATTTCTCTTGAACGAGACCGAAGAAATTTTCCTCGATACCGAATATCAAATGTAACGATACAAATCATTCGTATCAATTTCAAAGTGGCTTTTCGTTTTCTTCATACTTCAAGATTTTTTTTCATTTCGAGGGTGTGTTTAACCCTCTTGAACGGGGCCGAAGAGATTCTCATTCATACCGAGTGAAGAATATAATGATACAAATCATTCGTATTGATTTCAAAGTGGCTTTTCGTTTCCTTCATATTTCAAGAATTTTTTTCATTTCGGGGGTGTGTTTAACCCTCTTGGACGGGGCCGAAGAGATTTTCATTTATACCGAGTAAAGAATATGATGATACAAATCATTCGTATTGATTTCAAAGTGGCCTTTCGTTTCCTTTATACTTCAAGAATTTTTTTCATTTCGGGGGTGTGTTTAACCCTCTTGGACGGGGCCGAAGAGATTTGCCTTGATACAGAATATACAGTATAGCTATATGCTTTCACGTAAAAGCACATCAGAAACCCAAAAACATTAATTATCACGATTTCGGTACGCTACCGACCATTCGGGTATTTCCGGAAAAAAATCTGCCGACTTCACACCGGTAAGACGAAATGATGGAACATCTTACAGTTCGAAGTCTTCTTTCCGGGATTATTTGCCAGAACTCAACAGAAATGAAACTTTGATAGTAGACCCTTTCAACACAAATGTCATCGGGTTGACAAACGGTACAGGAAAATGAGTTGATGGAAATATGTGATTCAGTTTTGAAACGTGATTTCAAAGAATTTTCCTCAAAAAAGTTTGTGGAGAAATATTAGAAGCACTGAAACATTTACACACACCTCTATGAAAAGGCATCCTCTCTTGCATGTATCAAAAACAAATACATAAACAGATTATAATAGGAATCCGATTTGAAATGACAACTAAGTAATAACATCAACCGAAATATTACTAATTCAGTTGCAAAGAAACAGCACCAACCTTCACAATGAAAACGTTTTTTTGGAGTAGGGGAGGGAGGGGGAAGGGCGCACTGGGTAATGGCGCCCACCTCTGCAATTATGTTAAAATGGAAAGTAGTAAGTAGTAACACACCACGTTGCGTGAAGCGCGAGGAGAGGAGGCCTCTAACAAATAGAGTTGCAAACAGACAGCCAGATCGCGTCGTAGAACAGTGCGTTTTTTCATTTGCGGTCGCGCTGATCTAATTTTTGTTCCGGTGTGTTTTGTCGGTAAGTCCAAAACTTATTATTCAATTATCACTTTTACTATTCTTACAATAAAACTATTCTATTTTATGATAATGCAATCAATTTTCAACAATTTTGTATGTTTTTTTTTAATTTCAAATCTAATGTATAAAAATGGATGTTTGTTGATTGGTTGGTAAGTGATAAACTTCTACATCGCTCAACCGATCGTGATGAAACTTGACATATATATGTAATTTTTCATAGAGGTTTTTAGGCTATCCATTTTTCTGTAACTCGCCACTAGACGGCGCTGTAGAACAATTTTTTGAAAGCACTGTTCTATAACGCTGCGCACGCCTACGTTCGTTGATTCTGATTCTGTCAAAACATTGGAACAGCAGCGATACAGCAACATAGTACTGATTAGTAGTACAACTACCAAATTCTACGCGGGCGAAGCCGCGGGCAACAACTAGTTTATTATAAAAAAACCGTTTGGGGTTATAGCGCTCATCTGAGCGCCAATACCCCTTAGTGATTTATAATTTTACTGTTGTAGATATGCCAAGAAATCGTCAGCACAGGACCACCCCTAAAGCGGCTTGGACTGCTAAAACTATAATTGAATTCGAGCCACGGGAATTGAACCAGAATGTTTTCATTGATCAAGATTTTTTGGCAGCGTCACTGATGGCACAAGAATCGGAACAAATCGCTGAAAACGTAGACCCAAATGTTCAGAATTTTGAAGATGCGCATTCTGATGGCCTGGCTATAATTCCTGGACATACATATCCTTTGGCAGGTCCATCAAATAAGGATCAATGCTTTGGATCTGTTTTGACAGTTGCTTGTAACCAGATAGACCACTTCGGGGCTCATCTTCGAGGCTGAACTTTTCGGAACGAAATTTCGCAAACCAATGTCGAAAGTGCATGAATTAACACTGTTATTGCCTAACGTCTGGTTAATTTTTCAGGCTGTTTTGGCAGCGCTTTGGTTCAATTTGAATTCGTAGAGAATAATTGACCGAAAATCACTCAACGGCATCATATAGTAATTAACTTAAGAGGGACAAAAAATTAAAATTGGGGAAAGAAATGAACAGCATCAATGTATACACAATTCCCTGTCAATCATAGTAAAATAATCATTTATGGAGATATGGAGCTACAGAAACAACCTTAATATATAAACATTAAAAAAGTTCAAAAATAAAACCTGAATCAGAAATTGAATTCAAATACTGTTCTCAAAATATTCTACCAGTCTGTAAAAAGATTTCGAGAGTGAAAGTTATACGGTTACAAAAATGCCTTGAAGATCAGGCAGGTAAATGATTTGAACATCTACCGACTCTCAAACAACACAGAATGTATTGTTGATGCTATTGTTGGAATGAGTAGAGGTTTGTGGGGAATTTTACGTGTGAAGTAGATATTTTCTGATCTATAGAGCTCTCTTCTTTCGAACATGAGACTTACCGTCTCCAAAATAAAAGGAAAGTAATGTCCATATAGTAGTCCTGAACACGCGGGCATAAATTATTAAATGTACCACGTGGCGTATGTATTCATGTTACTTTTGTTAATCAAAACAAAATGTAACGGAGAAATAAGGGAAAGCCGAGGTGGTGGAATGAATAGTGTACATAATGGGCGTGTTATTCTATGCGATTTTTATACAATGCAAGTCCTAAATGATAAGAGCGCCCATGCAATTTCCAGGCAAGTCTAATATGTTTTTCAATTATTATCACAATACCAACTACTTCTAAATTTCGTACTCCTTCGCCTAGTATAAAAATAAACAAACCAGGCCAGTCTAAATTTCGTACTCCTTCACCTAGTATAAAAATAAACCAAAATAAGCATCAACATTCCAACCTCGTAAAAACTCTGCAAGGAATTTCTTGCATGGCAACAAAGTTGCATTGCATGAAAATTATATATTGCTAAACCCCCATAACTTGCTGGAAAGAATGTCTTGTGATTTACTCACTAAAGATATCACACCCGTATTATAAGCTTTACTTCCCAAGCTCGTTATATTATAAAAATAATGGTAGTATGCCAACACGTTAAAATAGATGAAATAATTATTAACATAAGATATTGAACTACTTTCAAAATGTTTTAGGAATGAAAGATCTAATTGGGATTCAATTAATCTGACAATTCAGGCATTTCAATAGGAATCATTGAATAGCGTTTTTCCACAAAAAAAAACAAACCGAGGGATATTCAATGGACTGAAAAACCGTCTTGACTACATGAACTTTTTAAATAGCTTTATATAACACAAAAACTCAGAGGTACCATAGCTCATCCAAATTATAAGACAAAACACTATTGATAGATCATGCTATACAACCTTGTTCCGATTGTGACCTTGCATATGAAGGACAAACGAAACATTTTTTAAACCAGATGAAAATAAAACATGCAGATGGTTGTCCTAAGAGGAATCGAAAGGAAACCAACAAGGAAGCATTGAGTACACAACACTTTGAGTTGGATTACAAATTTGACATTAATTCGACCAAAATTTCATTGGTTTGGACTTTCATTGTCTAATATGATTTGAATTGATTTGAAATCCCTGGAAGAATCTATAAAAAATTAAAAAGATTAACTGAAAAATAATTATATTAAACAAAAAAAACTGAAATTACAATGAAATAAAATACAAGCAACAATAAAAAAAAAACAAAAAATTGAACTATTAACACGAGATGAAAATTAAAAATTATTAACATGAAATGAAAATTTATAAGATTTCAAGCCAAATTACTTCACGACGTTTCGATTGTTGGTATTCACAATCTTCTTCGGGTGATAACTGGACTTATTCCTCCGAGATCTGACTATTTATAGGTCATTTGGGTACTTTCATCTATCCCCTCTTCCCGCTCTCCGCTTAATCGGTTTAAGCTGGAGCTGACCGTTTGGCGGGAGTTGGTCGTGTTCCGCTTGATTATAGGTTTCCATATGTTGCGTATCTCTACGCTAGCTTGGCTGAATGCGTTGTTGGAAAATATATGTGCGACTTCTTTGAATTTTCTCCTAAACCAGTGTACCTCCTTGTGGATGATTTCAGCTTGAGACCACTTGATGTTATGTTGATGAGTCCAAACATGCTCTGCTATTCCTGATTTGCTGGTTTCTCCTCGCTGTGTGTGTTTCTTGTGCTCCGCACTCACAGGGTATCAGGTAAATGCAATTCTTGGAATCGCAGTTCACGTTTGGTGGCCTGGTTTTCGTGAGGCTGCTACGGATAGTGTTACCGGATCTGAAGCAGGTTCTGATGTTGTACTTGGAACCAATTCTTCTTATCCTCTCCGATAATCCTCTGATGTAGGGGAGTACAAGTACTGGTTGTGGCGGCTTCTCTTCCTTGTGGAGCTCTTACTGTCTTCTAGCCAAAGTCTGTTCCACCATCACTCTGGAGTAACCATTCCGTTGAAGGTCATGCCTAGTTCCTTCTCGAGACCTTTTTTTGTATTACAGAGCCCCAAAGCACGGTCTACTAGAGTCTTGATGATTCCTCTCTTAATCAATTGATGTTGGTTGGATTCCTGTTTCAGATACAGTCCCGTGTGGGTGGGTTTTCAGTATACAGATGTTTCCCATTTAGTGTCTGTCCTCTTCACCAATACGTCTAGGAATGGTAATTTGCTGTGGACTTCCTTCTCCATTTTGAAAGTGATGGAAGGACCTTCGTTGTTGATGTACTTCAGGAAGAAATGCACCACGAAACATTTTCAACCACCTTCAAACAAACGTCGACCAAAATTGTTTGGAGACTGTGTTATCGAAGAACATAAACTTACCTTTAGGCGGCATGAAGAGGCATGTCAGTTCATTCAGAAAAAAAATCATTTAGTGCAAGTTCGTTGGCTCATTTTTGAGTATAACGACAGGTAAAACCTCAGTAGTACAAACTGAGACAACACAAAACACACAAACACAAAATTGCAAAAACTAAACATACCGTTTGTCTATGAAAAACAAAAGTTAGACTGTATTAAAAAAAAAGTTAAACTGGAACCTCTGGCGCAGAATAAATCCAAAAAACGAGCATTTTTTCCTATCACCAGATATGCAGCGCCAATGGAAACTTCAGGACACGAAGAAAACTTGGTAGAATTCTGAGGAAGTTCACCTTCAGCCAGAAAGGTAGATAAAAAAATGTATTTCTTCCAAAAAATTATTTGTTTATATATATATATATATATATATATATATATATATATATATATATATATATAAATCTCAAATTGAAATCAATATGGGAATGATCAAAAAGTACTTATCTATTTATTTTTTTGATTTTCATGGAATTATTTTCCAGCAGCTTGACTGCATTAACCTTTCTAGATTTCATATCATTTCTAGATACATGTGGATTCGTTTTCCAGTGGCATTTCAGCTTAGCTTCCCAAATTTCTGCTACCGCAGTTGTCGGTTGATTGGTCAAACCACCAACACTGACATAAAAAACTTGGCAAGTTGACTTGGGTCACACCAATAGGTGGTTCCACTTATGTTTCGCTTGCGTTTACGCAGCTATTTTTATCAAGTACTTTTCTGGGTTTTCTTATTTTGTCTTCAATCGAGGACCGCCTGCCCGGTACTGACGATGCCCAATAGGCTGAAACAGCTGGCTACCGGTGGCTCTTGAATTATCCAGACTTGATTAGAAGCGCTACACATGACAATCTTTTGAAGAGATTACATGTTTGTTTAAGTAGAGGTGGAGATGTGTTTGAACATATTCTGAAATAACACTGACGATTAAATTAACTCATTAATTTATGGGTTTATTAATTTCAGTTCGTGTTTCAGCGATAATAAAACTATTGTTTGAAGAGAAGTTTCATTCGATGGTTGAGGAGTATTTTAATAATTATCTTTTCATTGTATTATCTGTGACTAATTGAGAAACATCAAACGAAATCTGTTTTACAAAAATGAGGGATGAACAAGGAAACCATGTCAATTTCCGTTTGAAACAGTTTATCTCGAAAACGGTTCAAAATAGAAATAGTATTATCTGAACAAAGTTAATCTAAAATTGAATGTAGAGCTCAAAAATGTTGAAATATACAGGGTGTTCCTTTGAAAAAATTGAGTTCCACTCATTTTTTCATGATATCAAAGTAAATGCATTTTTTGAAGACCCTGTATGAGGCAAATGAAAATATGACTCGGAGTGAAGATCCTCATAGTATCACTCCACTCCATTTCAAATTTGATCGTTTTAGTGCAAGAGAGTTCAAGATTATCAGCATTTATAAAAGTTCATTTTTGGTAAAAAAAATATCGAAATTAATTTATATCTTCTAAACGGTAATAGATAGGTATAGGGAAATAGTATATGAATTTGTTGACAAAGTGATAATGAATCATAATATGATATTATATACGGGGTGTAGGTAATATTGACTTATGCATACTGTATAATTTTCAGGTTGATCCGTTGAATAGTTTGCCAGAAACGGCTAATTAACGCTCATCATGAAAAGCCCTGTATATATACATATAATTTTTTTTGAAACTTGTGTGAAATAAATTTAAATGGTTGATATGTTTATCTATGTTTGTTGATCTGACGACCTACAATAAATTCAATACGTTTTTCGAATATGTTAATTATATATGAATATAATTTTTTTCCTGCTTCTACTACTATTCTGAAACTAAAATCAGAATATAATGAGGGCATGCCGATCATATGAAAAACATATCGCATGCATCGGTAAATGGTCACAAGGGTGGGAAGATTTTATGATGAAGAATACACATTTTTCAGGAAGTTGATAAAGTTTTACTAATAAAATGTGTTGTTATTTTATGCCAGTTGATAACATAATACTTGAATAGTTTTCATTATTTGATAAATGTGGATTTGATCAATGATCAAATTCATTGCACAATTTCCAGTTTGTTCAGCATTTAAAAGTTTGAATGTGTAATTTTTAGCAAATAACTATCGTGATTTCTTTTTTCATTTATTTTAAAATATGAAAATACTATAAATCACATAATGGTTTTTCATTGGAATCTGCTTTATAACCGCAAAGACACTGTCTACTTCCTAGACCATTTGGTAAACAAATATGTCCACCTGGACACTGGTTTCTATAATATTCACATACATTAGACAATTGCGGGCAACTATTGGCCACTGCAACCAAGGTAAACAGTTTATTTCCGCTTCCTCCCAATGGAACTGGAATGGGTGGTAGTCGTTTTAGTGTTAACTTGTCTACTCTTTCAACTTTTTTCCTAAAACATAAAAAAACATTCACTTGTATTTGAGTTCGTTATAGTTGTGTATAAAAACTTACGAAATCCAATCTGACCAATATATCTGTTTGTCCGTACTTGCTATTCCGAATGGATAAGTGCAGTTCTCTGCAAATGTATGCTTGAGTCTAGTGTCGATGTGAATACATTCTATTTTTTTAGTTCCAGCGTCAGCATAACACAGTTGCTCGGTTTCATAGTCGATGGTCAAAGAATTAGGAAGTGATTGTTTTTCACCTACAACAAAATATATTTTGAAATAAGAATATATACCGATTGTAACTGTTGGCAACGAAATGATTGTACACGGCGCAATTCAGTGGGGACAGGAATTTGAAATTGTGAAAGAAAATATAGTTCATTTGAGCTGATATTTCTAACAATGAAGTGAAGAAGTGAAAAACCGAGACATCTTTAAAACATTCATTTACTTGGTTATTCTTTGTTTTCCTTCAATATAATTTACTTTAACAAATTTTTATTAAAAATCTTCCTGAAAATCTGCGCATTTGGGAAAAACTCTTGTTGGATACTTTTTAGAGACTATTCTCCGTATTTCTCAACAATACACACCTTGTATGAATATCCGCCTATCCGTACCATCAGCATTCGCCCATTCGATTCTCGGGTTTTTTCTATTCCAGTCTGACCAGAAAATTTTTCCCCGTTGAGGGTGCACAGCTATTCCCCTTGGATTTACCAAATCATTGTTGAACAGAGTTCTGCGTAATTTTGTGTCCAAATTTGCTACTTCTATAGTATCAAGAGTTGAATCAGTCCAGTATATGTTACGTGATAACCAGTCTACGGCTAATCCTTCTGGAGATCCGATTCCTACAAATAGAATTCCTAGTTACATTCTGAGATTCTCATCTGATTCATCAATAATAACAATAACTTCAATACAAGCTATAATTATTATATCTGAAAAAAAGTCCATTACTCTTCAGTATATTAGTTTATGGGAAAAACTATAAAATATCCTCCTTCACAAACGATTTTACTATTGCTTGGTTGAAATAAGCTCAAGGAATTAATATGTTTCACGAATGTTCATTGTGTCAAAAGCAGCTAATTGTCTCTTCCGGTGACATAATGTCCTCAATTGTCCTTAAAACTTATCCAAAATGGTGCTGATGAGGAGTTGATGAGTATTTTCGCCTGAAAGTTTGAAGTACACCTGCATAGTGTACCTAATATCATCTGTGGTATGAAATAATCATGCCATAATCTTAAAACCGCTAGTTAGCACATGTCACAATATGCTCCTACGACGAAAAGCTCTCAATTAGAGAGCACTTACTTGAAGAAAAGAGCTGAAACAGATTCAATGTTTTATTTAGGGTGATATACTGACATCCACATATTCTTGATTTCCCGAGTAAATCTGTCTGTTTAAAATCTGTTTCTGTTTTTCCGTTAACCAGCTGTCGCACCCCTACGAACGACAACCCTCAAAAGTCGAAACTTGTGCGAGCTAAGGATTAACGAGGTCTTACCATTCAACATGTGATTCCTAACACGTTTACCTAACAACAAATTAACCATCAGGAAAGAGACATAAGGAATAACAGACATAGAAAAATGAAGAACAAAAAAAAACGGATGGGGATGCATAAAAAGAGGAACATAGAAATAAATGAAATAGAGACACGAAACGTTATTAAATAACTGGAACAAGAAAATGAAGATAGGAAAAACAATAAAAACAAAAATTGTGATAAGTATTTAGAAAAGTATCAAGCTGAACTTCTCAGTAAAATTGGCAACAAATTTTCTAGCAAAAAATGAATGAAAACAATTGATGTTTGACGACCAGAAGATGTAAATTTAAGGATTAGATATTTATTTATTTATTCAAAAATGGGATACAAGCAGGTAAATACCCATAGAAGCATCCACTGATAGTAGTGGGTACAGAGATACACGGTGTCAACAGATACAAGAAAAAATAAAAATTAATGAATTGATAAATTTCGTATATACATACTAATTATTCATTATTTTTGCTATGTGTGGAATATTCTTTTCATAGTTATTTTAAAGGAATTCAACGTAATTGAGAAAACATTTACGTTACTACAATATTTGTTGAAAGAATCACACTTTCTAGTAATTGGGGAGTTTTTGCCCGAATTTGTGTTGAAATTCGGACTGGCAAGTAATTTTCTGTTTCTAGTGTTCCTATATGAGGAACGTGATGAAAAATTATTGATACTAGATTGGGTGAGTCATAACAGTTTGTTATAATTTTATTAATAAAAAGTAGGTCGGTTATTATTCTTCGTTGTTCTAGGAGCTGTATTTTGTAGTGAGATCGAATTTCGCTAATGCCAAATGTTACATAAGTCTTCGTTATTTTGAAATGCAAGAACCTCACAAATCTGTTCTGGAGCCTCTCTAATCGTAATTTATGTGTATCATGATGTGGGCTCCATATGACACTTCCGAAATTAAGTTTAGGTACTGTAAACAGTAGTACATAGATTTGATTGCTGCCTCGTTGTTGAAGTCTTTGCATATTCTGCCGAAAAATCTCAAGGTTTTGCAGCAGGAATTCATTACATAATCCAAATGGGGATTGAAAGTCATTTTTGTATCAAAATAGTTAACCGAGTAAGAGGAGTTCATTCCACCCATTACATTTTGTGAAAATGACAGGTGGACAAACTTAACGAGGGAAGAAGAGGCGGAAAATATAAAATATCTAGTCTATCAATACAAAGGATGTCATAAATCCAACGTGCATTATCGAAATGCACAAATTGCAAACAAGGGAGGCTTCAAACACAACCATATCGCAGATAAGAAGTACGTCGTTAATTCTTCAATGAACGTAAATAAATAATGGGAAATTCCAAATCATCTAGGTTATTATTCTACTCAATTGGAAGGCACTTTGAAACCCTCATTTATTTCGTTTAGAGAAATTTTAGTGAAGAAGTAAAAGCTCAGATACAAACATTTTTAATTGGCGATCACAAATGTGTTGAATTCCTATGAAGTTACTATATGCAATGACAGAGAAAATGATGAAACCGAAGTCCGAAACCTCGTGATCCAACAACAGTCAGCGCTCTGTTTCGATCCGCCAAGGTCTCATTTCATTTTCCGAAAAAATATACTCAATAACAAGACTAGAGGTTCTAAAAGAAAAGAAATTGTTGTAGGGGATATTAACAATATGGAGACAGATATGAGTATAATTAAATTTTCGAAATCCTTGGGATACTTTCACTTGATAATTGAAGATCAACGATAATACATTCAATGAATAAATTGTTGAACACAGAATAAAATAATCTAAGAAATACTAATGTATTATTTGTTAAGACGTCGAGAAGAAATAATTTTAACTAAAGGGTTTTTCAATAAGGGCGGAAAGATGTTGAAATGGAATAAAACAAGCTGTGTGTGAGGTATTAACAAAATTATTTTTTTATTTGAAAGGCGCATGTATGCCATTAAGTGTGGAATATGACATCATTCAAAAGCCCGCCTCGGCTTCTTACGGTGGCACGGATCCGAGTGGTCCAATTTTCAATGACTCTTCCGCATAGATCCGGCTGAATTTGAGCGATGGCCTGTGTTATGTTCACCTTTAGGGCATCGGTCGATTGTGGTTTATTTGCATAGACCTGCGACTTCAAGAAACCCCACAGGAAAAAGTCTAGCGGGGTCAAATCGCATGACCTTGGTGGCCAATTCACATCACCCCTGCGAGAAATAACCCTACCCTCAAATCTTTCATGCAAAATGTCAATCGTGGCGTTTGCTGTGTGATACGTAGCGCCGTCCTGCTGGAACCACATGTCGTCTAGGTCCATATGGTTCAATTTGGGCCATAAGAAATTAGTTATCATCGTTCTGTACCGCTCGCTGTTGACGGTGACCGCCTCACTAACGTCGTTTTCAAAAAAATACGGACCAATTACGCCGCCGGCCTAAAATCCACACCAAACGGTAACTTTTTGAGGATGCATTATCACCTGGTGAACCTCGCGTGGGTTGGTGTCGGCCCATATACGGCAATTTTGCTTGTTAACACAGCCATTCATCCAAAAATGCGCCTCGTCACTTAAGATGATTTTTCGGCCAAAATTGGGCTCCTCTTCCAAACGATTCGAAGCCCAGTCAGCGAACAAACGGCGTTGTCCATGGTCATGAACTTTGAGCTCCTAGGTTAGTTGGATCTTGTACGGGTGTAGGTCCAAGTCCCGACGCAGAATTCGCCAAGTTGAAGTCTGCGAAAGGCCGAGTTCTGGTGCACGGCGATGAATAGACTGCCTCGGGTTCTGCTGTACACTTTCACGGATCGCGGCGATGTTCTCGGTCGATCTTGCGTTCCTTGAACGTACGGGTGTTGGCTGATTGTTTACTGAACCGGTCATCTCAAATTTGGCCACCAAACGTTGAAGAGTCGACTGTGAAGGGCCACAACGTCTACCGTAAAATGGACGCAATGCACGCACCGTTTGCGTTAACGAACACTCATTTTGATAATACAGTTTTATCATTTGACCGTGCTGTTCAATCGTGTAACTTGCCATGAACAACTGAATAATAAACAAAAGATTTGACAGATGTCACCAAAACAAAATGGCCGCCACGGGGGGCCAAAATCTATCCGCGCCAATTGAAAAACCCTTTATATGTATTTTCTCACCTTTCACTATAAAATCTTCTTTCCCACTTCCATTGACAAAAGAGCTTCTGATTGCTCTTCCGCTAATGTCACTCCAGTATATCCTCCCTGATAAACAATCCACGTCTAAACCTACTGCTGTTTGGAAAGCTTTAACCTGAACTGGTCTCCTCAGAGATCTGGTGTTATCAAGAGGAATCTTCAAAGTCGCCATTCCTTGGTTGAGTAGGAGAAAAGTACCGTCGTTGCGAAATATTTCTCGACAGAAAGAACCATTTCCCATGTAACCAGTGTTGCAACGGCAGATGAATTGGCGGTTTGAATCTGGAGAAAATATAAAAACTATTAGTATTTATGGGTAGAAAGAAGTAGTGGCTACCTTATTCGAGTCCGGAAGACGGCAATGAGATCAGGGTGAAATTGACCTTTATCTGAGAAGTGACTGATTTCAATACTATAGCCGTAGCTTCAGTGTGTTCTTCGGTGGAGAATGAATCCAATGTTGATACTTTCGTTTTATACGAAAAATGTATAAACTTGGACACACTTAAATCGGAGATCAATATGTGGAGAATAAAATGGAAAAATGGAGACCAATAGAGGCTCTTAGTGAATGCAATGCTGATATATTTCTCAACTTTAATCCCCTTCGAAAATATTGTCCACACTGCTTTTCACTGTCTTACACCATAGCGATCTTTTTCGACTCCCGAAAGATTGAAAACTTATTGAAGAAACTCAACCGGAAAAGACAGACTGATGTTATGACTTTATTGGTTGTCCATATACAATGTTAATTTTTTCAAAAATTTTAGAGAACATTGAATGTCTTTGCTTCTTTTGATTTTTTTAATAAATAAGTGATGAGTGGTGCCCTGTCACCCCCTGTCGCTCATTTGAAATATCTTCAACCATCCTCCGATAAAACCAGTTTTTTTCGAACTGGAGAAAATATTTCTGTAGCGACCCGAAATAAACTGCAAAAACAAAAATTTTGTAGCCTTTCACTTTCAAACCTTTGGTATTTATATCACCCTTCACTCCCTGAAATAAATGGCTGACTACGGATATGATATGCATTTACGAGTTTTTGTACGTTGTCTTTGGTAGTGCCCGCCTTTTCAGTTTCAAAGTTACTGGATATTAGATTCATTCTTGGCAGGATGCCTTCAAGAATTTTAACAATATTTTCGGGAAAGAAAGGTTTTGGCTATCTGCTTCTTTATCTTCATACAAATATAAATAAAATGTGGGAATCTTCCAAATTAGTAGAAAGCCAAAACCTTTCTTTCCTAAAAACTAATATCTTCTAAAAATACCCCCATTTCAATTCAAACAAAATTCCTATGGCGGAGATTAATTCAAATGAGCGAAGGAATGTCATTACGTACCGTCATAGATGACATGAGTAGATTCAATTCATTTGTGACATAACGTCGTTACTGATATCCAGATTGATGCTGAAGAGGCAATAAGGCAAGTGTCTTATTCCGAAACATCGTGTAATTCAATGTTTCACTATTTGAAAATAGTGATTCCATTAACTATACTACATCTCGACTCGTTGTTATTTACTGTCATCTGTTCTATCAAATTTAGTTATACATTAAAATTCTCTGCAGACATAGGGTTACTCTGTAGTCTGTGGATCGAGCTGTGGTAAGTTGCTAGTTTATGTTGAAAAGGGTGATTAGAATGGTTATTGTTGAAAGTTGTGTCTGTGTGGGTTGGTTTGTGGTAAATTGCAAAATCATGTTGTCGTTGATTTTTGTGATTGTCAGGTCCGAGAAATTCATAGAATTATTGGTTCCTAGTTCTACTGTGCATTTTATGTTTTGGTGAATGGACTTTATGCATTGGAGGAATGTATATAATTGTCGATGTGTACCTATCTGTGGAACTGGAACATATTTGTACCAATAGATGAATGGCATGGCAACATGGCATAACGCCACCTCCAACATTAAATTTATATCTATGATGTTTTACTGGAGGTTTATGAAAACGTTCATAAATACATATGGAACAAGTTCCTCAAGTTTAGTGAACTTGCCTCACATTGTATAGTCATCTTTAGTCGTTTGTGGAGTTACTAAACTTTGCAAAATTCAGATCTACCTACCATTGAAAAGTTTCTTCTCTAACACTGTTTTTATAACATTAAGGAAAATATTGACGTGGCAGGATCTTTAACTTGTGAAAGACCTCATCACTCCACCTCCACCTCGAAAGCCATGCTCGCCAATACACGGCGAGCAAGGAATCGTCTAACGGACCAAGAGAAAGCGGAATCATTTGCGGACAATTTCGAGAGGCAATGTAGAGAGAACGACGTCTCGTTCACGGACGAAGTAGAAGAAATAGAGACACAGGTGGAACCGGCGGTATGCAGACTCGGAAAACAAATAAGGGTCAACGCGCAACCCCTGGCACCAACATCTCCCGAGGAAGTGAAAGATATCGTAAGCCGTCTAGCCAATTGGAAAGCCCCAGGCCCAGACCAAATAACACACTCAGACTGCAGCACTTCCCGAACCCGTTTAAGGAAGGGACGGTTATCCATATCCCGAAGTCAAAAAAGAACCACCTACTCTCGGATAACCACAGGCCAATCAACTCAACCCCTTCCTTAAGCAAAGTGGCAGAACGTGTCATCCTGAAAAGATTAAAGGATCAAACCAACAACCTAGGAATACTACCACACGAACATTTCGGTTTCAGATCAGAACACTCGACAGAGTTGCAAGTCCTAAGGGTAGTAGACTTTGCCACGGAAGGCTTCAACCTCGGCAAAGATTACAACACCGGAGCGATTTTCTTAGACGTCTCCAAGGCGTTTGACAGAGTCTGGCATGATGGACTTCTGGCCAAAATGATCAACTTTGGCTACACGAAACCAATGGTAAGATTAATCGAGTCTTTTCTAGCTGACAGGCGATGCCGCTGCAGAGTAGGAAAAAAAATCTCAACGATGCGATTATTGGAAGCAGGGGTCCCACAAGGTGCAGTACTTTCGCCATACCCATACCTCTTCTCGGTATACACAGCAGACGTGCCCAAGCCGGAGAACAACTTTAACAAGTTGGCACTCCGCGGACGACACAGCTCTGCTGGCGAGGTCAATAAGCTAAGCGCACTTCACCAGATACTTGCAGGAACAGGCAGATAGATTAGAGGAATGGGCTAACCTGTGGAAGATCAGGATAAACCCTGACAAAAGTCAAGCAATACTGTTCATCCGGAGGATGGTACACCCGGAAAGAAAAGTCATCTTCAACGGACAAGACATTCCGTGGACCAATGAAGCAAGATACTTGGGTGTCAACCTAGACGTTCAGGTCTCACGTACGTCGTCAGAGAATAGGAATGGCGATATCTGCCCGACAAAACCTACTACCAATAATAGGTAGAAGAAGCAACATGAGACTGAAAGTGGATCTGCTGATGATAGAGACCGTAATACCACCGATAATCCTGTATGTCTACACTGCCTGGGGCCAGTGCGCAGCCACATACAAAATACAGATCCAGTCGTTTATAAACGCGTGCGTAAGGGCCGCCGTAAACGCTCCAAGATATGTACCGAATAGGTACGACAAACACCGGAGGCCAACGAAGCAGAACCAAAGATCACCCCGAGGGTCGCTGTCAGGCGGCTCCGGTAAGTATAAAAATTTCCTAACCAGACTTCAAATTGATCCTATTTTTAGATTCACTGAGAACCAACACCTGCTCGCGACTAAAGACACTCGTCTCCGGTTAGTTTTCGGGGACCCCAAGCAATAATTCAGTTAGGAATATCATGATAAAACAATTCAACAGATCAGAAAGTAAAAGCACCTAGATGCTGACTTCCGACCAAATCTTGCTGAAGTGCCCATCAGTAAGTTGAAGAACGCTCCGGAGGAGCGGGGTGGATGGACGAGACGGGATGTTCTGCACACATTAACCGCGTGGAGAAGATTTCAACTCAGGGCACTCAACCCAGGAGGGGGCATGGGGGGACCAGAATCGTTACATGCACGATATCCGATGTTATCTAGGTAGTTTGCTGACTTACCTGTTAGACAAGCTGCATTCGAATCACACATGCTAGGATCAATATGGCAGTTCTTCTCAGCATAGCATTGCAAACCATCTCCAAAAAATCCTTCATTACACTCGCATTTGTAACTCAACTCTTCCTCGTTATAATTACAAGTAGCGTGGGCGCCACAGTTGTTTAGTGTGTCGCATCCTATGACTTTTTCTCTGCATTCGGTGATGCCGTTACCAACATACCCGGGTTTGCAAGTACAGTAGAACGTTTGATACTCATCATCGTAGAGACATTCAGCATTTTCCACGCAAGTTCCACCTCCACACGACCCGGCAATGATTACGCATTGAGTTTGGGAGTCGCGAACATAACCTAAAATGAAATCGTGTATGTCTGTTATTGTTACAATAAAAGTGAATTCAAATGGTTTATTGTGTGAAAACATGTTGATAAATAGAATCAAAACTACTGGCGTAAAATTAATTTATTGAAAACACTTTTCCCATACCAGAACAAAAGTCTGTCTCTCAGACAGTATTTTGTTTTATTGTGAAGAAAGTGTTTTAATAGATTCATCAGAACAAAATAATGTCTCTCAGACAGTATTTTGTTCTGGTGTGGGAAATGTGTTTTCAATAGTTACCTCAATGATTTCAAAGAAGAGGTTGAAATATTTTCCCATATCCTAATTGAATACTATAATTTTGAATAGATAAGTGAAAAGTAAATTACCTTCCGAAAATATATTGCTGAATTTTATATAAGTAGTATTTCGTATTTCAAATTACATAATTACACTTTTCCCATACCAGAACAAAATACTGTCTCCCAGACAAATACCCAAAAAAGGGCAATACAAAATAAAATACTGACAGTATTTTGTTATGGTGTGGAAAAAGTGTTTCAATAGTCACCTCAATGGTTTCAAAGTTCAGATTGAAGCAGTTTCCCATATGATAATTAATAGTATAATTTTGAAGATACGTGAAAAGTAAATTAGCTTCTGAAAAATATAATGCTTAATTTGAAATATTGTATTCCTGTAACTGGTGTAACTGGTGATTACACTTTTCCCATACCCGAACAAAATCCTGTCTCTCAAACAATAATTTTTCTGGTGTGGGAAAATTGATTCATCGCAGCAAATTACTGTCTCTCAGACAGTATACATACTGTCACAGTATAAAAACTGTGTAAGAAAAGTGTTTTTGATAGTTTCAAAGTTGAATTTGAAGCAGTTTCCCGTATGCTAATTAAATACTATAATTTTAAGCAAAAATGAGACAAAAATATAAAATGTCTAATTTCATATATTATTCCTGTAATTAATTTCACTAGTTCGGACTTCCATTGTCTACTATATGAAATGATTTGAAATCCCTGAAACAAGTAAAAAAGAATAATTAAACAAGAATAGTTGTTTCAGTTTCAGGGATTTCAAATCATTTCATATAGTAGACAATGGAAGTCCGAACTAGTGAAATTCATCACGAAACATTGTCAATCACCTTCAAACATTCCTGTAATTGTTTTTTTTGAATTACATCAATCTAGATATTCTAAAAATGGTTCCATCTGTATATGGAACACAAAAATTAACACTAGTTGATCTTTCTCCTATGTCCCAACAATAACAATTTAGAAGTTTTTGATTCAATGAACCTTTCATCAATGAACATAACATTTAAAAAAATAAAATTCAATTTATGTATATTAAGCCGAATATGTATTTGTTGTAAAACAGTCTCCATTTGTTGTTGTATTAATTGTAAATCATTCCTGAAATACATCAAGCTTGTTTTATTAGTAAATTTTACTAATTTTCTAAGAAGTCGAAAGCCGACAAAAATGTATATAGGTAAATGAGAAATAATAGTGTGGCGTGACCAGTGAATTCTGCATCACATGGCTTTTTCATAAATAACTTTATTCAGTAGATTTCCTTGTCAAATTCCGTCGATATAGAAATAAAATTAAAAATACTATATATTCATTTTACATGAATATATTATTATCAATTTTCAATAACCCTGCTCCAAAGTGCGTATGGAAATCAATAAACGAAATTCTTCATGGTAAGACGAATCATTAAAATGGTGAAATTGAATATTTGTCAAAGTTTAAACAATTCTCTTGTTACTGTTGATTGGCAAAAATTCATCATCTAGTATTCCTACTCAAAATATTCCAACAGTTCAATAGAAATTATCGTCTATGTATCTCAAGTCTACCGAACCAGAAGAACTAGAAGAAATACATGATTAGTACGTTGGAATCGAGAAAAGCTCCAGGATTCGACGGAATTGCCATGAAAATTGTTAAAAAAAAATCCATATGATGTCACACTGTAGATCCCTGCGAGACATCACAAAAAATATTTCTCAATGAATTTTTTGTTAGCATATCACATTTTACTTTTTTATTTACTGAAATAATATTAACAACAAAATTAGTAAACAATTATATGAAGTAATTTCTTACCTTCCTTACATACGCATTCATATTGTTGAGAACTAGTCAAAACACATTCTTCTGTTGCAGTGCAATCCTGATCGGAAGAGCAGGTAGCTAGAAATTAAATGATAAAATAATAGAGAATCTGTTTCATTTTCGGTAGGGACAGATATTTCGAATTGACTAAGGAATGATATATCAGACGATACCTGAGTTGGGGGATATAAGGAGTGGTTTATACTACCAACGAAATTTTCAAAAATTCGTATTCAAATATTCCATTCAAATATATAATCTCAATAGATGGTTAACCTACTTACAGACACTTTGAAAAGATTATCTATCAGTGCAACAAGAGAAGATCGACTTGCAAGCTGTCTAAGAAGTTGTTTGTACGAACTCATGTTAGATGTTCAGGATTAAAAAATATTATACATGATTTCGTTTTGAATTCGGAAGTCAGGTTAGATGTTGAGGGTAGATTTTTTTTTCCAAATAAAGCATTCTAAAATACGTTAGTTTTCACTTCAGATTTCAGGTTACATATGTTGGTTAGGATATGTTAGGTTAGTTTAGTTGAAAAATAATCGATTTTATTTTATTCATTTTTTGATGTGTTTAATGGAAACTACAAACATCTAATTTCAGCTACAATCAACCCCATCGTTTGCAATTTGAGGACAATTGTTATTTTATGATTTGAAGTCTTGTTATCGTAGGTTTTTTGCTATACTTCAAAAGAATATAAAATAAATTATTATTGTGTTGTTACTACAATAAACTACAATCAATTTAGAACCTATTTCAAAACTTTGCAACGCATTATTATTTGTATTGCGTAGTTTGAATAATATCAATAGTGCTTTCTCAGTAACCGATATGACTATAAAAAAATGAACATTACTACATTTATTAGTATCGTTTGTAGGTGAAGTAGGCTAAAAAATGACAGATTTTTTTTTCAAAGCGGGTTCCAGCGTGACGGAGCTATGTTCAAAACTAATGGTTTTGGTGAGTTATGGGAAGGAAGGCTACAGAGAGCAATATTTTAAATTAAAATATTTTCTTGTTTTTTGAATTCACTTATATTTAAGACCCAGATGATGCTTCTGTGAGAATATAAGGAATTTGTATTAATTATTGGTGTATCATTTACACAGTGACATAGTGGAATATCGTTTTACTTTTTCGTAAATAATTTTCAATGAAGAATTTTTAGCAATTTTGAGTTGATCAGAAATATTTTCGAAGGTCAAACTGTAAAACAGTATATTCAAATAATTTTTGGGCTCAATGTTCCTCAAATTGTTGAATTCATTCATTCGTCATTTCATGATTTTCATCAAGTGATGGTATGTTTGGTTAGTCGAATGATTAAAGAGAAAAGATGGTAAATTTTGTTTTTTGTATGTCCAAACTCAATTTGCTATTTTTTAGACACAGTCCCATTTTTCAAATCTTGCTCAGCTGAATGTTAACTTCCGTTCCAGTTGTTGCCTTTGAAAATTAATGCAGTGTCTTCAGCTTAACATATGCTTCAAAAATTGTTAATGTGGTGAATATAAACAAGGAACAGTATTGGACCAACTACTGTACCCTGAGGCACATCAATAGATATATTTAATGGCAATGGGTTTAACCTATTTTAACTCGTTGGGTTCTGTCATTGAAATAAATCTGACATAGTTGTCTTTGGTTATGCTTCGTTGGCCTCCGGTATTTGTCCCTCTCTCAGAATCTGGGGTCATCCCTGTTTAGTGCGTTATGTAGGTCGCTTAGCGCTGGATTGTCGTGCGCTCGAATTGTATCAAACGTCTAGTAATAATGATTTGATCAAGTTCCAGAAAAATCACTAAATACTTGCAATAGCTGCAAACTCAGAATAAATTAAAGCAACGAACTTTATAATCAGAGAATGAGGGATAAATTTTTTGCCAATCCCAATGGTTCTAGATCCTTCTGGTCGGTAGCTGAAGCTGTTAATCAAAACTTCACAAAATCCACAATTCCTCCACTAACACAAGCGTATGGTTCAATTGCAAAACAGCTATAGAAAAAGCAAATCTACCAGCTGAACAATTTGCGTCACATTAAAATCTACAATGCCGGAAATTACTTTTCGATAATGTTTAGTCAGGTGAATTTTGAAACAGCTCAATATCAACAAGGTGTCTTGTCCTGAATAAAGTGCCTGTTCTCGTACTTAATAAGTTCGCAAATGAACTCGCACCAGTATTTTGCAGACTTTTCAACCTGTCTTACGAGAAAGGGGTTTTTCTTTATTGTTGGAAGATTGCTATAGACCAGTCGCTTTGCTATCAGTAATATCAAAAATCATGGAGAAAGCTGTAAACCACCATATCCTTGAATATTTGGAAGGCTTTAACATCTTGAGCGATCATCAATATGGCTTTCGAGAACAAAGATACAGGCGACCTTCTATCGTATGTCACCATGCAATCGAGAAACATGAAGAGTTGAGAGCTGTTGCGCAAACGTCGATGCTATAGGACCCATTATACGTTGAGTAAAAATGTCATTACCTACCTGAAAATAATGACATCAATAATGAAATTGGAATGATCACAAGTATTGAAGCGGTAATTGAGCCTATCCGGATATTTTGATTTTCGAGCATCTTTCCTATAAGGGGGAGGGGATACTGTCAAAAATAATGATAGTGTAAAGTGAGGGCATCATTATTTCGTCGTTACTCAGTTAGTTCAGTACTTCAGTGCGCATCCATTTCTTACAGAATCTGAGGAAGAATTGTCACATATTGGAGTCGAACTAGCGATATTTAATACTAATTTTACACCCTTACAATTTTTTTCTTTAGTTTCATTTTGAAAATCAACAGCATACGTTCCATTTTAATAAGTTACTTTCAACTATTAGGTCTCTTATAATTTCCTAATTCCGTTATGATCACTGACACAGGGCGCGCCCCCTCCGAACTGTTCATAACCGTATTTTTTCGTGTGAAAATTGGTTGGACCATTCGCAATAACTTATTGAAAGTGTCTTGATCCGTACGAAAATAATTTTTATAATCACTCTCTTCCTTCGTATTTCTTATTTCCATCAATGTGAATAGTTTTCGCTATTACCTCTAACCATTCCTTTATCCAGTAACGACGTTTAACATAACGGTTCATGCAATAATCATAGCTAGACATTCTTTTTTTTTTAATCCATAATCGATAAAAAATACAGTCTATGTGATTTCTACGCCACTGGAAACATAATAATGATGAAAAAATAATATCAGTAATAATGAACATGTAAGGTGCGGAAAAAACTGACAGGAAATGGCAGGACATTTTTGGTAATGAAGTTTATGTAATGATATGCTGGAATGAAATTATTACTGAATAGCCCTGATAGCCCAAATAGCCTGGCGGATCATTTCTTGTATGGCTCTGCAGCTTCTCGAAAAAAAACCAAGAACCCAATATATTGCTTTGCTGACGACAGGACTTGTCTCGTCATTCCATTTGGATTCCAGGACATCCACTGCAGATGTACATCTTCACTTGCAGCAGGTTCAATTCAATGCCACAGAAATCCAGGCATCGGTTTTCTCCAAAAAGATAAATGTTTCCGAACCGTATATAATAATGGCAGGACAAACAATTCCACTTTCTGCTTCGATAAGTTTGTTGGAAGTTAGAATGAACACCAATATGTCTTGGCACAATTATGTGGCTGGAATTGCAAAGGCTGCTTCCCAAAAGCTTGGAACACTATTCCGAACCAGGAAACTGTACAAACATCAGCTACTATTGATGCTTTATAGAGCTCCGATCAGACCCTGAAGCTGCTAGATTCCATACAGAAAAGAGCCATCCGCCTTATTGGAGACGCGAACATTACTTGCAACCTTGATAGTCTGGAACATCGACAAAAGGTTGGAGATTTGTCTTTTTTCTATAGATACTTTCATGGGAAGTGTCCAAGTGACTCGGCATATTTGATTCCACCAAAAGCGGTACATATCAGAAATACGCGACGGGCTGTGGCTGCGCATCGTTTTGAGTTCAACTCAAAACGATGCGAACTTACTGTTTACGAACTCTTTCATTTGGGAACTGCATTTATGTGGAATGAACTTCCTAAGAATGTTTTTCCAAATTGATTCAATCTCTAGCAATTCAAATCCAATGTGAATCGCTACTTTTGCACAGGCATTAACCAGACATTTGGGCATGATTGTGTTTATGAACGCAACGTTTGACGTTGGTTTGCGAAATTTCGTTCCGGAGACTTTTGCGTCGAAAATATGTCCCGAAGTGGTCCACCCGCAGTAATCCAGGACGAGGATTTGAGAATCCTGGTAGACTGACCGATCACCAACGATGCATAGGATGGCGGAAGAACTGGGCGTCATGTCAGTCCCATGCGGTTTTTCATGGTTTCACACGTACCTAATGGAAAAATTAAAAAGCTAGAAAAGTGGGTGCGCCACGATTTGAACGATCGATAGAAATTGTCACATTTCGAGATCTGTTCTTTGCTTTTGCGCAACCAAAACGATCTTCTTTTGGATCGGATTGTCACGTGAAATGAAAAGTGGATCCTCTATGTTCAGGACAGTGATTGAACACCGATGAGCCACCCAGGCACTTCCTAAACTCGAAAACTAATGAAAAAAGAATATTATGGTTACTGTATGGTTGTCACCGGCTGGGCCAAACCATCACAGCAGAGTGCTATTGTGAAAAAATCAACGAAATGTATCGAAAATAGCGTCTGCAGCTGCCGGCACTGATCAATAGAAGAGATCCGATCCTGCTCGATGACAACGCCCATCCGCACGTTTTACAAATCAACGTCCGAAAATTAATAGTAATAAATATGCTTTATTGTCCAAAGAACAACTTTTATTGACAAAGCTTTGATGAACATTTTGATAAAGACAAAACATTGTAAAGTGTATGAAATCAGAATAATAATGTCACTTTTTCTGAAACACATTAATTATATACAATATAAATGCAATATAAACAAATATAAACAAAATACCATATCTACATGAATATATAAACATATACCTATATATACATGTATATATACACACATATATACTCATATACATACACATACACATACATATACACATATACACACACACACACACATACAAACACAAAAATAATTAAAAAAAATAATGTATAGAAATAAATGTGGATAAAATATGATTAAAAGGTATCGTCATGAAATTCTTGAAAACTATAGTAGGGCCTCTCGATAAGAAAATCCTTTGTAGATTCTCGAAATTCAGTACAGTTTACATTTCAGGTAGTTACAATAGTTACAATAGAGGGAAGTTCTGTTCTATGTTTATGCACTAAACAAACTGTTACAATTAAAGAATACAATTAAAAGATAAAACTTTTGTTTTTGAGACATTGAAAGCTAATAAATTTGCCTTCCATCAATCTGAAAGTTTAGAAATATCAGAGCAGATGGCATTATTTAGATCATTTGTGTTGGTATTGCGCCATAATATTGTAGTGTCGTCAGCGAATAAAGTTTAAACGTAATGAGCGTCGAAGTTCTGCCTCACCCACCATACTCCCCAGATCTTTCGCCAACCGACTAACATCTTTTCAAGCACTTCGATAACTTTCTCATCGGTAAAACCTTCGCCACTCAGGACCAGGCAAATCGGCCTTCGTTGACTTAATCGAATCTTGAGAACATAATTTTTATTCTGACGGAATTAACTGACTTGTGTTCCGTGCACTGATTCAAATGGCGCTTATTTCGAATAAATTAAATAAGTATAAGCATATTTCAGTTTGAAATAAAAATGGTCAAAACTTTTGAGACAACCTAATATCAGAAGATGATTCATTTTGAAACCGTGTCAGGGAATCTTTCAGTTGATGTATAATCACACTTTTTTTTCAAAGACGATCTAGATAAACCACCTCTGGTGGAGAATAAATCCATATCAAGCACATTAATCAAACACCAGACCTGCAATACTCTATTCGACGCGCGTTTCACCAATCAAATTGGCCTGCCTCTTCATGATATCAGGTAAACTGATCTAAATGAAAACTTGATGATCTGAATTGGATCTTTTTTGTGAAATATACTAACCTATTATCATTGCTGACGAGCAAGTAAAACCATCTCCTTGGAATCCAGGATTACAAATACATCTAGATTTTCCCAGCGACTCATCATAAGTACAAGTTGCTTGGGGATCGCAGTTGTCTACTTGGGTGCAAGAAACGAATTCGGGTTCACAAGAATATCCAGTTCCTTCGAAACCGTCCTTGCAAACGCATTCATAAGTGTGCAGGAAGTCAGAATAACTGCAGATGGCGTCCGGGTGGCAATTGTTCTTAACATCACAGGATTCTGAAACGAACAATAAATAATGAATCACGTAATATGACACTTCAACTCTTTGAAAATGTTTTTCGTGTTTCAAAACCTTTTCCATGTTAATGTTATTCTTTTCTCAAGTTATAATTAATGTTAGGAAAATACAATGTATAACAATTCAAACTAAACAAGCCGTTCTACTTATTATTGTTATTTAAAAAAACTACAAGGATACTGATAATTTTCACAATATTCCTTTTATGGAATAGGAGAACAGAAACAGGGCAATAGTTATTATTATCACATTTTTTTACTATTTTTGAAAATTGGGAACACCAATTTTCATTTTTTTTTTTTTAACCAAACCAGAAAAGCAATTTCACATAATATTGGCGATATTTCACTTTTAACCGTTTTGATAACTTCTTTACTTTTATCATCAAAATCACTAGCTGCATATATTATTTTCTCAATCAGAAATAAAGATAAATCATTGATAATATCCATGATCACTGGATTTATTTTATTTTAACAGAATCCCGAATCTTCTTCGTGACTGTTAAAACGATGATTTTCTAAAATTGAATCAGTTGAATAACACATGTTTGATAAATTCAAAAGGTCAATTGAGCATATAGAAAAACGTAGTCTGATGAGTCTTTAAAGAATTGTGACGATTTGGAGTCCGTATGGGGACATCTTAATTTCACGTACCTAGTATCTAGTTATTATGGGATGTTGAAACCTGTATATATATATATATATATATATATATATATATATATATATATATATATATATATACAGTACGATGCAAATGTATGGAATAACTTTAATTTTTGACGGCCCATCTCATGATATTCATATGAAAGACGTTTCGTCACCAGTGTTGGCGTGATGACGTAATCGACAATTTTTTTAAATGCAAACAGGGGTCATGTGGCACCCCATTCAAAAGGTCTACTAGTCGTCTATTCAACGGTATAATGGTTTCAATATGTATTAATACAGGGTCAACCGAAATTATGTATTCAGAAGACTGGAATTACAAATAATATTAATTCGTTGAACCAAATAATGCTATGCACCGCCACTGAGAATAAAGTATCGTACTGTCTTCTATTGTTTTTGTTGATTAGAAAAAAGAAATGGTAATAAAAGTCCTACACTCTACTTGAGATTAGTCAATGTCATTGAAGTGAAGTATCATTGAAGCGGTTGACATTATTTCTAGAAAAATATTTAAATCACTTATAATCTGGCAATGAAAGTAACAGAAACCCAAAGAATCGAAATTTTAATTATGATTGGCTGTGGAGATAAAGTAAGGACTCAGGCAGAAGTTCGTGATTTATTCAATGCGAAATACCCCAACCGAGAACCAGTTTCTCAATCAACAATAAGTAAAATTGAGAAAAAGTTTCGAGAAACGGGCCATGTTAAAGATCTCCCTAAAAGTGGTAGAAAATCAATTTCAGAAGTCCAAAAACTTGATGTGGTATTTGCGTTCCAAGAAAACCCCCATACCAGCACGAGGCAAGTCGCACTGGATAATAATTTACACCAATCGACTGTTGTTAGAGTGTTGAAAAAAGAAAAGTGGCATCCGTATAAAGTTCAGCTGGTCCAAGAACTGTTAGAAGATGACTTTGACAGAAGAGTCGAATTTTGCGAAATCATGATGGAGCGCTCGCACAGAGATCGGAGTTTCATACAAAATATAATATTTTCAGATGAAGCTACTTTTATGCTCAACGGTCACGTAAACCGTCAGACTTATCGATACTGGGCAAGAGAAAATCCACATTGGATGGAGGAGCATAGCACACAATATCCACAAAAAGTGAATGTTTGGGCCGGAATTTTGAACAACCAGATAATAGGACCATACTTTTTTGAGGAAAGCGTAACTGGTGCTCGGTATCTACACTTTCTTCAAGATTATCTGATGCCACAACTGAATCAGCTATTTCCAAATAGAAATGATTTGTGGTTCCAGCAGGATGGGGCGCCCCCACACTACGCCGTTGATGTACGAACCTACCTGGATACTGTTTTCCGAGGCACCTGGATACTGTTTTCCGAGGAAAGTGGATAGGAAGAAGAGGGCCGATCGAATGGCCACCAAGGTCTCCGGATTTGACACCGTTAGACTTGTTTTTATGGGGATACTTGAAGAGTAAAGTTTACCAAAATCGACCAAATGATTTAGAAGAGTTGAAGGAACGCATCAGAGCGGAGATTGCACAAATAACCCCCGAAGTTCTCGGAAACGTTAGAAATGAATTCAGTGCCCGGCTTTCACATTGCATCATAGCTGAAGGTCATCAATTTGAACATTTATTATAATTTTATTTTACTTCAATAAATAACATGTTTTGGTTCATCTTGTATAAATGAATATTGGCATGGTTATACCGTTGAATAGATGATTAGTAGATCTTTTGAATGAGGTGCCACATGACCCCTGTTTGCATTTAAAAAAATTGTCGATTACGTCATCACGCCAACACCGGTGACAAAACGTCTTTCATATGAATATCATGAGATGGGCCGTCAAAAATTAAAGTTGACCTGTTTTTGGATTTCTTCCGAAAGACGCTCATTTTGTAAATATCGAATTTATTCCATACATTTGCATCGTACTGTATATATTTTTGAATGATTCAACTAATTTTCCTTTATTTTCAGTATTTCAATATTAAATTTCACGAAAAGGTAGCTTTATATCTTCTATTAATTATCTGCGAGCGCTTTCGACAGTTGGTAGTACTGTCATCTTCTAGGCAATCCTCAAACTGAACTTGTCATCCTGTCGTCTGCCTCTTTATACGGTCAGAGCGTCTCAACTCAGGTATTTGCATGCATTTGTACTGCATCAGGTACTCTTCTTTGTGTTAGATCTTCTCTAGGAATGTGTATGGTTTTACTTAATATATTGAATGTGAGGTCTTGTTGTGTTTTGATTTGTACTTGTTCCTCGATAAGTGATTTATGACTGTTGAATTTATGGATGTTCAAGTTTTCCCAAATGTCCATGCGGTTTCCCTTGTTGATTTGTTTTATTAGTTTTATGTTCTCTGGTGGGGGAAAATTATGTTTGTTTTGTATGGCGTGTGTTGCAAGGTTTGATTTATATACTGTTGGATTTATGTATGCCTTTTTGTGCTCATTGTACCTTTGGATCAGTTTTTTTATGGTTTGGCCGATATAGAATTTGTTGCAGTCCGAGCATTGTATATTGTATACCCCGTTTTGGTCTTTGTCTTCTTTTCTTTCATAGTTGTTTATTCTCTTTGTTATCTTCGTGTTCGGCTTGTATGTGATGTTGATGTTCAGTGGTTTGAAGATGTTTGTTAATTTTTTGGTTCGGTGTCCTACGTACGTAAATGCTGTCCATCGTTGTGTTGTTTTGTCTGTTGGGGTGGCTTGATCCTTGTTCTGTAGTTTTTGTTTGATTCTGTTTTCTAGTTTATCTATTGTCTTTTGGGTGTATCCGTTTTCGTTCGCTATTTGGTATATGACTTTCCGTTCTTTGTTTCGGGCTTCATTGCTGAGTGGTATCCTTAACATTCTATATATGAATGCGGAATAGGCAGCCATTTTGTGTGATGGTGGATGGTTTGAACTTGCGGGTATGGTGGAGCTTGTTTGTGTAGGTTTCCTGTATATTGCCATTTGAAATTTGTGTTTTGTTGTGGTTATATCCTATGGTTATGTTAAAGTAGTTAAGTTTTGAGTTGTGTTCTTCCTCAATGCTGAAACATAGTTTTTGATTTATTTCGTTAATTTCTTTTTTTATTTGTTCTATTCTTATTCCATTGTTTTGTGATATGTACAGTCCATCATCAACGTATCTGAAACATTCTCCTTTTTCATCATGTGTTTTTATTATTGTTAACATTTTCTCATCTATGGTTTGCAGGTATATTTCGGATATAATGCTAGATAGTGGGGATCCCATCGCTAGTCCATCTGTTTGTTTATGAATTTTCCCTTCAGATTCGAAATAATTTTGATTAAGTATTGTATTTAGACTGTGTTCCATTTGGTTAATGTAGGTTTTGTCTATGTTTTGCTGTTTTAGTTTCTCAGATATGATGTTTATACTTTCGTTGACTGGTATGTTGGAGTACATGTTTTTTATGTCGAACGAGAACAGATTCGAAATAATTTATATTAAGTATTTTATTTAGACTGTGTTCCATTTGGTTAATGTAGGTTTTGTCTATGTTTTGATGTTTTAGTTTCTCAGATATGATGTTTATACTTTCGTTGAGCACCATCCATTTGGTACCATACACGTTCTCTTCCTGGTCTATTATTTAAAATCATTTGAATTCCATTCCTCAGTAAATCTTCATATTTTGATGCATTTGAATTATCATCATAAAACTCGATATAAAAAATTGACTCATTCTTTGTCCCCTTTGGCGGACAACATGGGAATTTTCTGGCGCCCAATAATGACTGCTGTGTCTATTGAAAACTCCATTTTTTGTGAACTTGGCCTCATCTGTCCATATGATAATGTCAAGGAAATGTTCATCCTCTTGAGTCTTGACAAGTAACCGTTCAAAGAATTCCACTCTACGAGGTAAATCAGTCTCTTTCAAATGTTGGACACAGTAGAACTTATAGGGATGCCATTTATGCTTATTAAGAATTCGACAAACTGTCACGTAGGGTATACCTATCTCCCTTTCAGCCTCGTGCAGAGAAGCATTTGGAAATGCATGAAAGTATCCGAAAACTGTTATACCATTGTCATCATCATCCACTTTAGTCTTCTTACGAATGATTTTTGGACGGAAGGTTTCATTCAACCTACAGTTTTTTAGTAGTCGATTTATCACATTATTATTCGGCTTCGGAAGTTGTGGATATCTTTCATGAAATACTCGACATGTTCTACTTGCAATTCTATTGCACTCACCATAAATTATTAATAAATTCAAGAAACCTTCATTACTGTAACCTAATCTTGACATTATTCTATTATAATTGGTAGCTATCACAATCAGTCTAAACCACCAACGAAATTCTGACGTTGAATAATTGGTTTATTTATTTTTCCAAAGCACACTATTAAAAAATATTAATGTGTGGTTATGTTAAATATTAATGTGGTACGTTAGAGACCAATACCTCAGTGTATACAAATTGTAACTTTTTCTAAGGTAGGTACATACCAATTTCGAATTGACTGATTTGAGACAGTTCAAAAACTGGATCAAAAAGAAATATTACTAAGTATAAAAAAAAAGTTGAATATCCAAAATAAGTGAGGTCTCGGACCTCTAAAACTTCGAGGTGAAGAAATACAAGTGTCGGGGGAGGTTTAATATCTGGGAGTAATCCTAGACTCCAAACTGACCTGGAACCAACACTTGGACAGGATAAAGAGGAAAGCGGAGGTAGCACTGATGCTCGCCACGCGCACCTATGGGAAAACATGGGGACTAAAACCAGACATGGTATATTGGCTATACACGATGGTGGTTAAACCTATGATAACATACGCATCTCTGGTCTGGTGGGCAAAGGTGAAGCAGGCGACCGCCATCAACAAACTAGGCAAGGTGCAAAGACTTGCATGTTTGGGAATGACGGGAGCAATGAGAACTACCCCAACAGCTGCATTGAAGACACTTGTGAATCTACCTTCTTTACACTTTGTGATAATGGGAGAAGCCAGGATGGGCCAATTCAGACTGGAAAACTCACCGAACTACAGAAGAGCGGACCGAACAGAAATTTCGGAACAAGTGGAGGAGCACATATTGAATATGTGCACGGACCACATGACACCGAAGTACACCTTTAACACAAACTTCACGGCCAAAATCATAAGCCGTGAAGAGTGGAAGACCATTAGTCATCCCGACAACATGTTTGGAAAAAACACCTGGTATACAGATGGATCGAAGACCAAACATGGAACGGGAGCTGGAATATACCGAGCGGATAGAAATCTAAACTACAGCTATCCGCTAGGACTATACACATCCGTATTTCAAGCGGAAGTGTATGCTATCTTGCAGTGTGCAAGGCTTATCAAATTGAGACCTCAAATAAATGAGCGGATCAGCAAGAGCGCACTAGGAGCTCTGGTACGAAACCAGATTAGGATATGGACCAATAAGAAGCACACAAGTAGTTAGTTTAAGCCGATTTCAGAACCTCCCCCCACCACTTTCAACCTTGAAATGACCTCTACGTCACACGAAGTTGCGAAGGTGACTTTGAGGAGGTGTTATGAGTTTGTCCTTGAACGACCTTGACATGCGTCATACGGCAACGCAGACAAGGTGACTTTGAGGTGCTGTTTTGGGTTTAACCTTGAATGACCTTCATTCTTTTCCCATATTTTCGACAGGGTGACTTTGACTTCCAATGAATTCGAGCCAGTTTGGCACCCACACGATCTAACATAACCAAGGTGACTTTGAACGATTGTTTTGAGTTTGCCCTTGAACGACCTTGATCAACGTCACTCAACGCAGACAAGGTGACTTTGATGAGGCAGTGTTTTGGGTTTGACTTTGAATGACTTTCATTCACTTCCCATATTTTCAACAAGGCTTTCTTGAAGTTTTGAACCTACACAACACAACATAGCCAAGGTGACTTTGAAGGAGTGTTTTGCGTCTGACTTTGAATGACCTGCAACTACGTCACGCGATAAAGACAATATTGTTTTGGAGTAGTGTTTTCGGACACCCAGCTTGTGGTGAAGAAGTACCCCCTCTTCTTCAACCACGTTCTATAAATGTTCGGAGGATCACCATTTCACATTCAGTTTGAATAACCCAACGTACTCGAATAGATGAGTGAAAGTAGTGCTGCAAAGTGACAGAGAGTATTACGTCAGGAGTATACACAGCAATCCAGGTGAACATATTTTATATTTGTATACCATAATTCCACTATATTCGAAATGGATCATTTGAAATTTAATATCGAAAAGATCAATTCTGCAATAATTCAACAAACTGTGGCTATGGAGCAGAAGCCTTTAATATCTTTGACTATCGATAAAGGTTATAAAATTGAAAAGATGTCGATGCTATCCACACGATATGGTAAATCCATTCAAGTAGTTTTGTTGGACGAGGAAAATAATACTTCTTTTAAATCATGGCTTCCAAAACGTGTCTCAGAACATTTTACGGAAGAAATGATTCACGAAGTGAATTCATCCAAAGCCAAATTCATTTTTACATATATCGGTCAAAGTTCTCAGGATTATCCTGGTGCTAAAACACGCTCACTAGTCAAATTCGATATTTTAGATTGAATATAACTTCAATATCTTTGTAAATAGTAGAAATATGGTATATTAATGTAAAATATGGATTAGCTCCCGCGCTTCAAACATGATAAAATTTCAAGTGAGTGTTTTTTTGCAGCATAATTTCCAAACTAATGAATGCATTTTGTGTATTTTCAGAGTACAAGCATGTGGATGCAATATTCAGCCGAAGAGTGGCCGGAAGCAGTCAATTTAGATTCTGCAATAAGGAGGTTGGCTTGGGAATTAGCCGACTTGAGTTTTGACGCTCTTCACTCATCAAACTATGATTTAAGTGTATGTTATGATGCTGAAGAGGTACGAAAACTTTTGGAGCTCAGTGAGAAATATGAACTTGGTGTGGCACTGTGCCATAAATATTCGTATGGAAGCGGAAATTTGGATGAGTTCTGTGAGCTAATGATTGAAGCAGACTTGAAGCATTTCCTTCACAGCATATCCGTTTACCTACCACAGAATATCATAGAGAAATATCAATTGGAGCCACAGAATCCCAACCCACAACCGGAAGAATCTTCAAATAACGGTGTTGTGAATATTTGAAATCTATTGTATACATTATAAAATCATGTTTCAATCCATGCTTGTCTATATCTGATTGTTTGGTAAATAAAAGGCAGAAGATAATTATTGAGTGTTTTATTATTTATCAATATCGAATACTCCATGGTGAATTACATGTCAATCTTATTACAATCCAGTCTGAACAGAGCCATTTAGGGCATTATAGGACAAAACAGCATCGTGTAGGATGAGTGCATATACTTTGGTGTTTGCTGGAAACTTCACCTTGCGTGTTTCGAATTCTATTTTGATGTCGACAGTAGATGACTTCATAGCATCGGGTTGGTGAGAGCAGTCGATGATAAATAGTGGATTGTTGCGAAAGCTACCAATATCCATCATGGGCTCACTCATAGCTTTATCGTAGTAGCTGCGTTGGAAGTTTTCATATGCATAGTAGGCTGACGAGTCTAACTTTTTGTCAAAATCTAGATTCCAACGCTCATATGGGTATACTTCAGAGTTTAGAGATAGTCGAATATTATTAATATTCGCATGTATGAATTTCGTCACATCTTTTGATATATTTTCAGATTGGTCGGTGCTTTGAAAGCCGATGATGATGTATCGAGGTCTTTCGAGGCTGTTGGTTGTCTTCACGGCCCAAATATCTGAGGATGTATCACGAAGTGTGGGTAATTCATAAAGGTCCCATATACGATAAGCCACCTTTACTTTTGCATTATTCGCATTTTTATTGATGCGGTTCAATAGCTTCAGTTTCTGACGATCTTCCGGCACGATGTGTCTGATTCTCCATTCTATTTTGTTGATTTCCAAATGAGCATCGACTTCTCCAATAAACGAATTTTTGAATGAGCGTGCAATAATCAAAATGAGCTCTTGCTTGACATTCAATACTCCTCTGTTGTAATCTTCAGCAAAACCCATGAGATACTTCAAGGGTAATTTACCGCTGAATACATTGCTGACGGAATCCAATATATCTTGTTTGTTCACATCAAGACCCCATCCTATTGGTAGTAGGGAATTTGCATGTGTTTGTCCAAATGATATCATCGTTTTCATTGTGGTAGTTATGCCGGGTTTTCGAACAACGGCCACTTGCTCTCCACCCATTTCATAGCGAATTTCGTCGAAGAGGAAGGCGAGGGCGTTATTGGATAGGTAGCACTGCTTCGTGTCATCAGATGGTGTGAACTTCCCCTCGATATAAATGTAACTGTCTGCAATATCGAGTATAAGGTCTTGAAAATTGATTGGAATTCGGATTTCATCTGAATTTTTGTAATATGGTGATCCATACGGTTTATATGTATGCTCGTGAAGGCTGATTAGGGAATGATCAAAGATGGGCTCCTCGAATACCTCCAGCTTATCACTTGTGGTTATGGTCGCCATGTTATTACTATTTTTTATATCGCACCTTCAAGCCAATAGATTTGAGAAAGTGTAAACTACTAGCGCTTAGTCTATATCTTGACCGTTTGGCGGGCATACGTGGAATGAATCGACTTTTAGATTTTCTCTTCTTTAAATGCACATTATCATAGTCTCCACCTGATACATTACGCTGATTCAACTGCTGCCGCTGCTGTAATCGCTGGCTTTTAAAGCACAACCCCATTTTTTAGAAAAAATTATGGTGAAATCAATAGCCTTATCAATTATAATCATCTGCTCAGCGTTATGAAATGATAAATACTGAGTTAAAATTTCTTCAGCTCCTGCTTTATACTGATTTTTTTCACAGATGATCATCGCTCACCATCGTTTTTGCTCAATTGTTTGAATGCTTATCGAGGGTTGTTTTTTCATATCAGATTGCATCGATTTGATATCCTTCTCCATATGTTCACACTTTTTTACAATTTCCACTAATTTCAGCCCAAGCGTAATGAGATCTTCCCTGACTGATGCGGAATATTTTTCTACTCCATCTAATCTCAAATTGATTTTATCAATATCAGAATCTAATTCTCCTCTGATCTTTGAGATGTAAAAACCAACATATTCTCGATTAACACAATCCGTACTCTCTTTAGGCTCGGCTACATTTTTCAAACGTTTATTTTCCATATCAAAGTTTCCATCGGAAGTCAATTTGAAACCAACTCCAGGTTGTCCTCGCAAAACAGTATTTGAAACTGCCTTACTTCTACGACCAAACTTATCGATGCTTCCACCACTCATTTTTGTGATACACTTATGACGGTCGTCGATGTTGTGAATCAACATATGAGAAATGATGATCGTTATATCCTAATCAATTCCAATTTAACTATTATTTTTTCACCATTGAAATTGATTAGATTACCATTATCATCCAATATGCGTAAAGTGATATTGTCGAGGTACTTACGACCGCCAGGCTGGATTGGCATATAAATAATATTTTGCGGTTCCTTGGTGAGTTTGTAACCGGGCTCTACATCAATATCAAATTCAAAGATGCTATGGATTTCATCACCATTTGAATATGCTCCAGCTGTGACATTACAATCCACACGAATAATTCTCACCTTATTGATATTTACGGGCAATGTTGATTCATGAGTTTCATCGATGCCAAACACATCGGCTTCGAACCCTAAAAGTTCGGCAATAGTGTTTTCATGTTTGAGATGGATGTAATATTTCGACCTCATTTCACATTTCAGAGTGTTGTTGTTTGCGTGTAGGAGAAATACTCCATCGATATTCTCCTCAGCTCCATTTTCCAATTGCATTTCTTTGGATTTGATGAATTTTTGAATCACCTTATTGATTTCATCAATTTCATATGCTCCAGGTGGAATTTTTATAATGATAGGAGGTGAGTTAGCTTCTTTAGAATAGGCGATAATATTATTTTTCACATCCACATTGAATATGGAGTTGTAGGAATAGAAACCGTGTAAGCCCAGACCATAATTAGCGCCACTATCCAATTCGATGGGTGGGTAGAAGTTGGCGCTCAACTCGCTAGAGTGTCCCGACAATGAAAACGTGCGTGACATGACTGATGAATTTTCACTGACTCATGTCAATTTATTGCTGGCAGCAGAAATTGTGGAGTAATCGTCGTTTTTTAGGTGGTCTGTCCAGATGATCCATCCCATTATGTGTGACTACATTCACATCATTCACTTTACAATAACAACAGAAAATTTTTCTTGTAGGTGGCCCATCATTCACATCGGAATTATTGCTGTTGCCGCTGGAATCATTCTGATGGTCTTGGCAGTACTGATACTTTAAGACATCAATATCATTTTGTAGATTTTGTGGTAACTTATCCCATACAGATGCAATTTCATGCGATGCACACCCAATCAACACCTCTTTCGGCATATTAGCGAGTTGTTCTTTACTCATTTCTCGTAAAGTGCGTACTCTGGAATATGCGATCAATGAATTACTCATCCTCTTGATACTTTCCCTGTCCTGCGCTGGTGTTATCTCCATGTCTTGCTCTGTAGAAATTCCAAACACAAATGACCACACCATACTGTGTTGAATTGTTGTTTACGCTCATAGTTATATGTGATAATAGTGGTAGGATTTGAACCCCTATGAAAATAGTGAATCAATTCTTTTGGAGGGGGTAAATCACCGAAACTATCGAAATATTTCACAGAAGTGCTGCTTTTTCTGTATGCTACCCAATGCGTCCCTTGACCATGTCGACTATCCAAATTTACTACGGCAGATTCATATCGGAGTGGTCCCGATTTTGGCAAATCGTCACGCATATATACCCCCCGAAAATATGGAATCATCATTTTCTTAGCATGATAGTTGAGGTCGATGTTGGAGAGAGCTCTTTGAGGTAGCAAATCTATGAGTTTTTTGAAATTTGAGGTTTCAAATAGACTCCTAATCCTTTACGGTAAGGCTTCAAATAGATACCGCTTCCTCGTTTACCTAGAGCGATTGCCTCCATATTTTTATTATGTCGATTGGCCTCACTCAATTGTTCCCTACTCGCTTTCGCTGCTTGTACTGCTTTTGTTATGCCAGCTGTAGCACCAGCTAAACTACCTAGCGCCGATAAACCAGCAAAAATTGGAATGAGTGGTAATATTCCACCAATTTTAGGAATTGGTATGATTCGCGGTGTGCGAATTTTCTTTTTCCCACCCGCAGCCCTCGTATATTTGCGTGCTGCTTTTAGTGCAATTTCAGCTGCTCTTTTAGAATTTTTGACAACAAATTCACTTCCGCCCGCTTTGTGTAGAACATCACGCACTTTCTTAACGATTCCAGAACCAAAAGCTGTCACCTTAGAATCTTTCAATAGTTTTTTTGATTTTTTTTTCTTGGTAGGACCCTTTTTTTTCTGTATTCGTGACTGCTTGGCTGCTAATTCGCAACCCATACCAAATCGTCGTTTTCCCTTCATTATATTCGTAATTAGCCAAGCGGCTCCTTTCTCTCCAATAGATGCGTCTTTTGCCTTGAATCGATTCCAAGCACTTTCTGCAAGCTCTTGATCTGCTCTGTGTCTAGCTGGAAGATTGTTAGGATCCTGTGAATATGCAATATCGTGTTTTCGGCATGCAGAATCCAGTTGATTCACACCCGGATCACCTCTCGCCAATCTTTTCTGCAATTTGGTGCCAGGGCCGCAATACTGATAGCCAGGTAAATGTAATTCGAAAGGTAGACTATTGATGAGGGAATTGACCAATCCCGTACCAGCTTTATTTGAATGCCGCTTAGGAGATCTGCATCGTCTCATAACCCCCATTTAAATAAAGGAATCGATTTGGAGACGTGCTTATATAGTCTCCAACTGTCATACAATGCGCATACTAAAGCAGAAGCACCAATTTTCCATCGATAATTTCGATGAAAAAGTGGGTAGCGGATCTGAAAGCGGTGTGAAACAGCGTCATGGATCCTTACTTCCACTATCCATTCGCGGTCTGATTATCGGACCTTCCAATTGCGGCAAGACAAATGTTATGATTTCTCTACTGACTCACCCTCTAGGATTACGATTTGCAAATGTTTATCTTTATTCAAAGTCCCTTTATCAACCCAAATATGAGTATTTACGTGAAGTATTAGCTCCAATTGAAGGGTTGGGATTTTACACTTTCGCCAATAATGCAACTGAAATAGTAGAGCCTTCGGATGCCAGAACCGATTCAATATTCATTTTCGATGATGTGATGTGTGAGAAACAGGATGTTATACGATCATATTTCAGTATGGGACGTCATAAAAATGTGGATTGCTTCTATCTAGCCCAAACATATTCACGAGTCCCGAAACAATTGATTCGAGATAATGCAAATTTTATTGTGCTGTTCAAACAAGATGATATGAATCTCAATCATATTTTTTCTGACCACGTGTCACCAGATGTGACATACAAGCAATTTAAAGATATGTGTGCGAGATGTTGGGAGAATAAATATGGATTTTTAGTAATTGATAAGGATCGAGAGGTGCTAGATGGACGTTATCGAAAAGGATTTGATGCTTTCATATATCCTTGACGTTCTTGAAACAATTGAATCATTCGAGTGCTAGATAGTGTGGACGACACTTCATTGCACACACATTTGAAGTGAATACATTATGGAGAGAAAAAATGATGATGAAATGTGTTTGAAAAGAAAGTTGATAGAAGCAACAGATGCCGTTCGGAAGAAATTTAATTATATCAAGAATAGTCGCTTAGGTGATCAATCAGCACTCGAAAGAATATATGAGCCAATAATAACTCCTTTGAAAGCAATATCTGCCAATACTGAAGGAGCATCTCAAATAAATCAGGTGATACAGACAACAAAGAGTGCTACACCATTCACCGCCAAAAATATAGTTAAAAGTGAGCTAAAACCGAAATTTGAAGAGGCTTTTTCGAAGGATCTTCAAGCTTCTTTATCGACAACTTCAGATTTAGAATCATCTAATGTGCTTGATAATGGTGATGAGGTACAAAAGCACATACAAAAGTTACTATCAGGAAATCCCTCATACGATACCGTCTTTGGAGTACACATGAACACTGAAACGGGAAATTTACAAATGGGTGTAGCTGATGTGGAGTTCATCAATGAGAAAATTGTGTTCAAGAAAAATGGTAAAACTATTGCCACTTATCAGGGTACCCCAAAACTATATAAATTATTATTCATGAAAGTACCGTCGGGAAATATCCCCTCTTCCGATATGATCACTTATGGTGATATACTCAAATTAACGAAGGCAGCATATAAATACAATGAAAGAAAACAGGGTCTATTATCAAATAATTGGAAGAAATATCGAGAAATAATCCTACCACTATTATCCAATGGAGACCCACTGCAGAACCCCAGTAGAGAAGGTGCCGGCATAATAAAAATACCCACTCAAAAGAAATATATCAGAAATAAGCATATAGATTATGTTTATTGGAATAAACTCGAAGAACTGGTTGATCGCCTTCGATTGCTTTGGAGTTCACGAATGGCTGGTCATACCGGGCACGATAATGAAATATTGGCCATAATTGAGGAGTTACGTGAAGAAGGATTAGTCTATTGACCGTAATATAATGAACACAATGTATGAAGCTGACTCAGTTACTCACAGACGATCTAACTATGCATACCACAATTGATAAATTTGGGCGTAGAAGGGGTGGTGTTGGTAAACCACTTGTTGGAAGATCGGGTGTTGGATTCATTCTCACACCACATGGTGATTATGACATTCAGAATAAGCGGCTACAGAATATTGGTGAACCTGTAGACGATGAAGACTCTGTCACTAAAAGATATGTTGACAATCACATTAAAGAAGCCAAGGAATCAACCCTGAACTATTTCCAAGAATTCATTTCACCAGCGCTACGATACGTCAGAAAAAACATTGATTCAAAAAATACCGAACTGCGAATCATCATTGACAAAAATGCACTCATCACTTCAGCATTAGCTGATCGGTTGAGTAATGTGGAAAAGCGAATTGGTGTTGTAACCGAGTTGGTTGATACTTTTACTGAGCGAGTTATTGAAGTTGAACAGTCAGTCGTTAAACCTGCACGTGAACAGTAGCGAACTGAATCCTCAACTTCATCATTTCGAAGAAGCCATACAGCAGTAGTATGAGTGATGCAAAATGGCAGGTTGTGAAGGAAATACATAAGTCGGCGCGTCGTAATTTTCCCCGTCGAATGACAATAATAAAGGGATTTTATGACTTGTGGCAGATGGATCTGATGGAAATGCAACCATATGCTAAAGAAAATAATGGTTATAGGTACATCCTCATAGTAATCAACTGTTACTCAAAGTATGTATGGTCAAGACCGCTGAGAAATAAAACAGCTGATTCAGTTACTGCAGCTATGGCGAGTGTGTTGAAAGATGCGAAGTATGTCCCAAGGAACTTACAATCTGATCACGGTACCGAGTTTTATAATTCAAAATTTTCATCGCTAATGAGAGAGCACCGTATCAATCATTACTCAACATTTAGTACAAAAAAAGCTGCAATTGCGGAAAGAGTCATCAGGACGTTGAAAAGTTGGCTTCATAGACAATTTTCACTTCAAGGCAATTACAGTTGGTTGAATATTCTTCCTATAATTACCAGTCAATATAACAACAAAGTTCATCGTACCATTGGCATGAAGCCTGCAGACGTAAAACCATCCACAAAATTGACAGTTTATGCAAGATCAAAGAAGCAGCGTGGAAAACGCGAAAAAAAAGAATTTAAAATTGGAGATATGGTGCGAATCAGTAAGTTTAAAGGCGTATTCGAAAAAGGTTATACGGCAAACTTTACAACTGAGCTTTTCAAAGTTGTAAAAGTAAATAGAACGTATCCTATAACTTATGCGCTCGAAGATGTGAACGGACAGCCAATTAAAGGTTCCTTCTATGGTATGGAATTGAATAAAACCCATGATCCCAATACATATTTGGTGGAGCGAGTTTTGAAACGAAAAGGACGTCGTTTATATGTAAAATGGCTCGGATTCTCCGAAAATCACAACTCGTGGATCAATGAAAATTCATTAGTGTAATAGCATTATTATTGTACTTGATGAAAAATAAAGTGGAATGTAATAAATTTGAATTTCATTATACATTTTCTAAAACTGTGGAATCTTTTATTCTTCGCTGTATAAATAGTTTCGAAATACCAAAAATTATACAAGTAATATTGTAGCAATGGATTTATTTATTTTATAAATCAACATACACTAAAATGATTTACATGAACAAAATGGAGTTTAAATCAACAGGTCTGCCCAGGGCCTATCTGGGTGTATGTCGATGTACGATTACCATGGATTCCTCGTCTCCTGATCTGCACCTCTCGTGAATTCGACTGGGCTGCCATATGCCCCTCTCTTAATCGTATAGAGCGAGAAGTGGGAGTAGTGTGGGGGGCGCTACTACGACCACAACCGAATCATATAAAAGTCGAGTCCCGATCCTGAACCTCACTCAGTATATGAGAGCATATCGAGATGAATTCCGAAAAAATTGCCGCTGTATTAGCTAGGATATCACTTGATGATGAGAATAATTGGACGGATGAAGAGTCATTGAATGGGGATGAAATGGCTCCCAACATAGAGGGAATTGTAGAAGAGGAAGTTGAAATTATTGGAGGCGAGGCAAATATTGTAGTCGACGAAGATGCTAATGATTTGGAGCACGAGGAGATTGTTGAAGGGGATGTCATCGAGGATGACCTGAGTGATGAAGGTATTGTGGCTGATTCATCTGAAGATGATGGTGCCTTAATGATCGGCGTCCGATGGCTCAACGTCACCGACACATTAGAAGATCGACTGGATCTGTATTGTGTGACAGATGCCCACGTAAATATCAGAACGATCGATGGCGGTATCCAGAAGTTATGTTGGTGCTGTTTTCGATTTTACTCGATACGTAACAATAACGGTGGCTGGTATCAACATGTAAACACCCATGATACGGTCTCTATGATGCAGCTGGGTCAGTATTGGTGTGAGGCATGTGAAAGGCCGCTCACAAATTTCACAAGAGTATCAGCATGCATAATATGCAATAGTGTCAAACCTGTGACACACTAACCGTGGGCCTTCTGGTCAAAAAAAAAACAGCCCTTTTCAGGGCTACATTATTCATACAAACAGTAGTAGTAGTAGTACACCGGGGAATATCGTCTCGCGACATGAGATTCTTCTTCTCAGGTCTGAAAGTTGGAAAATTTCCACTTAGTAGTAGAATATGAAACTGGTTTACAGCTGAAAATATACATTTTCATTGAATAACTAGTATATTTTCGATTTTACAAGGAAAAAAGTTATGACGAAAGTTGTATGAAATTGGATTTTTTACAATTGAGAATGAATATCAACTACACCCTGCCCCAAATATCATGATCCGCGTAGCAAATTACACGGCTGCCACTGAAATAATGAAGCAGCAACCGCGAATCAACGGCTGTGACAGAATAAATAAATTGATCCACGGATTAATCGCCACTGTCGCGGGCCCGCGAATAGTAAGCGGATCCATGATAATCCGCGAAATAGATGAAAGTTTACGATGTAGGTGAGAAATTAAATACACTCTGTTTTAAAGTTATGACGCGGTTTCAACCGCGGATCCGCGACTGCGGCGGAATGAATCACGACTCAATCCGTTGAATGAATCATAATTCGCGGGATGAAGATAGGAAACAGATGTGGTCCGCTTCGCTCCGCTTCGCTCCGCTCCGCTTCAAAAATTTTTCGACACGCGAATTGAATTAATTCGTGACCGCCGTTGAAATTATTCTGCGGATTAAATCGCGGATTCGCGGTCACGGTCGCGGATCCGCGGATAATTCGCAGATAAAACCGCGGATCCGCGGCCATGGTCAACCGCTCAGTTAACAATACCTTAGAAGTTGAGGATATGTAGTTTATTCCCAGATATCATAGCTTGAAGCCCAACCGCTCAATTGTAGGTGCCTTAGAAGTTGGAGATATAAAGATTACTCCTAACTTGAGATTACTACTCAGATTCTATCATCACGCATTAGTATTATCACTCTCAGATATCATCCGTCACATATATATAAAGTGAAATACACTATAATTGCAAGTCTATCTTCTCTATGAACCATCATCAATTGGTTCTCTTTGCAGGCAACTCAGGAGGAAAATTTTGCTTTGATCAGCTAACCACATAAATGTGCGTTCTACTATAATTGAAAGGTGAATACCTGATAGGTATTTCATTTCAAACAGACTAATTTGTAGTTATGTCAGCATAATAGTTGGAAAAAAACAGGAGCAGAATTTTTTTTGTCAGAATTTATTTTTTAAATTAGAAAAAACAAACAAACAAATTATTATTATTTTCATTACATTTTCAAATACAGATATAACATTTCGAAATCAATTTTAAACTATAAATATAATTTATTCTACATATTGAATATGACTAGAACATGATTGGATTGGAAGTATAAATGCTGCCACAACCCGTATATAGCAACCAGAGTATATATTTTCAAATAAAGCAAAATATTTACAACAATTTTGAATAGGCTTCAGTATGTATACTTCAAGAGAATGAGCGATGAAGATAGGATGACCATCGTCTGTGTGATTGTACAATTATTTGTGAATGATGAGATTTAGGGAAGAGTAGACACTGCCCCAACCACGCAGTGCCCTGTGTACACCAACCAACAGTATGTGTACTCCTAGGAAAGGAATAGGAATGAGGAATAGAAATTAGGATTATTCTATAAGGATAGGGGATGGTGGTGGACTATCCTCGATGGGGATTGGTGGGTCAGGAGGAATATCTTCATCGTCCGAATCAGAATCATCCGTCTCCCTAGGAAATAGGTCCCACATCACTGATGGCGCGTCATAGTCCACCTCGTCGTCATCCCACAGGCCATCATACAGGTCAGCGTCAGAATCAGTATCCACGTTGGGATCCAGGAACTCGTTTTCGGAGACGTCCGCATCATCGGTGCTGGTAACTTGCATCACCTGCAGTCTGGTATCGTGCCATGCTCCGGGCTGCTCGTAGTGATGATGCCCTGTGGTGGAATGTACCTCACCTTCTTCGACGGTCCAGTTGTCAGGTGACCTTCTGGGCTCCAAAAATGCGTGTGGCTCGGTGGTGGAATCCGCTTGTTGATAAGTAACTGCCATGTTGAAGATAGCTTAGCAACTGAATGTTCCATCGGAGACTCTCTACTTTTATACTTTCGAGAGGGAGTGGGAAGGAGTGGGGGAGGAGTGGGGATGATGTGGAATGAAGCGTTCATAAGATATTTTTTCCGGGATGAAAAGAAGAGAGGGAAGTGGACACTGCCCCAACCACGCAGTGCCCTGTGTACACCAACCAACTCACGTGTACTCCATGAAAAAAAAAAAGGATCTAGGGAAAGGAAATAGATGGAGGTTATGTCCCAACAACGTCAACTTTCTTCCTGATCCGCTCCCTGAGAGCCTTAACACGCTCGGCCATTTCGTCGACCTCCATGCGGTACCGATTTGTTGAATCTGCCTCAACACGGTACTCCTCATCGACCCCATTGATGCTGATTTCCACCTCAGCAATTTCAGCCAACAAACGCCGTTTCTGTTCGACTAGCTGCGCCTGTCGAACTTCAAATCGTCGTTTACGTGATGCAATTTCCGCCAATTTTGCATCGCTGCCCTGGATCGTCACCAGCTTCACCTTCCTCTCTTGGCATATTCTGTCAAGCTCAAGCACGTCCTCGACTAAGCTAGAGGTTCTCTGCGATGACGGTAACTCCAGGTGGCGGCCAGAGGGTTGGGCAGAAGTTACCTGCTGAACACTTGGCGTCGGTGGCGGAGGTGCTATGGGGCCGGCTGGTGGCTGATGAGATGGCTCGGTCGTGGCCTCCGAAGATGCCGTGATGGCTGGCTCAATGTCGCCCGCAGCAGTTAACATCTGCGGAGCCGTCGGTGACTGCTTTCTCGTCTTGGTCGCCTTAGACGTCGAGATGGTAGTATCTGACGTGGAAGGGGCCCGCCAGAGGGTCGAGGTCATAGGCGGCCGTCGATAGGGGTTGGACTCGTCCCACATCTTCATGTACTTCTGCAGCTCCGTCTGCTTTGGCTTCACCGACGACGCCACCTGTTTTGGCTTAGCGGAGGGCCTCCTCTTCTTAACGGGTTCGGGAGCAGCAAAGTCCTCATCACTACCGCTCGGAGCCGCTCTCTTACAGACAATCTTCGACCCCTTCTTCGCAACTTTGGCGGTGCTCTTCGTTTCAGAAGAAGGGGTGGTCGAAGGAACATCCTCCATCCAGCTGCTTCCGGGTCTTGGATCCGCCGTTACCAACACAACTTCTTCTGGAAGGGGGCTAAGTGGAGGTCCAAGTTGGAATTCAGTCAAGAAGTCCACTATATCCTGTGGTAGCTCCGATTGCTGCACCACCACGTCCTGCAGGATGTTGACCTTACCCTCCACGGATTTATCAGCGTCAATGATTGAAGACATACTGCACACTAGAAATTCACAAAATATTAGAATAAAGCATAATAATCAACATTACTTATATACTCACAGTTTTTATTCGAAGAAGATGAACACAGCTAGAGACCCAACTAAATTCGGTAGATATTCGAAGGCTAGAAGAAGCAGTTCGAATGATGAGTGCTCCTGAGCAGTCCCGCTTTTGTTACCTAAGCCACTCCTCCTCAACCCCCCTCCACTTACCACCTCCACTTTATCTAATACGGGGACTAAATGATGAGTCTGGCAACACTGTTATATTATATTCTCGCAGATTATGTGGATAGCTTGATATTATATATTCCAATATTATGAAAAATAGTTTATACCTCTTCAATACTTTGTGTTGGAATTGTAATGAAACAAGATGTATCACTGATATATTTTATTTCATAATCTATATCATAATGGATATTTACAATGGGAATAATATATATTATAATTTCAGAGCTTCGTAGGTATAGATTTACCACATTGAACTAACTAATCATCTGATTGTTCCTCCAATAATCTTATGAGTTGATCCAATTTTTCATCAGAATCCGCCTCATGATTAGGCACAGTTTTGAGGGCGTCGATAAGGAATTTGAAATTTACCTCAGGGCTGGTTTGGTAGAACTCAATATCCTTATGCCCCCACGGTAATGTTTTTGTGGTATTGGGGATGATGAATCGCTTATCATCCTTGTATGATAGCGCAACTTTATTACACATTAGAGTATACACATCGTGTAACTCACTTCGAAAAGTGCTCATCTTACGCAATATGGTACCACCTGATTCGACTATTTTCCTATAATCGTCAAGTGACATTTGATTTTTTATGACCGACTTTTTTATCCCTTTTGCCTTCTTCAATTCATCACTAACGGACTTGACATGATATGCTTTTGCGCCGGTACCATAAAAACTGATAATTGGATCATTAGGAAATTCGTCTTTCATATTTCCCAATATTGGTTCAGTTATAGGCATAGCAAACTGATTTTCAACTTTGTAGTTGGATGTATCGAATTTCTCTACATTGTCCCTCATGAAATCATAAAAGTTCTCCGTGAAAATTTTAAGAATGAGAGAGTCGGTATCGGTGTAGAGGAGAGAAGCATTTGACCCATAATGTTTTTTTATGAATTTATAAAAAAACTCATACATAACTGTTTTAGATAAATCAAGAATACTGAATCCAAGATATAGCGGTTTATTGTAATTTATTTTCACTTTACCCATATGAATGGCGACAAAGTCCTCTGAGAAAATTGAAAGCGTTTTAAAATTTGGCCGAGCGATGAGAGCATTTGCACCAGTTGCACGCTTTATAGACTCCCAATGAGTCACAAGCCGAATGTCATTTCTATTATCAACGTTTTCCATTGTTTTTCCAAAGACAGCATTTGTTCTTGTCTTGAAAATATTTTTATGATAAACATTTGTAGCTTGATTTCTCATTAGGGTATTAAGGTCTACATATTTCTTCAACCATGGTGATTGATTGAATGAGAGAACTCTGTGAGTCCTCATCACTATCAGTCCATTTTCAATTGCCTGCCTCAAAGCCCTATAATGAACAATGTATTTTCTCTTATCATTCAGATTAGGTATTAATTTGGGTATTTTTGAATTTGAACCGGGTGGAATTACGCTCTCTACAAGGAATGGCAGATCCGAATGTGCATCGTGAAGTTCTTCAGGGTAATGGACATCTACTTCCAGAACATAACCCTTAGGACCATCGTCTGGAACACCCATGATATCTAGTTGAAGAATTTCTTGTTCGGATAGCCATGTAAACCCATCTGTCGGTAATGGTTGGGACATACTGTGACCATAGAGGTTCGTAGCGTCCAAATAAGTGATGAATGATGATGCTTCATTTTCATCATAATCGGGTAGAAAACGATTATTAGCAACATGCTTTCTTTCAGAACACTGACTAATACCCCCACGAATACCCTTTTGGAAAAAAGTTATCATGTCAATATCCGTAAGCAATTCCAGCTCTACACCGGTGTATTTGAGCATGGCATCCCAAGAATGGCCAGGAGAAGTAAAATAGTGGGCTGGATCTAATTTATATTTATCCAGACATATATTACGGAAATTTTCGAAAATATCACATAAAATCAATACATCTGATTTCAAATACAAATCTGAATAGTCTCCTAACGTTTCACACTCGAACAAGGACCATACACGTTTTGCCCTCTCATAATCATCCTCAGATATGTGTTTCTCGTTCAATTGATCATAAAAATCGGATTTTGATGGTAGCTCAGTACAATCTAACGTGGTCAAATTTTTAACAAAACTGTAGGGAAAAACTCCTTTCTGTCTCATCAAAAGAAATTTTTCATTTTCCGGAAAACACTTTCGTGTTTCATAACATTGCTCATCTGACAAGCTCTCCCCTAACTGCTGCAGTGATGACGCCATGAATCTAAAGCTATCGATAAATCTCAGCTTTAGGAATTGTTTTTTCAATTTACCAAATTTATCTATTGTGGTACCCATCAATAGATGCTTAGTGAAAGAAATGTAATTTTCCTTTGTTTGACCGATAACCTCCACCTTGTTCTTATTAGTGCATAACTCTTTTATGAACAAGTGGCAGTCATAGCCGCTCAAGTTATGGAAAATTATTGGAACGAAATTCGGTAACTTGTAATTCAAATTACATCGAGAATGTGCAGCTCCATATCTTTTCTTTCCCGTCAAGTGACAATGATCTCTCACTTTGACGTCACCCAATTCGAAGGGTTTCTCACAAATACCGCAACTATCAGCAGTTAAAAATTCATTCTCCTCTGATGCTGTTAATGGCTTCATTGGCACGATACGATTCAAATATGTATAGTAGATGGCCCTCAGGTCAGACTCCAGCCTGGCTACAAATACTTTGGCAGCGTCCTCCCCACGATAAAGAACAAATTTGGAGGCTGAATCATCGAAAGAACAACGAATTCGGTATGAGAATGAGTATGGCTCGTGAATAAATGATTTATTTGTGAAGGAACGTATTGGATCCGGTTCATTTGTATGTATAGGCTTCAGAATTGATTCAAAATCAGCGTATACCACGAAGGGGACTTTCAACTGCCTTTCAAAATTTTCAAATTTTAATATATTTTCCGGTATGGCCCTACCACATTTATCAATTTTGATTTGCGTTGTGGGAATGGTGGTACAAATAAAATTGCAATCATTCAACTGATGTCGTAATAATTTGCGTTCGTCTGAAAAATACATCAAACAACCATCACAAAAATACATTCTATGCCCGTGGGATGAAATTTGTGATGAAACTAACCTTGATAGATCCTTTATCCAGCAATAGTGGCTATTACTAGATTCATCGGTGATGTTCAATAAATTTACATGGCGACCGAGTTTCCGCCGTGCGTAATAAAGAGGACCCACAATTTCATATTTCGGTTTGTTGTTTTCAAAAGTTGTTTCTAACCCATAAACATTGACTGAACAATCATTCATATTCTCAAATTGTGGAATATCACGTAATTTCATGGGAAAATCTATACCTTCAACATTAAGTACATCTCTGAAGTCTGGATATGAGCCTACTTCAGAAGTTCTAGTTTGCGCTGGTCGCAGAGCTGATGTCACCGCCCAAGCGAAGCAAAAATGGTCTTCATTTCTCACATTAACTACTGCCCTCTTCAAAGCGATGAATTCTGGAAGCTTGATGTAGGAGGATCCACTGAGAGGACTATATTTGTTGATGTTTACTTCGATAAAAACAACTTTCTCCAGAGTCCAACCTATAAACACATTATTCGTTTAATGACTGAAATCTTTCATATTTATGTAGATAATATACCTGAGTCGCGTTCTTGAAATTCCACAGCTTTTGCAGACAACGTGTCGACGAATGTCCTATAAACCTCTTCAAGGTTGTTTGATTGATCAACAATTTGGTTTTGGCTGTTGAAAGACTTCACCTCTAATATTTCCTGCGTCTGAAGTATGTACCTCCCAAACAACTCCATGTTCACTTTCAAGGTGTTATGAACTTGCACCATTCGATCAATCAAAGTCACAACTTTATGCCTCACTTCATTAAAGAAAGATTGATAGTCTGAATGTGGATTCTTACTTTCGACCCTGTAGCTAACAATCCTATATTTAAATGCGCTGTTGATGATTTTCACACCATCCTCAAATTCCGTACAGGAATTTGTTCTATGCTCCAATGTTTTGAGGTGTGAATTCATCCTATTCACAGGTACCATTCTATTGCAATAGTTGCACAATTCCTGAACTGCACTTGGTTGGGCAGAATCCACTCTGGGCCGTTTTGCTGGAGGACCTGCATCATTATCCGGCCTGCAGGACTGCATTTGATGACGACGCATGTTATCTTTACGGCTGAAACTTTTACCACACCTATCACAGTGAAACATATTTGTAGATATATTCAATACGCGCGATATCAAACTAACTCCTGTGAATGAGTAGCACCTCTTTTATATGTTCATTCAAAAAGTGGGGGAGGGAAGGAGAATACACGAGCGCCCTCAAATTTACATCAGCAAAGACACATGATATTGTAGAAGGTCACTCAAAGTCAAACTGAAAACGCACTCCAAAAGTCTCTTCGTCCATGCGGCTGAAGGTCGTTCAAAGTCGAATATTCTAAATAACAACGTGGATCAATTAAGGTCGTTCAAGGTCAAACTTGAAACATTACCTCAAAGTCACCTTGCTTTTGTCGCGTGATGTGTGTCAGGGTCGTTCAAAGACACTGCCTCAAAGTCACCTTGCCTGCCTTGTGTAACGTTGATCAAGGTCGTTCAAGGGCAAACTCAAAACAATCGTTCAAAGTCACCTTGGTTGCGTTAAATCGTGTAGGTGCAAAACTGGCTCGAATTCATTGGAAGTCAAAGTCACCTTGTCGAAAATATGGGAAAAGAATGAAGGTCATTCAAGGTTAAACCCAAAACAGCACCTCAAAGTCACCTTGTCTGCGTTGCCGTATGACGCATGCCAAGGTCGTTCAAGGTCAAACTCATAACACCTCCTCAAAGTCACCTTCGCAACTTCGTGTGACGTAGAGGTCATTTCAAGGTTGAAAGTGGTGGGGGGAGGTTCTGAAATCGGCTTAAACTAACTACTCACACAGAGTACTGGACAAAAGTAACTGGCAATAAACGCAGTAGAACCTTCATTAGGGAACCGTCCGAGAAATGAACCGAAGAACTACTTCAAATAGTAGGGACCGGCTCAGAATAATTACAGGGCTACTGACCGGTCATTGCCCGCTCTACACATCTTATGCGAATGTGAGGCACTGAATCACAGGAGGCAGGCAATATATGGACGTACGAAATTACGTCCAGAAGAATATGACAAACATCCAACACGGAACCTGTACAAACTAGTACAGGGAACGAGACTGATGGAATGGGTGTCACGAGAAGATGGGAGAACAAACGCAATAAGCCCAAGAGGATAAGTGTTTCCTGGAGACTTGGATTAAATGGACAAGGTTAATAAAAAAAAAGTTTGAAAAAAAAGTTGAATATCCAAAATAAGTGATGAATTCAAAAAAACGAGCAAGAAAACCACGTCAGTTTCCGTTTGAAACAGTTTATCTCGAAAACGGTTCAAAATAGAAATAGTATTATCTGAACAGAGTTAATCTAAAATTGGATGTAGAGCTCAAAAATGTTGAAATATACAGGGTGTTCCATTTGAAAAAAATGGAGTTCCACTCATTTTTTCATGATATCAAAATATCTGCATTTTTTGAAGACCCTGTATGAGGCAAATGAAAATATAACTAGGAGTGAAGATCCTCATAGTATCACTCCACTCCATTTCAAATTTGATCGTTTTAGTGCAAGAGAGTTCAAGATTATCAGCATTTATAAAAGTTCATTTTTGGTTAAAAAAATATCGAAATTAATTTATATCTTCTAAACGGTAATAGATAGGTATAGGAAAATAGTGTATGAATTTGTTGACAAAGTGATAATGAAACATAATATGATATTATATACGGGGTGTTCTATTTAAAAAATCAAAGAAGCCGCTACTTTATAGTAGAAGCGACAACGCCGCTTCGTCTAAAATATTTTAGGCGTGTAGGTCATATTGATTCATGCATACTGTGAAATTTTCAGGTCGATCCGTTAAATAGTTTGTTAAATAGTTAAATAGTTTGTCATGTATATATATATATATATATATATATATATATATATATATATATATATATATATATATATATATATATACAGAGATATATGATGTTATTATGTTATTTATCAGATTTATCATAGATTAAAAAAAAACAAGAAATTTATTTTAAAAAATGCTCATATCAAATAGGTGAGATGAAGATGCAATGTTTATAATGAAGCAAATAGGTGTAAAATCATAACTTCTACTCAAATAATACTTTGTGAGGATTTCGCATATAGAATAATATACAGTGAGAACTCTCAGTAGAATCTCACTTAAAAAAGTTGAAGCATTACTTCTTGTCGTACTAGAAAAAACCATTAGGTGAACTAACCATCAATGAATTGTAATGTGGTATCAGATACGCCTCCTGACTGGGTTACATCTTCTCCCAGGACACAATAGTTCGTTCCATATTCTATTCTGTAACCATCAGGACACCAGCAAGACTCCACTGAACAAATTTGCTCAACCTTTTGACCTGAAAATATTTCAGTTTTGATTCAAAGAATGCATTGAAATAAGAACTATTATTTGAAAAAACCAATATTCGAGGAACTCTTTAGGAACCCCATAATGAAATGAAAGATTATTGAATTTCATATTGTTCAGAAAAAATACAGGGTATTCTATTTAAAATAACAAAGTTATCTTTGATCGAAATAATAAAAAAGTGACAATAATTTTTGAACATTCTGTATACTATTGAAAAACCGGTTTTATCGACATCAATAGCCCAAAACTTTTTAATGCTTTGTCAGAATTCGAAGGGATGATTTCTATACATTTCGATGTTATTTAGTTTTCAATTGTGCCTAACATTTTCATAAAAAAATCAATAACTCGGGAACGGTTATAGTTAGGTACAAAGAATCTCATATGAAATCATATAATTTTTTCCTAACCTATTCAAAAGTGTAACGAAAAACAGGGTCTTCCATTTAAGAAAACACAACTTTGATATGTCACACTTTTTTGAGCCTCTCTGTAGTCTCCACAATAATTTCCTTCAATATACATATAATGAAATGTAGAAATTAATAATTTGGTTTATAGGAACCGTGTCGTATGGGGTACCCCACCCTGTATATATATATATATATATATATATATATATATATATATATATATATATATATATATATATATATATATATATATATATATATATATATATATATAGGTAAATACACAGACCATAGGTATTTACTATTTCACAGTTGATAAATTTGTTTTCCAAATTTTGAATTTTAACCTCAAATTGGGCATGACCCTGTTTGATATTTCGCATACTGAAATATTTCAATTACCAGATCTTGGAGTTGTTGAATGGAATATGAAATATAATGTACCTATTCACATTATGTAATAAAGTAATGACGAAAATTATGCAGTTGACCCGGCTAAAATTGTAACTTTAGTTTACTTTTTGATGAATTCAAAAAATTAAAGCTATTCTTTTTCGAAAGGTTAGGTTATTCGGAGCAATAGCTATACTCCATCCATGTAAGCAACTTAGTGTTCCTAAACATTATCATGCCAAGTGCCCGTGACCTCCCACACAAGGCTGTTTGTATAGAGTCGCACTAAGGAACGACCGAAATTTTATTTTATTTTTTAAATGCGGCTGGGTATGGGAAACTTTTTTGGGTGGAGTGTAGGGACACAAATTAATAGTTTCTTCAGCCGTATCAGCACTTAACTTTGACATTTCAAAAATTTTAAACTTTAAAATATCGTATATGTACACACCACAGGCGTTAAAACATAATTGACTACTCCGACAGTATAACATGAATCGCGCCAGCTGATTACAGTTTTATCTGATTGGCCAGCGTAAGGACGCTTGTTTATTTTACCCAATAGATACAAATGTGCGTGGTGTCATGCTCTGATCACGCATCTATCTATGTTTGGGTTACCTTGTTTTGTTGGATGGATATATAAGTTTTCATAACCTTGTCCACTCATATCGGATACGTAAATTGATGACGCATGTGTGATTTTTTGTTGTATTAAGTTTGGTTATGATCTACTCACCTCCAAAATTTTCTTGAGTTGTAATTTCAATAGTAGTTGTCTCGAGCTGATAGCACGTGTAGCCATCACCAGCATAACCCGGTAAACATGAGCAATAATAATTATTGGTTTCCCGGTTTATCTCGCAGTAACCAAAGGGAGAACAATTGTTTCCTAAATGACAGCTTTGTTCAATCAAAGGTTCACAATATTGACCATTTCCTAGACAGAAAATAAAACATGTCATTTCTCTTAACGGTATAAAGATTCACAAGATTGTACACAATTTAACATTTTTATGACAGATTGTTTACCCATCTATAGAAATTACATCTGCTGACTATCCATACCAAGGTCGTAATATTCAAAAAGCACTTTATTGTTAGATTTTCACCAAACAATTGGTGTGTGGTATAACAATTTAAAATACCAACTTTCTCAGTTTAAATATAATTTCTTGTATAATATTCAGGTTTTATGATTCGCCAGAACACTCTAGAAATCGGAAGCAGTATGATTTCAGATTCCTGACTAAAAATAACACCGAAAAAACAAAAAGTATTTTATTACAGAAATTCGCAACAAAAACTGATAAGTCATACTGTTTATTTCTTGATAATGTGGAAAAGAAAAAACATTAATGTCAATTTGGGGTTAAAAATGTTTACCGCGAACGTCTTGACATCATCTTAATTTTAAACTTTATTTTCTCAAGAAATTATTACAGCTCATCTAAAGGAAATACAAGAAAAACAAAAAAAATCAACAAGGAAAGGTGCACTTATCAGAAAAAATACAGATCCTAATTGTATCACATTATTATCTAACATAGCCATTATTTGACAAACTGGTTAAGGCCAGTCATCGGATATATTAACACCGAACATCAGGGTTGCTTATCCACTTGAAGTATCTATGTTTTCTCCAGATTCAAGCATACCATCCAATTTGGTATTATTTGATTTTATATCCTATTAATTGTTCTTCGAAAGATGTGAAAGATGTTTCATTAAATAAACGAAGAACTTCCATTTAACTCTGTATGTTATTATAGAAACAATTATCTTTTAGAATTGTTGTTTTGTTCATTTCAGTTTGATGAACCACTTTTCTAACAAGCAGTTTTGGACATTCAAACGATTTGCGGTTGTAATGAAGTAAATACAATCTTACAACCTTATAACACAGGTGTATTGAAACTCTTGAAACACTTTTTTTTTAACTATGTCAGCCATTTCAGCGTTAGTAAAATTATTCATGATGAAATCACTGCTAATTGACAACTCTTGACTTTCACTGATATGACAACACTATCACTGCATCATTGCATGATATGCAAAGTGGCTTCAATTTTATTTTCTTCAAAACGAAGCTAGATATGAAAAAAACACAAGCGACTACAAAGTTGTATATTCAGTTGATTGACCTAAAAAAATTAATGTTCATAGGAACTTCTTTTCTTAAAACAACCTGACGATCCACTCTCTGAAGTTTAGTATCGTAGTTAGGAAACACTATTTAAATACACAGAAAATGGAAAGCACAACTCCATCACAAAATTTAAATTTCCATTGAAAAATATCTAATTAGTGGAATTTCATATTTTGCACTTAAATTCGTTTTTGACATGTATTGTACTTCTGAAACAAATTTCAAATTTGATTTCATTTCATTGCATTTTTTCAAGATATGTTATGTGTTTATTGTAAAAAATCTTCTATATGTTACTGCTATTTTATAACAGTTTGTAGTTAATTATAGTCTCTAATAGTAAGCATTTATTGTTTCTCGGGACAATAAACTGAATTGAATTGAATTGAATATTCTTGATGATATTTTTCGCTATTGTTGATGGTGAATAAATTATTATTATTATCGATATAGGTTCATGAAATTAACAGAATACCCCCTCTGGAACATTCATTAAACAATGAAACTAACCTGTGAATCCGACCATACATTTACAACGGGCTATACCATTGCTTTCCACGCATTCAGAGTTTTCATTGCAGGTAACATTCTGACACGACTTTGCATTATCGCATAGATGCCCGTTCCCTTCAAACCCAGGATTACATTGGCAGATGTAACTGCCAACTACGTTGATACACTGGGCGTTGTAATCGCACTCGTGCTGTCCCGTCTGGCATTCGTTAATATCTGAACAAAGTGTTTGGTTGCCGTCGTAAATATTTTGATATCCAGGATTGCAGATACAACGGAAGGAATCATTCTCCACCACGCAAGCGCTGTTTGGTACACACTGGGATCGACCTTCTTCGCATGGGTCGAAATCTGCAAGAAACAGTATATTGTTCACCCTTGAAAGCGTACCTAAATAACTAATATTCACGACACCAGAGCCTAAAGACAAAGCTTTCATGATCCAACACTAGACTCGACATAGGTCTCGTCCGTGCTAGACTTCTTAAAGGACAAACTTAAGTGAGTAAAGTCAATGATATCTCTCCTTACAGAAACGCTTTCTATGAGATGGACAGAAGACTCAATGCTACTTCAACTTACGAATATCGAAGATAAACGAGGCTCTCCAAGCTAGCACCATAGATAAGACTTGGTATTATTTTTGGGGTTGTCTTTGTCTTCTAATTGCCTTGTAGTGAAGACAAATCTCGTTCGGTAATCAATAACGAAGCTTGGATTTGCAACGGGTCGCCTTGGGAGCCTTATCTTTGATTTTCGATGTTAGTGTCTTCTGCCGATCCCATAAATAGCATCTTCGTAATTGGAGATTTCATCGCCTTTACTAACAAATATTCAGTTATTTCACTTACACGTTACACTTACACGTGTAATCGATTATTATTCTCTATAGTTAAACAATATGTAGGAAACGGAAGTTTCCAACAAGCCATGGTTTTGAATTATAAAAATTCATATATAATGAAGGTATTTTGTAAAAAAAATATCTATGTGAAGAACAAAGATTGCGTAGAGGTGGCATTATCTTAGTTTTTTATATTTTATGGTGTGAACAGTCACTTTCTTGATGACTTCATTCTCATGTCGTCTTCAAAGCATGATTTGTATTTTTTCCACACATTTGTATTCTTTTTGTATCAATATATTAGGTTAACCATAAATACTTGTATTATTATTTTTTCTATTACGACTACACTGACAATTACTATGAAATACATTGGAAAACAAATTGATATCTTCGTAGAAAAAATTGTAGGTTTCTTGAAATTTGGGGGAAAACATATTTAACAAAAACTCTTTGTTTGATATTTGTGTAAAAATTGATGAAACCATTACTAAACATTTTTGTGACATGTATTAGGACTAATGATATAAAAAGATTTGCAGAAATATACTTCGAAGTTATTAAAAATTGATTCGATAACTTTATTGATAACTTAAAAAAAACAAATTTTATTCCTTTTCTTTATTATAAAAAGTTATTGCCGAATTCAGGACCTGTCATAATCAAAGGTACATTTCAAGTTAATGAAACCATCAGTATTAAATATTGAAGAGTGATGAATTACAGTAAAAAAACTATTTGTTCAACAGAATTTGTTGTGTATAAATTGATGGAACCAATACCAAAGCTAAACATTTTCTTCACGTGGTTCCACAAGGTAGTGTATTAGTACTGATGCATGATTTAAAAACAATTGCAGAAATATACTTCGAAGTTATTAAAAATTGGTTTAATGATAATTCATTGATGATTTAAAAAAAAATAATATATTCCTTTCCTTTACTATAAAAATTCATTACCGAATCCAGGACATGTTATAATCAAAGATATATTTCAAGTCAATGAAACCCTCATTATTAAATATTGAGGAGTAATGAAACAGCCAAACTGAGATTGATTACCAAAATTCAAATAAAAAAAAATCAAATACTTTTCAAATACTCAAAGCAGTTTTCAATATTTTCCTGACATATATTTAATCACTTAATTTTTGAATTTCCTCATTCAAGTACAAACAAATAATGTCTCTTTTCTATAAGTATAATAAAATTGTACACATCTTGATTCCAGAATGAAAATGATTCAACATTTTTAAATTTGATTGTTATTATTATTGTGATTATATCAATACTCATAAGTAAACAAGCCATCCAATAATGTGAGAATTGAATTGTCTATTCATGCTGAAATGCATTAACTATGTGTATGCATATTTGAATTATAAATAAATTTGAATAGTCCTTCAGCTGACTCCTAATAATAATAACATTACTGTTTCACATTATATATCAGTATATACATATAGTTATAATATTGTTCAACTGGTACTATCGGCATATTCAATGTGATTTAAAAGTAATGTCCTTAATATATTCTTCAATTAAGTTGTCAATAACATCGTATAATCAATAATATTCATTGATTGTCAGTTCATATTCGACTCACGTTGTAAGAGTAACTTATGAACTGTTCATATTGTAACGAATCTGAAGCCGGCCCTGACCGATATCTCAGCCAGCAAACGCATAACTCATCGCGAACCACCGCGAAAGGTATAAGTGAGTGCCGAAACCCCTAGAGAGATCTGGAGCGACCGTTGCCGATATAAAAAGGCCGTCTGTATTCAGAAAGCGAATCGTGCGTTTAAATAAAGAATTCGAACAGTGAAAATAAATTAAGCGTTAGTTGTTAAGTGTTGAATATAAATTAGTTGTGATAGTGAAATATTGTTAAAAATAAATTTGTTTTAGACAATCAATTCTTTAATTCGTGACAGTATGTTGAGAATGGAATGAAAATAATTTTCCCAAATAGTTTATAGAATTTCAATTCGTGATTCTTACCTCCTAAAGGTGTGATTTTGTTGCTCAATCCGAATCTAATTATTTGCTCTCTACTCTCGTAACTGATGAAATTCTTCCCAACTTTCAACTTCCACGTTTCCCCAACTGATTTCTTATCAAATTTGCAGTAATCGAAAACGAAAGTCTGATCGATTGCAAAGTAGTGAACAAACTCTTCTCCGTTTGGAAGAGAATATCTGAATTCTCTTTGTGCAGTCATCTGTATTATTCCTGGTGCTGTCATCGTGTACTCTTCCTGGTACTCATCTATGTTCACCTGAAAATACATATTTTTGTTACTAATTGCTTAACTTAAGAGAAGAAGTGTTAGTGAAAATGGTATCAGTAACCATTTTGCATGTATATACAATGGGATCAAACTCCACTTGGATTAATTTTTTTCGATAGCAGAACATCGCACGTAAAACACGTAAAACACATGCTAAACAGCTGAAACTCTGAACATATGTTCGAGACGAGTGTACCAACATTTTCACTTTACTTTTTGACATACGTCAAATTTATGTTGATTTTAATTCTTGGAGTAAGAGCATCAGTTTATCCAATTTCAAATCATACATAGTTGGGGAATTGGCCGCGGTGGTAGTGCGCCCGACTCACGATCGGAGGGCCGTGGGTTCGATTCCCGCCTCGAACAGATATTTTTCTCGAGAGAATTTATCTGGTTGAAGCTGGAATGATTCTGCAACCTTGTTAGGAATCACACGTTAAAAGGTAAGACCTCGTTAGTCCTTAGCTCGCACAAGTTTCTCAACCTCTGAGAGTTGTCGTTCGTATGGGGGCGACAGTTGATTAACAGAAAAACAGATTTTGAACAGATTTTTTAAACATATAATATAATACAGTGTATAAAGCCAAATGGAATAAATTCATTATTTACTGAACATATGTAAAACAAATCCCGAAACACGTCAATGGTAAATTATAATTTGACATTCTCAATCTTAAAAATGCCACCCTACTTTCAACAACCCCCTTCGAATGACAGGTACAACCCCCAATTTTATAAATGGGAAATCTAGGTTTGTAATATATCGTTTGAAAGGTCTCTTCATTCTCTATTTAAAAATGTTATCGCTTTCAAGTTTATTGCAACAATCAAGATAAAATAAATTGAAATCATGTGGTTACCGAAATTTGAGAAAATACAGTCAAAAACTAAAATGTAATGCAAAAAGTAATGAAATGTAGAATACGAAAAAGAACTATGGATGTTAACGAAGTAGATGTTCAAAATGTTCACCGTTAACGTCTTGGCAACATCTTAATCTCAAATAAAACTGTCTTCTTACATTATTTAACATATCAGGCGTAACCGACCTAATAGCAAGCGTTATTCGTTATTTTAAGAAATTCAAATCTAAAGATTTGGTTTTGTACCCATTGCTCTTCACATATCTTCATAAAAAGAAATCTAATGATGAAAGATCAGGTGATCGCTCTGGCCATTCAATCGATCCTCGCCTCCCTATCCACCGATTGGGAAATGTATCGAGGTATTGCTGAACCTACCTACCTTAGTAACGTGGTCATTCTCCATCCTGCTGCTCTTCACTGGAATTCGAAGATTTCCTGGATCAGTATATAAATTTGCTAAACTTGTAATGACATCATTTTGAAGTAGCTCCAAATAATTATCGCCATTCAAGTTGTTCTTATTGAAAAAGGGACCAATGATATGGTTTCCTAGAATCCCTGCCCAAACATGAACGTTTTTAGGGTATCGTGTGTGTGTTCTTTTCTCATCCAGTGAGGATTTTCCGTTGACTAGTAGTGGCAATTTTGCTGATTAGCATGACCGTTAAGAACATAACGTCTCCTAATTGGATGATGTTGTTATCCAACATGTCCATCATTTGCTCACAATAATAAGTTCCCTTATCAAAATCGTCTTCCATGAGCTTCTGAGTAGGTATCATTTTATAGTGATGCATTTTATTTTCTTTTAATATGTTTACTATGGATGTATGGCTAACATTGAATGTAGTGGATGCCTGTCTACTCGATGTACGTGGGTTTTCCTTAAACTCAAGCATCATATCTAATTTGAGTTCATCACTCATTGCATTGGCTGCTGCTTTTTTTATCTGCCCCACATGATCAAGCTCGCGAAACTGCTTCTCTATTTTACTTATTGTTCCTTGAGACGTGAGCGGTAAATTAGTAGATTTCTCATGAAATAGGCGAGCTACTTCTTGTTGTGTTCGATTTTATCTCCGTAACCAATCATTTGTTTAACTGTATTTTATGAATATCCGTTAATCCAACCATTTGTCAGACTTTTAGTTAACGAACTTTACATTTAAATTAAAATACTGACAACTAATGTTGTAACATACAAAACAAGTTGATAAGGCGTTATTTATAGTTTTTAAAGGATACCATCCCAAAAGGACATTGCTATGATTTTTGCTTACTTTTTCATTATAAATACCTCAACATGAAATAAGTTTTGAGTGTATTGCAATAAGTTTTGAGTGTATTTTATCAAACATCGGTATCCACATGATTTTCATTTATTTTATCTCAATTGTATGCAATAAATTTGAAAGTGATAACATTTTTGAATAGAAAATGGAGAGACCTTTCACATGATATGTCACAAGCCTATACTTCCTATTTAAAAAATTGGTGGTTGCACCTGTCATTCGACAGGGGTTGAAGGTAGGGGTAGCAAGTTATATCAGGAACTGATAGTACACCGGTATAACATTACAGATGCATGTTCCCAGACCAGGTCGTTAGCCGATCCAGCTTGCTTACTCAGCATTGCGTCATATGCGAACTTATTTATACACCTTGTTTTATTATTCATGTCATTCAATTGTAGTTATTTGCCTTAAATGTACAAATAAAGTTTTTTAAAAAGTCTCAAAGCAAATCCTTCGAAATAATTGGCGCAGTCGTTGTAGGATTGTTCGAAAACGACTCATTGCGAATTCGTTTGTGAGTTTCAACTCTTAACGGACAAGAAACCGAAAATTTGGAGAACGAGCCAGAGACCCAGAAAAACACAGTGAGCCAGAAAAGTGGACGAAAACCAGGAATAGGTGAGCCATCCATTTTTCCTCTCCTTTTATTTGAATTTTGTGGCAAAGTTGACTATTGATTGAATCAATTAGTGCATATAATTTGAATTTAACAATAAGAACAGAATTGAGTGGAAATCAATTGCGTTTTAGATATTAGCGAAAATAATAATCTGAAACATAAATTTAGCATAAGAAGAGAAAGAAGATAATTACAATTTTCGAAAGTAAAGGAATAAGTAAAAGTAATAAAAGAAAGAATAGTAATAAAATAAATTTTCATTTACAATCAATCAAAATTGACGAATTAATTGGACAATTAAATAACTTAGTATTAGATAGAGATAATAATATGGTAAATCCTCAGGAAATGGGTATTAATTACCAATTATTGAGACTTTATATTGATACGATTCCAAATTTTAATGGTGATAATGAAAGTACCTTAGAAGTATTTATTGAACATTGTGAATATTTGATTTCTACCTACAAAAATATTCAAAATATTGATGATCCAATTAATAAATTTTTAATCAGAGCTATTATTGGGAAATTATCAGGAAATGCATTAATGTTAGTTGGAAGTAGACCAGAAATTCGAGATTGGGATAATTTAAAGAATCTGCTTAGGCTTAGTTTCGGAGACCAAAGAAATCTAGATTGCCTTGTTCAAGAAATGATGATAATGAAACCTTTTCGAAATGAAACTTTCTTCTCTTTTGGTCAGAGAATTCAGAAAAGTAGGAGTACAATTGCTTCAAAATTAGTTTCAATGAACTTGAGTGTGGAAGAACGAACTTTCAAATTGCTAAATTACGATGAACTTTCTTTAAAAACCTTTATCCGTGGTTTAACAGGAAGAATACAAGACATGGTTAGACTACGAAATCCAAACTCTTTGGAACTAGCCATTTCTTATGTTCTAGAAGAAGAAAATTTCATTTATAGTCAAAAACAAAATAATTACTTTCAAAATCCTCTTCAACATAATAAAACGATGCCTCCAAGACAACAATCATCTAATCAATTCAAAACGCAACAACCAATTTCAAACTTCCGACAACAAATGCCAGTTCAAAATTTTCAAAGACCAAATTTCAATACCCAAAATTTCCTAAATAAAAACCAACCACCGGTTGAAAATTTGAGATACCAATTTCCAACTCAACCTATCCAGTTACAACCGAGACAAAATACGCCTCCTCCAAAATATTTTACTAACCAACAAGTATTTGGAACACCCCGTAATGTTTTCAAACCTACCGGACAAGTTATACAAAATAAACCAGAACCTATGTCAACATCATCTCGTAATCCTACGATACAACAAAATCGTAATCCTAATAGAAATTATTTTCAAAATTCCGGTCCAAGAAATTTCATGTCAGAGGAACTTCATAATATAGAGACTAGATACTACCCAAATGATCAGTTAGAATTTGATAATCCCTTCGAAAACCAACAATATGAATGTTCAGGTGTTATAAATGAACAAAATAACCCAAATGCTTATAACGATAATTTTGAAAACTTTCAGGACACTGTATTTTACCAGTGCCCTTACGAAAATGTTAACGAAACCGACAATTTTACTTTTGAAGAAAATTTTCCCCATACCTTGACCCAGGACAACACAACATAACAAATATAGACCTCAATCATTTACAGAACAATTTACCATATATATTCGTTCCCAAATTGAAAGCAAAATTTTTAATAGATACAGGTAGCTCTCGTAGTCTCATGAGTCCAAATTTGGCAAATAAATTTTTCCAAAATTATATTTCTAATGAAAACTTCAATATTCAAACCTCTCATAGTATTTCTTTTCACAACGAAGTGGTTGTTATTCCAATATTTGAGATTTTCAATATTGAGAAATGTCACAAATTCTATATTTTTGATTTTAATCAAAAATATGATGGACTTATAGGAATGGATCTTTTAAAACAATTACAAGCAATAGTCGATATTCATAAGAAATTACTGATTACTCCTAGTAACCAAATTCCAATTATTTTTGATGAGTCACTAAACACATCAAATAAAACTCCACAAAAATGTTTTCATACTTTGATAATCCCTGGCAGAATGCAGCAAGTTATTAAACTTCCTGTCCTTCAAAAATCTGGTTTAGGAATTTTAAATTATATAGATTTTGGAAACAATTTAGAATCTCCACAAGCTATCGTTAACATAGAAAATTATTTTGCTTATACAACAATAACAAACTCGAACACAAAGCCATTCAAAATCACGATAACAGAACCTTTTGAGATTGAACCTTTCGATTTAAATGAAACTAATTTCGTTGGAAATATCGAGACAAATAGTAAAGTAAACGAACAACAGGACCTTCTTTTAAAAAATAACTTGAAAAATCTAAGGTTGGAACATTGCAATAAAGAAGAAAAAGAAGCAATCACAAAATTGTGCTATGATTATAGAGATATATTTCACTGTGAAAACATTCCTTTGAGTTTCTCTAATGAAATCACTCATAAAATAAAATTAAAAAATGAAACCCCAATTTTTACAAAGACTTATCGAATTCCGGAAATTCACAAAAATGAAGTAAATTCTCAAATCAATAAAATGTTAGAACAGGGTATCATTCAACCTTCTACCTCACCCTGGAACAGCCCGATTTGGGTAGTTCCCAAAAAATTAGATCAAAGTGGAAAACAGAAGTGGCGCGTCGTCATAGACTATCGAAAATTGAATGAACAAGCAATTGACGATAAATACCCTCTTCCCAACATTACAGATATCTTAGACAAACTTGGTAGGGCAAATTATTTCACCACCCTCGATTTGGCATCAGGATACCACCAAATCGAAATGGACAAAAATGACATTTCAAAAACAGCTTTTTCTACACAAAATGGGCACTACGAATTCAGACGTATGCCTTTTGGGGTAAAAAAGGGTCCCTCTACTTTTCAGAGGACAATAAATAATGTTCTGAGGGGCTTAAACAACGAAATTTGTTTAGTGTACCTTGACGATATAATAATATTCAGTAGCTCCTTACAAGAACACATCTCTAGAATAAAAAAAGTATTCGAGAGACTGAGGAAAGCAAATTTCAAAATACAATTGGATAAATCTGAATTTCTTAAAAAATCAGTTGCCTACCTAGGACATTTAATCACCCCTGAGGGAGTGAAACCCAATCCGGATAAAATCTCAGCAATTCAAAAATTCCCTATCCCAAAAACTCAGAGAGAAATCAAATCATTTTTAGGCTTAATGGGATATTAACGAAAATTCATTAAAGATTTTGCGAAAATTACAAAACCTATGACCGCATGTTTAAAACAAAATGCAAAAATAATACATGACCAAACTTTTATCGAAAGCTTCGAAACATGTAAGAAAATTTTATGTAACGACCCTATACTTCAATACCCCGACTTTGAACGAGAATTTATAGTGACCACAGACGCTTCAAACGTAGCCCTAGGCGCAATCCTTTCACAAGGTAATATTGGCCAAGACAAGCCTATCGCTTATGCTTCGCGTACTTTAAATGAGACTGAACAACGTTATAGCACTATCGAAAGAGAGCTTCTTGCGATAGTTTGGGCTTGCAAACAATTCAGACCTTACATTTTTGGACGACCCTTTACAATTGTATGTGACCACCGCCCACTAACATGGCTTTTTAATATTCGAGAACCCAATTCCAAACTATTCCGTTGGCGTTTGAAATTGGAAGAATACAACTACAAAATTGTTTATAAAAAAGGACTTCTAAACTCCAATGCGGACGCACTTTCACGTATTCAACTTAACATGCACGAAACCGACTCCATTGCTAACAATCCAGGTGACATTGACCAAGAAACTTTAGACTTTCTTAGAGAACTAGTAGAAAATCCAGTAGAAAATTCAAAACCAGATATATCTAATGATAATCCTGGAAAACAATCAAAAATTAATATAATTTCAGATATCCAAATCAATCCCCCGAATGAACTCACTAATCAAATCGATCAACTACCTATCTCTCAAACCGACGAAACTCCCCATTCTTTATCACAAGAAGTAGCCAATGATGGAATTCCTATTCGCGATGATATAATCAATAATAAAATATATCAAATTCACGTTTTAAAAAATAAACAAAATAAAATATCTCTTCAACGAGAAACATATGGTATTCATAAAATTTCAACAGTAAAACTACCTTCAGAAGAAAATGAACTCTTGATTTTTAATTTCATGAAAGATTATTTGAAACCGAATATTAATTACTTCATATATTTTGAAAACGCTCAACTCATGAAAAATTTCACAAAAGTGTACTCTGAAAATTTTAGCAAACAGACTCTAAAATTAATCAGGTGTACAAAACTTGTCAACACTATAAAAGGTCAGGACGAACAAATCCTCTTGATGAAAAATCATCACGAAGGAAAAACAAATCATCGCGGAATCGAAGAAACTTTACAATATCTAAAAAGAAATTATTATTGGATAAATATGAAACAAACTATTACAAATTACATTAATTCATGTGATATTTGTCGAAGAACAAAGTATTCTAGGCAAAATCCATATGTACCTTTAGTTTTGACAGAAACTCCTTCAAAACCTTTTCAAATAATTCACATCGATGCTTTCTTTTTCGACGGCCAAATATATTTGACAATTATTGACTCTTTTTCTAAATTCGCTCAAGCGATATCAATAGCCGGCAAATCAGCCATTCCCATTTGTAATGCTTTAGTAAGGTATTTTGCTTCTTTTGGCACACCTCAAAATATAACTGTTGATAGTGGCCGAGAATTCAATAACGAAACTGTCAAAGAACTTTTGAAATTACACAAAATAAAAGTGCATTTCACCACCCCTGGACACCATGAATCCAATAGCCCTGTAGAAAGACTTCATTCCACCTTAATCGAACATCTACGAATTTTGAAAGAAATACACCCTAACGAGACAGATCTCATTAATTACGCCATACTAGGTTACAATACTTCAATTGACAGTTCAACTGGTTTTACTCCATTTGAATTAATATTTGGTCATACAAATTCAAGAAGTCCAGAAGAAATTTTCAGTCCCAAAGAATTTTTTTCAACATATGTACAAGAACACAATAAGAAACTAACCCCTGTTTATGAAAAAGTTTTGGAAAAATTGAAATCTCGCAAAGAAAAAATACAAGAAAAAACAAACATTAAAGGTAACACGAACGAGGAATTTGAAATCAATCAAAAAGTTTTCAAGAAAAATCCGAAAAACAGAAATAAAAAGAACAATAAATTTTTAGGACCATTTACCATTACAAAAATCTTAGAACATAACAAAGTAGAAATAAAAAATAAAAAGGGAAAGGTTGAAATAATTCACATAAAAGAATTAAGAAAACCACCTTTGTTACAGGCTCAAAATGAAGAACCTGAGAATCCTGAACCTCTTGACGTTATTAGCAATGGTCAGGGCCAATCCAGAAATTGAAATAAAAACAATAAGTCCTTCCCCCGGAATCCTTCCATTTAAACTTGGTTTTTCAAAAATTGTAACTAAAAAACATATTTTTCTCAACGATATTGATTTAAGTATCCTGGAACTTGAAATAAAAAATTTAATAAAGAACTATAATAAATTAAACGAGATATCAAGTAATAAACAGATGTAGGAGTTTGGCAAATAAATACGAACATTTAAAACCACTGGTTTTCGAAATTTCTCATAAACTCAAAAATATTCTAAATACACCAACGATCAGACAAAAACGAGGATTAATAAATGTTGGAGGAACAATCCAAAAATGGCTTTTTGGTAACTTAGACGCATCCGATGGAGAGCGATATGATAAGGCAATCGAAACCTTGAAAAGCAATCAACAAAAAATTGTAAAAGAAGTTAATTCACAAATTTCTCTTTCCAAACAAATAATTGATAAATTTTCCAAACATATTGAATCTATTATCAAAAATCAGAAAGATATTTCTAAATACATTGAAATCTATAAACCAGCTTTGATCAATATAACTGATCAATTTTATAAATATACTGTGTATTCAAGTATGCTAGATCAAATATTTTTAAATGCAAATGTAATTATCACCTTTCTTGATAACGTCGAAAATGCAATCACTTTTGCAAAATTACATACAGTTCACCCTGATATTTTAACAAGTCAAAATTTGGAAGAAATCATTAGTGAGCTTCACAGTCACTATAGTCCTGACGAAATACTTCAGTTAGATGTCCACTCATGGTATTCAATTATTCAAACAAACTGTTATTTTTCAAAAAATAAAATTATCTTTGCCATAGAATTTCCTATAGTTTATCCTAAAACCTTTAAATACTTCCATTTGTTTCCTATCCCAACTGAAACAAATACCATAATCATCCCAAAAAAACCTTACTTGGCTCTCGGAGAAGAAACATTCCAATATATGGACCAACCCTGTACACAAATCTTGGACATGTATCTCTGCAATCAAGAAAACCTGAGTTTCCACCCAGAAAAAGACTGCATTGCCGCCCTTATTCACGACAAGGATGCTAGGTGCCCCCAGATGCCGATAGAACCACCCACCCAAATATTCAATAAAATCAACGAGGAATATATTATCGTCATCACCTCAGAAGAAATGAAAATAAAATCAAAATGCCCAGAGGACCAATTTTTCACAGTCAAAGGCAGCACCTTTCTACGAATTCCAACCAATTGCAGTTTCGAATTCAAACGATACAAATTCGAAAACCGCCAAAATTCGAATTTCGGAAAACCATTTGTCTTGCCAAAAATCAACAATGAAGTGTTAAGGATTGAGACACTCGAAAGAAAACCTTTAAGGATAGAAAATATACCACTGGAAGATATCCATCAACTTCAGAGACATATCGATGCGACAAATCAACTATCAATAGAAGACATCGATTACTACCAATCAACCGACTGGATTCTATGGACAATTATCTGCTTTATTTTATTTGTTTTGGCCTGCTACACCTTCAGGAAAATTCAAAATGCACGGAAGAAACCAAACTCCGAATTGAAAGTGAAATTTGAAGGAAAAGAACTTGAAAATTCGCCTTCAGTCTTGTTCCAGCCCGAAGTCGAAATTTGAGGAGGGAGGAGTTATATCAGGAACTGATAGTACACCGGTATAACATTACAGATGCATGTTCCCAGACCAGGTCGTTAGCCGATCCAGCTTGCTTACTCAGCATTGCGTCATATGCGAACTTATTTATACACCTTGTTTTATTATTCATGTCATTCAATTGTAGTTATTTGCCTTAAATGTACAAATAAAGTTTTTTAAAAAGTCTCAAAGCAAATCCTTCGAAATAATTAGCATTTTTCCGTTGAAGTATGTTAAATTTTAATTTAAATTTGACGTGTTTCGGGGTTTTGTTGAAATATGTACCGTAACCGAAATAATGAATTTATTCTATTTAGCTTTTACACACTGTATATTCGATTATACTAGGTATTTAGATAAATTAGTGATAATTTTATTGAAATCGAACATCTTCAATATCCATGTTGTCAAAAATAGTATTAGTAATTTTGAATGAAAGTTTATACTGACTCTGGATTCGGATGGTAAGGATGGTATCTCTCCTTGAATTTCAGTCTCAAGTCGAAGCTGATCAAAAACGTCCAAACCTAAATATTTCTGTTTTATTCGAACTGTTTCACTTGTATTCAAAAAAGTTATAGTTGCAGTGTGGTTGAAGATTCCTCCTGTGAGTTGATACCTGAAAGAACATACTTATGCCATATATATTTATTTTTCAATTTCTTTTCCTCAGTTTGGATTGCATACAATATTATGGGAAAGCAGTTTAGGAATATTTGGAATCCCCGTACTATCAAAATTCACAGTGGTGGACTTTAAAAAAAAATGAAACGTTGGGGCAATTTTATAAATTGTTTTCGATTATTTTATTCGATAATAAATTAATTTAATGAAATTTCATTACCCATTTGAGGCGTTTCTTATAGGCTTGGCGAATAAAAATCCAATAACTCCTCCTAAAAGTTGGAGCGATTGTATATCATATGAAACTGATTCTGGGATTTTAGAAATAGCAGTATAGGCCCTGCCATCTTCCATCACCACGTAGCATTGCAGATCTAAACCTTCTAACCGTTCTCCGTTAATTTTTCCATACACTTTGCCGTTCACTCGCAACGGAAGATCTAGAAAAATATATATTTTAATAGGAAGATATAATATTTTAATAGATATAATATGGTTACCTGTAATTATTTACATTTATATGTTTTTTATATTTACTTTTGGACTTGACATTTTCTTTGTTTATTGTGCATTGACTTCTTTCAACTGTACTTTCCAACCAAAGAAATAAATTATTATTGTCATTAAATATAATTGATATTGTCAAAAACATTTCAATTCAAAATATTCACAGAATGATAAATACCTATCATTTTTCAAGATGAATTCGATCTCATGAATCCGATTAATCTTCCTCGAATCTCATGATTGAAGGCTCTACAATTTCCACAACTAAATGTTATTATAACATGTTCAATACATTTTTGCCATTTTTCGGAATCGATATTTTTCAAAGACTTAAAGAATATTTCGACATCTTTTACTTTAAATTTTATGTTTCTTCTTGCAATGAAATCCTTTACTTGAAACCAAACGAGTTCAGTGCATGGGATTAAATTCGTAATAATGCTTGATCATGCTTTCATCAAATGGTATGTTTTTTTGTCGAAGCCACTCGAAAATATTCGCTTTTCTACATGCATAAGTTCTTTTTTTTTCAATTTTCCTGGAATGATATGTTTCATTATCCATCACACTCACAGATTTAGGTGGAATGAGGACTAACATTTGCCCAAAATGTTCGCCGTTCACGTCGTCATAGTAATCGGCAAAATGCGAAGTTTTAACTACTATCTTTTTTTCTATTGATTATTACTTCACCTATCATGAACAATAGTATTATTGGACGGAAGCCGTCGGTTCGACGTGGGTGCTTTGTTCATTACTCAAATGAACCGTCGTGTTGGTCGTTAGTTCAAGCCCCAGGCTGAACGATCTATTTTCACTTGTTATCGTCCAACCCGTATTAGGAATCACACGTTAAAAGGTAAGACCTCGTAGCCCTTAGCTTGCACAAGTTTCGACTTCTGAAGGGTGTCGTTCGTAGGGGTGCGACAACTGGTTAACGGAAAAACATATTTTAAACAGATTTTTTTCAAACAGATTATTTCAATATCCCTCTATAATAAAATTGTTTGAGAGCTAAAGTTGATCTCTTTGTTTTTGAAAAGATGGTGCAGGCAATTTTTTGTGAATATATCAGCTTGCTGGTTATTGCTTGAACCTTATTTTACTTCTAGAATGTATTTCTTTATAGCTTCTCTAATGAAATGATGTTTGACGTCTATGTTTCGTCGGCTTATGATTTTCTGGATTTTTAGCTATTCGAATGGTGCCTTGATTATATGTAAGGCGCTTTGATTATATGTAGGTTTTGGCTCACAAACATGTAGATCAATAATATTTCCAAATGTTGTATTTGCTGAAGCCATATATTCAGCTTCGGTTGACGACAAAACCACAGTAGGCTGCTTTTTCGTCACCCATGACAAGAGGAACCTCGAACTTCGAACAAATATTCAGCTGTGAACTTTCTGTCATTTGAGTCCCTTGACCAGCCAGCGTCCGAATATCCTATCAGCACCGGTTGAGATTCATCCTATCTGTGAACTAGTTTGAAGTTTAGAGTCCCCTTTACGTATCTCAAAACTCTTTTGAGCCCGCTTCAAGTTTCCTCATTTGGGCGATTTCAAACTCTACTGTAAAAGCTCACAAAAGTGATTAGATTAGGTCTTGATTCCAACATCGCATACATTAAACAACCAATCAATTGCTTGTACGGTTTTCCAAATGGAATATCAGACTTGCTTCTTGAAATTTGCAATTAACTTTCCATAGGAGTTGATACCGGATGACAATCATATATGTCAAATATTTTCAAAACATTCATCAAATGAACTTTTTGTACAACTGCCATTAAAAGTGACATTTTTAATGGTTGTCAAGAGTATTGAAAGATGATGTTTACAAAGTAGCGTGTTAAAAATATTCTCAACACTAGTGTTGAAAGTACTTCTAACACGATTTTTATCGACCAAATAGGAATAAACAAAACATAGTTATTCAATTTTCAAAGAAGTTTTATTATGAACAATAGATATAGATACAATTGAATTCTGTTACAAATGTATTATATACATTACTCAGATTATTATTATTATTTATGAACATAAATATGAAAAGTACAATTATAACAACGGCTGATATTAATACCTTGCGATGTTGAAGATCCTTGATATTTGAATTAGCTGAGTTGACAATTTCATGGGCATTAACATTCAATTCTTGAAGTGAAGAAGACGATGCTGTAACGCTGGAGCTAGCTGATGGGATTATTCTTTCAGCAATAGCCTTTTTGTAAGGAATATATTGATCGATCTAACCGTCAGTAACTGTTGAAGACTTCCATCCTCCGTGCTTCTTAATATCCGTTATATTTGCCCCTTATTCTCCTAGCAAAAGCGTAGAAAACCTTCTGAAAGAGTGACCTATATATTCCTTTGGTTCCGGGATGTTTAGAAACTCAACAATGGTAGAGTGCAATGCAAAAAGAATAACATTATTTCATTTTTGTATTTAGAATTTGAACAATCAATGATTTATCCATTAATTTAATGTCTTCTATTAATAAATGGCACAGCTCTTCACGCCGACAGGCTCAATATATTCCGAAAATAGTAGCAACTTTTATCATCAAATATTTTTCATCTGGCGCCTCATTTATAAACCTCTGGACTTGTTCAAACGTAAGAGTTTTTGATTTTTTGGGCCTGTAACTTTCATTTTTCCGCTTCAAGAATACTATTACCTTGAAATATTTTCTTCTATTGACACCATTTTTAACGAGCACACTCGACTTTATCATTGAAAACTTGCTCCACAAAGTTGACGAGTTCTATATTTTTGATTTTTCTTCTAGATAGGCTAAGAAGACGGTTTCGCTGAAATTTCCTTCGACGTTTTTAACTCTACTCCAGCTAAGAAAATTAGAATATGCGATGTCGTACTGCTGAGCCGATTTTTTTGTTAACAATTTAGTTGAAGCTCTTTTTACAGCCTCTTCAATATCGTCAGGAACACACAAAACCTCACTATTGTTCTTCATCATGCAAGACATTAAACACCAGCAAGAACTTTAAATGTGACTTTGAATAAATCGCGTGAACTGTAAACAATACTGTTTGTTGGTAACCAGGTGATCGACGTCACCTGACACAGCCACTTCAAAGCAAATGCGATAACATGAAAATAGTTCACTGACAAGAGATGTCAAAATGTGTTTTTATAGAAATATTAAATTTATCTATTTTATTATGGAAACAAGACAGTTTTACAAAATACTTTGTATTCTATTTGTGTTAAAAGTAAGTGTTATTTTGTTCGTGAAATTGCTCAACTGGCTACGCTCGTTTCGCAAACTTTCCACTCACAAAATAAAACCTTACCTTTAAAACTCACATCATAAATAGCTATTTTGACTTATATACAAAACGTCTTCTCGAAATTTTTCTCTCGATCATCAGTCCAACGAAATTTTTTAGTTCTCAATTTCATTTACATCTTTGGAACATAAAATAATACATAAATTAGCAAAAATATAGATTAAGTTTCTTCAGTCTTCATATTTATATAAAAAATGATGTTATAAAACTATAAAAACTTTCATTCCAGCATCTAGGCGACGTTTTCAAACCATATAGAGATCTATTTAGTTTGCACACATATTTGTTACTTTCTTGAAAACTTTCCGGCTGGTACATGTGAACGTACATACATTTAACGTCCAGTTGATGTAAAAACATTTCTTTCTGAACAGCCAAAACCAACATTATACAAATCGTTGTGAGTTTCACAACATGAACAAAAGCTTTGTTTCGATTTAGACTTACTTTCTGCAAGAATCCTCTTGCTACAGGAGCTACAGGAGCTTCATATTTAGGTTTTTTTCAGGGACAAAACACAAGCACTCCGGGAAAATCTTTAGAGCGCTCTAAGATCGGTGCCTATGCGAAAGTAGCGATTCACGTTGGCTTTCAAACTCTAAAAATAGTTAAACTGAAACTATGTCCAGTTCTTTCATTTTTGTACCGGCGGCTTCAAGTTCTCTGATGATTTTGTCAAATTTTAATGTTAGCAACGTCTTCTGAAGTTTTATCTTTGTCATATTCGAGATACTGTCAGGTATTCGTTGTATTACTATAAAATTTCACTTCAATTTTTAGCTTGACTTTGGGTTCATTTTCAAGTTCAAAATTAATTTTTTTCTGACCGAGATATATCAAGGTACTCAAGGGAATCATTTTCTTCGAGAAGAATTTCCATTCTATATTTCCAATTGTCATAATTATATCCATCAAACAATGATATTCTATATTCCTGTTTTGGGACGATAACCTTTCACTTTCATTAAAATTACGAAGGTTCGAAATCTAGCAGACCACTATTATAATCTTCATGCAGAAATTGTTCACTGTGGTTTTGGCGTTAAATCTGGTCATTGTTATGCCTTGGCCAAAGACGGACTGGTTTAAGTTTGACGATAGTCGTGTCACTAAGTGTTCTGGCGATGTATTGAATTTATTGGAGCCTCTGGAGACACCCTACATTTTGTTTTATGAGAGAGAGGACATTGGCAGATCAAGATATTCAGATGATGTGGTGCTGCAGGTTTTTTCGGGTTTTCCTGCAGCTGAAAAAGCAAATGCGACACTGGATTCAATGAAGTCGCCCCGGAGCGCCAATTAATTTTTGTTGTTTTTTTATAATTTGAAAATTTGTATTTTGGAGGTGTCATCAGTATCAAACATGATGTTTTGAATTTGATAAATGGACTGTAAAAAAATAGGAGTTCGCTATATCAAAGAGTGTTTGACCGGTTTTATAAAGTTGCCTTTCAATGGCCAGAGAATAATGATGAGAATTTATTACACGAGACTGTGTTTTCCTACCTTGGAATCGTTCTGCATCCAGATCCAACGTTGATTGAATTCCTTTTCTTAGAGAGGAAACTGGGCATAAACACAAGTGTTTATATGAATAACTATTATTATCGAAGTCTTGCACTTGTAGAGCGAAATTATTATTATCGAGGTAGATCACTTATCGAGCCGTTGACAACCGATTCAAAAAGGTATCTGTTCACTTCTCTGCGAGCCAGCCTTCTTCGAACATGGAACGCACAGTCGTTCTCACGATAATGAGAGAAAAAAAATATGGGAAAAAATAATCAGACAAACACAATATTTCTTAATTATATGAACACAAAAAAAATGGAGGTGAAGACGGAACATAACCGCCCACCTAAAATGCAGAAGCATTTTACTATAACGATTCGGATAGTGGCAAAGGACAAATCTTCACCACTGATCGTTTAAACACTCCTTGAGGGGTTTTTACAGTTACCACCCGTACTACACCGTCAGTACCTGGGTGAATATCTAAGACACGGCCGAGCTGCCAGCGGGAAGGTGGTAGCGAATCGTGCTTTATCAAGACCAGGGTGCCAATTTTAATATTGACAGTTGGATCTGTCCACTTGCCTCGCTGGTATAGTGTATGGAGATATTCTTTACTCCATCGAGACCAGAAGTCTTGGTGCAAGCGCTGAATTAACTGCCAGCGAGACAAATGGCTAAGCTTCAAATTTGAGAGGTCGTCATCAGGAGGAGAATTCAATGGCTCCAATGTCAGAAAGTGACCTGGAGTGAGGACCGAAATGTCATTGGGGTCTGTACTTGTTGGACAGATTGGTCTCGAATTCAAAAGCGATTCAATTTGTATGAGAAGCGTGTTAAATTCCTCATACGTGAGAATTTGCTCTCCAACAACTCTTGATATATGTGATTTTACCGATTTTATTCCCGCCTCCCATAAACCGCCAAAGTGGGGACTGGAGGGTGGAATAAAGTGCCATTCAATATCCTCCCGATGAGCTACCCCCTTTAAAGTTTTGAGTATACGGGATGCTCCAACAAAATTAGTTCCGTTGTCACTGTATATTTTTGAGACTCTACCGCGTCGAGAAATGAATCGTCTTAGAGCTGCCAAAAATGTTTCAGAAGACAGGTCGGTTACTAATTCCAAATGTAGTGCTTTGGTGGCAAAGCACACAAAAAGACAAATGTAAGCTTTCTGTGTTTTTGAACCTCGGTATCTACCAATAGATATAGCATAAGGTCCACCAAAATCGACACCCACGCAAGAGAAGGGTTTAACCTGAGAAACACGCAGTGAAGGGAGATTGCCCATCGGAGGACTGAACGAAATTGGATTTTGTCTCCAGCAACTGAGACACTTTGAAAGTATTTTGCGAATGGACCTCTCAGCAGAGATAATCCAATATTTCTGAAGTAGAAGAAAGTGAGTCATCTGAAAACCAGGATGAAGATATTGGCGATGGGTACTTTCGATAATCAAATCAGTGAGTCTGTGATGACTGGGGAGTAATATCGGATGACGCTTATCATATGAAAGTTGTGAGTGAGTGAGCCTACCGCCAACTCTCAGAATCCCATTGATATCGAGAAAGGGATTTAATTTGCGAAAAGATTTTGGTAATAATTTTCCACTCAGAAGTGAGGATATTTCTGAATGGAATACTCGACTCTGGACATATTTAATCAGTGACAATGAGGCTTGGTGAGTCTCCATGTAAGTGAGGTACGAGAAATTCCGCTGGGAATGAGGGACACGGCAGTTTTCAATGAAACGATGAATATAGCCAAGAATTCTTCGTATTTTAGGAAAGGAAGAAGAATTTTGCAACAATGTGTCGAAAAAGTCGTTATTATCGTCCTTTTGGGTGAACAGAGCCACCTTTCTTTCTTCTGTGAGACAGTCAGCCTTTAATTCAGAGGGGATTGACAAAGAAGGCCACAATGAAGGATGTTCGAGAAGCCAGGATGGCCCCGCCCACCATAGGGAATGCTCTACAATCTGGGCTGGAAACAGTCCACGAGAGGAACAGTCAGCAGGGTTTTGCTCGGATGGTACATAATACCATATCTCGGGAGGTAATTTCTCGTGGATTCGACTGACTCGATTGCTCACGAAAGTTTTCCACCTGTGGGGGGAAGAGCGAATCCAACAGAGGGTTGTTAGGGAATCAGACCAAGCGAGAATTTTTTCAATGTGAAAATGCCTTTCAAAAATAGGCAAGACGAAGGAAAAAAGATCAGATAAAAGGGTAGCGGCACATAGCTCGAGTTTCGGAATGGACAGAGTTTTCAAAGGAGAAACTTTCGATTTGGCACAAATTAGCTGTACTCGAATACAATCGAAAGCGACAGATCTACAATATATAACAGCAGCGTAACCATGTTCACTGGCATCACTAAAACCGTGCAGGGTACATGACGCCATTGATGATAGAGACAAATGTCTTGGAATATTTATTTTTGAGAGAATTGGGAGTTCCTTTTTAAATCGACACCAGAGGTCTATGATATCGGGGGGTGGAGATTCGTCCCAACTCAGTCCAAGGGTCCACAGGCGTTGAATGAGTTTTTTAGCTGATAGAGTGAGGGGGCTCAGAAACCCAAGGAGATCAAAAATCCGTGCGAGTTCAGAAAGGATATTTCTTTTAGAGCATGGAACATTTTGGGAAAAAATACTGAAAGAAAAACAGTCAGCAGAGGAGTTCCATTGCAAGCCTAAGACTTTGACAGTTGAGCTATTATCGAGATCAAGAGAAGTGGAAATTACGGGATCTCCAGTAGAGAGAAGAGATGGATGATTACTACTCCATTTATGGAGTTCGAATCCTCCTTTTTTGAGTAGATTAATGAGTTGGTATTTCAGAGTTTGGGCTTGTTGTAAAGACTCACAACTTGTGACGATATCATCAACGTAGGATGAATTCATTATCGCCTCAGTGGCCAAGGGAAACTTTGAGCCTTCGTCATGAATTAATTGATGGAGAGTTCTGATAGCTAAGAATGGAGCAGAGCTCACTCCATAAGTTATGGTATTCAGAAGATACTCCTGGACAGGTTGGTCCGACGAGAATCTCCAGAGGATTTTTTGATATTTTCAATGATTTTCTGAGAGCAGAGTTTGACGAAACATCTGACGGATATCTACCATAAAAGATATTGGGTGCATTCTGAAGTTCAACAGAAGAGTAACTAAGTCACTTTGAAGTTTTGGTCCTGTCAACAATGTATCATTCAGAGAAATGCCATCTGGTGTTTTCGCAGATGCATCAAATACCACTCTGAGTTTGGTACTTGTGCTTTCTGGTCGAATTACACAATGATGTGGTATAAAGTAGCTATCGGAGTTATCTGAAGGGGTCGTATCAAGACTCATGTGATTTTGAGAGAGATAATCCTGCATGAAGTTGCGATATTCCTCATGCAAGGAGGGATTCTGATATAATCTACGTTCAAGGGAGAGAAATCTCCGCAAAGCAACTTCGCGAGAGCCAGAAAATAACGGCTCAGAAGTTTTAAACGGAAGCGATACCACATATCTGCCAGAGGGGGTTCTAGAAACGGTTTTGATAAAAAGATTCTCACAAAGAGTGTCTTCTGGTGTTGAAGTAAGAATTCTAGGAACCTCTTCAATTTCCCAGAAGCGCCTGAGAGAGAAGTCGAGAGGAGAATCACAACTACAATGTAGGGAGGTTCTTGAATGAGAGTCAGGAGATGATCGTGTTCCCATTAGAATCCATCCGAAAATTGTATGAAGTGCACTGGGTTGCTTATCATTACCACGAATATGGCCATTTTCGAAGATGAGAGAGCACATATCAGCACCTAGAAGTAGATCAACTTCACTGGATATATGGAATTGAGGATCGGCAAGCCTCAAGTTTGATATGTGTGACCATGACTTAATATCAATTGTATAACTAGGCATATTATTACAAACTTTGGGCATTATAACGGCATTCAGTTTGAGAGTAGGTTTGGAACTGTTACGAGGGCGAATTTGAAGGGGGACAGCTTTGGATGCAGATACATTCATATCGTTTATGCCGAGGACAGAGAGGGAAACATTTTGTTTCTGGTTATGTAATCCCAGACGATTAAAACATTTTTGACTTATTATATTTATTTGCGATCCTGTATCAAGCAAGGTACGCATTTTTTGATATGAACCTCTAGAATCCAGAACCTCAATTTGCACAGTCGACAAAAGAACTGTTGTATTTGGGATTTGAGACGAGAGTGAATGAGGAGGTGTATGATTTATTTCAACAGCATGAGTGAGAAATGAAGTTGAAGGTTGGATACTTATGGGCGATTGAGAAGAAATATTTGTTCGAGTGTTTACTAAATTAGATGCAGTTACATCATTGGGATTTTGAGTTTGGGAGTTTTCTGTCGAACGGAATGGACTTGCTATATTTTCGGCTTGATAAGGTCGATTTTTGGAGAAGGAAGATTCTCCAAAATGCAACAATGTGTGATGCAATTGTCCACAGTTCAAACATTGGGACTTCGAGGAACATTCTCTGATTGCATGCTCCGAACCTAGACAATTGACACACCATTTGCGCGTTTTTACTAGCTTGAACCTATCACGAGTAGGCATTGACAAAAACTGAGGGCACTTATATATCCGATGGTCAGCATTACACACAGGACAAGATGTATTTCTGACTTGAACGTGGAAAGACCTTCGAGGAGAATGAGTTGGAAAATGATGAGAGGGTCGGGTTTTCATTTCAAATTTCTGAGATACCACCTTTTTCTGTTGGCATTCAGCAGCTCTATCTAAAGCATCACATTGATTTGATACAAAGTCATAAAGCTTATCGAAGGTTGGGATGTCATTAGATCCATGATATAATTCGAATCGAGAAGCAGTGACTGAATCCAATCGTCTCATAAGCATATTAAATAGAATAAAACTCCATTGATCTGTAGGAAAACCGAGATTTTTTAATGCTGCGATATTTTCTGTGAAAGTATCTAGAAGTATTCGGAGATTATTTGAGGTTTTATTGTTTTCTGGAATTTTCAAAGCATTTTCTAATTCGTTATAATGAGCATTAGCTAATACCCTTTGATTCTCATACTTTTTGAGGAGAGTGTTATATGCAACAATATAATTTGCATCAGTTGCGGGAATAGCTTTAACGGTAATTAATGGTGAACCAGAAAGAGATGTTGTCAAATAATTTAATTTTTCTATATTCGTTAAAGTGGAATTTTCATGCACTACACTATTAAACAGGTCTATAAAAGTTTTCCACATCCTAAGATTTCCGTCAAATTTGACAAGATCTATTTTTGGCAACTTGACATTACTCTTAGTTGGAGTATGAGAATTTACAGTGTTACCTGATTCAAATAACTGGGAATAAATTGATTTAACTGTATAATAGTTCTGATAAAAACTCTTTGACAACTTTTTCATTTCTTCGTTGTCATAAGTTTCAGCCGAAATGAGAAGTGGAACGAGGGTTGAATTATATTTTTCAAATTCTTCATAGATACTCCCACAATGAGAATACCGAGCTTTGAATTGGTTGTGTAAATCTGAATTAGTTTGAGCCATTTCGGCTATTACAACTAAATCACCCATGCGATCTACGGACATTTGTTGCAAAGCTTGAAACTGTTTTATTTTGTTTGCATTCGACATTTCAACAATCAATTGAATAAATTTTTCCAAAATACCAAAACGATATTCGATGAAGTACGAATAGTATTGTATTCTGATAATACCCCGTATATGAAAATATCAGTGATCAACCGGAACCAATTGATGAGAAAAAAATATATATCTTTATCAGAGCATTCGACCACTCACGAATAAATATTTTGTGTCGGTCACTGTAATTGAAATAAGAGATATTCACTATAAAACTCCCGAGTGGAGTATATAGAATACGTTCAACAAAATTGAAAATGTTTGTTGAAGAGAATCTGCGAATTATATTCTTGGAGAGAAAATATTCGAATGGGTTCAAAAGCAAATCGTTGGAGTACGAAACGATTCTATACGACCGGCAGCTGAACAGATAAAAACAACTCTGTTTTTCTATCTTTAAACGAGACGATAGTCAATAAAAAAAAAATTCAAAACCTCCAGTTGGATATAATTTGATTATCGAAAATGAGAATCTGAAAATGGATGTGTTTGTCTGAGTATATGAGAAAAACTATATAAAAGCAGTCAAAAACTCCTTTCACAACGAAACGAAAGTATCCGGTTCGTAATGGACCATGTTTTGTATTTGATAAATGGACTGTAAAAAAATAGGAGTTCACTGTCTCAAAGAGTGTTTGACCGGTTTTATAAAGTTGCCTTTCAATGGCCAGAGAATAATGATGAGAGTTTATTACACGAGACTGTGTTTTCCTACCTTGGAATCGTTCTGCATCCAGATCCAACGTTGATTGAATTCCTTTTCTTAGAGAGGAAACTGGGCATAAACACAAGTGTTTATATGAATAACTATTATTATCGAAGTCTTGCACTTGTAGAGCGAAATTATTATTATCGAGGTAGATCACTTATCGAGCCGTTGACAACCGATTCAAAAAGGTATCTGTTCACTTCTCTGCGAGCCAGCCTTTTTCGAACATGGAACGCACAGTCGTTCTCACGATAATGAGAGAAAAAAAAATATGGGAAAAAATAATCAGACAAACACAATATTTCTCAATTATATGAACACAAAAAAAATGGAGGTGAAGACGGAACACATGATATTTTATCAATGAAAATTATTCAGAAACTTAAAAGAGTTCTTTGTCAAATTTCATATTTTACAACTATTTAATTGAATTACCATGACAATATAAAAATGAATACGAAATAAAAACATAATGCACAATATTATTATCCAACCACGCTTGTTGACGGTATGTTGAGAAACAGTCATATGGAAGACTGTCAATAATTTCAGAAAAACACAATACATTATTATAAATAGTTTTATATGATTACCTTTTTTAACACAGTGCCTTCCGTTCCCATAGTATTTTGGTTTGCATTCGCAGCAGAATCCTTCATCATAGTCATTGCATTTAGCTTGGACGTGGCAATAAGTTGAAGCCTCCCTGCAAGTCTGAGGTGGACCAGTATTTTTCGTGTCTGGAAAGAAATATTGAAAATTTCATTTCCGATTCAAAGTATCTTGCATTGCTCAACTCCAGATCAAAACGAAACTGACTTTCTCCAGATGAACTGTTAGTTGGAGTAGACATAAAATCAATTTATAGTATCAATATGATACTGTTGAAGTACTTAGTTTGAGTGGGAAGTTATCACTTACCAAAGTTAGTATCGGGTTCAATAACTTCCAACTCATCTACCTTGAAAATATATTGACCTTCAAGACCCATATTGGACCACCTGAAATAAAAATGAAAATCAATTGTTTACGGATATTATTCTTATTGCACGGTGAATCGGCACAATGTTGGTGTCTAATAACTTCCTTGAGATGAAAGCTGCAAAGACAGCCAGAAACAGTTGTAGAATTTGTTTCAAATAGTAAAACCGTTATCGATGATTTCAGCTTCTGGTATTATAGAAAAAACTGATCCTCAATACTTCGAAATTTGTGGTCGTGAATGTTGGTGTCTATCTTCCTTGTGATGAAAGCTGCAAAGACAGCCAGTTGTAGAATTTGTTTCAAACATTAAAACCGTTATCGATGATTTCAGCTTCAGGTGTTATGAAAAAAAACTGAACCGCAATACTTCGAAATTTGTGGTCGTGAAATTCTAGAAAAAATTGTGACACCGGCACGTGGTCGAAATTGGTAATATTCAAACGTCTATAGAAGTCAAATGCCTAGGAACTCGTCTTGACGCCAACCTGAGTTGGGAAAAACAAATCAGTTATGTGGGTATAAATCTTAACAAAGCCTTTTATGATATACGTCAGATGAAGTCCAGCCTAGATGAAATAGGTCTGCTTAGTTTACAGGGTGTTCCAAATTAAGTCGGCACTATTGCCAACTCCGTTATTATTGATAGTACGAATTTGGTTGAATGAGCAAACTAGTAGCATTTTCAATGGCCTTCTTGATGCCGAAAACAAAAAATTGACTGTCACGTTTTCAAAATATTTCATAAAATGATATTTTTTTTTATTGAAACACCCTATATTTTATCATGCATTTCGATTCGTAATAATATTCTCATCAGCACAACTCATATCGCCTTTCTGAAGTTGAAAATGAGCGACTTATGTGAAAATATTTATTTCTTTCACTAGTACAAAAAATGTATTTTCAAAAAAACCGCCTTCATGTTGAACACATATTTGGACCTTTCTCTTGATGCTACGTATTACTTTCTACACAATTCGACCATCAATTCTGTTAATTATAGTTTCAATATAATTTTTCAGTTCATCTACATTATTATGTTCAATTTTGTATACATCATTTCTAAGAAATCCCCAAAAATAAAAACCTACAGGTGTCATGTCTGGTGAATGAGGATGCCACTTATCAGAAATATTTGTAGCAACCCATCTGTTTCCAAACCAGTCTTGCAACATCATTTTTACATCACTGATGATCCTCCAGGTTAAGATCATCGAAAAACTCTTTCAAAACTCTTGTTAATAAATTAATGTAACGGTGTTTGTTCAAAGAACTATAGTAGGAAAATGTACCGATAATTCTGCCTCTGAATAGACATCAAACATCAATACTAAATCGTCTTTGCGGATTGTGGGGATGGATTAGAAACGAATGTCTACTCTTTCTTTTTATTATATATCCCAAAAATTGAAAATATAGCCTCATCGCTCCATGTAATATTTCTATAGAAGTTTGAATCTTGTCTGCATTCATTCATAAACCACCAACAAAACCCCAATTTTCTCTTAGGGTCACCAGGTTCTAGTGTTTGAATTGGTCTTAACTTATAAGGAGAAATCTTCAGGATTCGTTAAATAACAGACGGTGGAAGAGCTATTTCTCTGAATAAATCTCTAATAGAATAATTTGGATTTACCTCAAAGTAGGCTAAAACTTCAATTTCTGTATCTTCAGATATTACAAAACTTTCTTTATTTCTCCCCTTATCAAAAACTTTTTCATTGCTCCTGAATCACGAGTTCAAATAAATACCAAAATTGGGTGTTTGGGACAATCATGAGGTTTTATTTGCCAAAATAAAGAAATTTTGTATATTAGTGATATATATATATATATATATATATATATATATATATATATATATATATATATAAATCTTTTATGAATTTTATGAAATTTTTGAAAACGCGACTGGCAATTTTTTTTGGTTTCCGTCATCAAAAACGCCATTAATAATGCTACTAGTTTGCCTTTTTAACCGAATTCGTAACATCAATAATAACGGAGTTCCGACTTAATTTGGAACACCCTGTATATTACTCGTATCTCAGCCTGAACATCATTGCTTTTTTCAGAGACAAATCACGAGCACTACAAAAATTCTCAAGGCGCTCTAAGAGCGTTGCCTGTGCGAAAGTAGCGATTCACATTGGATTTGAATCGCTGGAGATTAAGTTCAATTGAAAAAACGTTCTCAGTAACTTTATTCCGCATAAACGCAGTTCTCCAAACGGAAGAGTTTTTGAACAGTGAAGATCGAGGTGTACTGAGTTTAATCTCAAAACGATGAGCAGCCACAATCCGTCGCTCACTTCTGATATTTACCGCTCTTGGTGGAATCAAATATATGTGTGACTGATGACTTGTTTACTTTATGGTGATTCATGATCACTTAAATGAAATGAATAAAAAACACTTTTGTCTAAATACCACTGTTAGATTTTATTTATACGACCGGTTTCGGGTTTGTCCCCATTATCGAGTTTTATACTTGAAAACCGGTCATATAAATAAAATCTAACAGTGGTATTTAGACAAAAGTGTTTTTAATTCATTTTATTCAAGGAATCAAATATGCCAAGTCATTTGAACACTTGAACACTTCCCGTTAAAGTATCTATAGAAGAGAGACAAATCTCCACCATTTCTTTGGATATTCGAAGCTATCAAGGTTGCAAGTTGCAAGCTTGGGAAATAAAAATGGATTTCAGCAGTTTCCGTGGCTCAGAAAGGATCCTGTCTATTACACACGAAATGGCATTAAGCTTCAACATTTTCCAAACAAGCATTGGAATGTAATTCACATACTTGCCAATGGCTGAAGTTTCATAACAGATCCTTTTCTCTACATATTTGGGTATATATAAAATAGGACAAAACTTAAAAAAACATCAAGTGAATATCTATTGGGTAAGACATTTCACTCCCTATATCAATATTATTTGAATGTCTAATATATGTACAATATGTGTTTGCCTTTGATGTAACTGTTTTGATTTGAAACCTATTGCATGTATGTCTATATTGATGTATTATTTGAGGTATTCTAATCTAAACTAATAATCGAGTCCAACACCGAACATACACAATAACATATTGTTCTTTCTAAATTTGTAAAAATAATACCTTGATTTGATATTTTTCATAGTCTTATCATGTGTTTCTTTTCCACAGTGAATTGTGTTATCTTAGTAATGTTATCTTACTTTTCCAGGTTATTCACTTGTTCTGTTCCGGACCCAGGTAAAGAAAATATGTCCCCTTCCGGAGATATTATTCCTGCCTGTGCTCTAGCATCTGGTAACCCGGACTCATCGCCCGTTCCTTGAATCCATTGGATGCCATCTTCTGGATACAAAAATTCAACAAATGTTTCCATACCGTCACTTGAAATAACAACTTGGTAGGTGTTCGCTTTGTCACTTCCACGATTGAAATATCCAACCCCTGAAATAAAACAAATTTTGATTTACTATTCAATTGGATATCAAGTAAGCAAATGTCACACAAAAAAGCAAAATTTCATTCCAAATTCATTCACAATAATTTATTTCAAGCCTTCTCTATTGATCTGTATTGAATTCGTGAATTACTCGTACTTGGAGAATATCTCTTGTAATAGCCAAAAGATCTATTGAGGACAACTTCTACTGGTCTATGGTATATGTTCTACTACTATGAGCACGAAAAAGCTCTCTCACAGGATGCTGAGTTCATAGAAATCGTAAAAAACAAACGTTACAATTCTAAAAGTATAGGAAATACATATCTTAAAGACTTTCATGTATTTCTCGTGTTTTGATTCTTCCATTTTATAAAAACATCCCAGTTCAGATAGGAGGAGTTTATTATCGAAAGAGTAATAAACACATACATTTTACATACTAGATATATCTGAATTAGTGTCTCCTATATTTTTGATCAACTCGTTACGAATATCTAGTCTGGTCCATATTTCTTGACTCTGGATGTCGAATACTTGTCAAAGAAATAAGTTGTTCCAGAGGTTCATATGGATCTTCACTTTCATCTGTAAGTGTGGAAGGAACTTTGTCATTTCTTGGCAGTTCAGCTGCTTTGAACCTGCAATTTTGCTGCAGTGATTGAATAATTTATGGAAAAGTCGCATTGTGTTAGAACTCTTCTGGATAATAACAAGTTTAACACGTTGTTGAAGCTTTCTAGACTTGTTTTTGACTAGTCAATATTTTGCGGAGTACTGAGGAGAATGGTTTTTGATTCTAACAAAAAACGTATTGCTCAAGTCCATCTGGTATCACTCATTCTCAATTTTGTTCCAGTTCTGTCAACAGAAGATGCAATTTTCAATGTAACATAAAATATATATGATGGTCTGAATACTAACAAAAAAGTGATTGGAATATTTTTAGATATGAAGAAAGCTTTTGATACCGAATCTCACTTTAAACTCCTGGAGAAACTTACACAATACGGAATAAGAGGTGTTTGCCTTGAACTTTTCCGAAGTTATTCAAGAAACAGAAAAAAGTTCGTAAAAATAAATGAATATAAGGATAACCAACAAATAACAAAGTGTGGTGTTCCTCAAGGCACGGTTTCAGGACTTGACTTTTTTTGATTTACATTAATGATTTCCTAAATAAAAATCTTGATGGTAATCTATATTCATATGCAGATGACACTGTATATGTAGTGAATGGAGATAACTGGGATGAGATCATATCGAAGGTTGAAGTTGGCATGTCAAATTTGAAACATAACTTGAGTTATGACTTACTCACACTCAATATCACGAAAACTAAATTCATGACATTTTCGTGTAGTGAAAAATATGAACCAAAATTTGATGAAATAAAAATTCATAGTTCAAAATCTTTACAGAAACATTTTCAAAAATGCAATTGCACTCTTAAATTACACAGAACCCTACAAATAAAATATTTAGGAGTTTATATAGATTGTTGCCTGAAGTGGAAAAACATTCACTTGAATTAACAAAAAAATTAAGAAAATGTCTTTATAAGTTCAGACTTCTGAGAAATATATTCAAAGTGAAAACACTATTGATGTTTTATCATGCATTATTTTTCAATATTATGACCTACGGAATCATAGCCTAGGGTGGTGCATATGAAAATTCGTTAAAATGTATCAAGACTATTCAGAAATATGCAATAAAAATAATCAAAAAACCTTTCAGATTCACATCGAAAGTTTTATTCATAAAATATTTCATTTTAAATCTCAGACGAACATTTTACAAAATTAACCATCTATATAAAAAACATTTTGCAAATAGTGACATAATAGAACATCAGTATGATACAAGATCAAAGACCAATAAATGCTTTCAAATTGCTAAGTGTATTCTTCATTTAATGCAACAACACTGCATATGTATTGGTTGTAAAATTTACAACATAATTCCACGAGAAATTAAAAAGTTGATAACAACATTTAAAAAAACATTACACAATTGGATATTAGATGATAGTGAAAAAATTGAAAATGTGCTCAAATTGAAATAGTTCAGTTCAATAGTTAATTTATTTCACCCTCATTCATAATGAAATACTATTATTGATACCTTTTTTCTTTTCTATATATTGTTTCATGAACAATATCTATTAACAGTTAACATATTCTTTATTTTTCAACTGAGCCAGTGTTTACACTTAGCAGACTGTGTTAAAATATTATACATGTACTAACAATTTTTTAATATTTATAGACATTAGACATTCATTTGATATTGTACATTCGTTAATAAATTTGAATTTGAATTTATTTCACTTCTGAAATTTTTCGTATATTTTTAAATGAATTTAAAAATAGGATTTTCTTCAGCTATTTTCAGAGTGAAGTTGTATAGACTTTGTTATATAAAAAACGTATTTCTAATCGAATAAACAGTTGTGCAACAGCTCAAAATGCACAATTTCAATATACAGTGTCACACATAAAGTCCGCATCAAATGGGATTTTTTTTTGTTCATCTCTTCAAGCAACTTTTGATATCTCCATTAGGTTGTTCTTTTAAAAATGATGCGAAATGACATGCATATGACCGATCAAGTGATTTTTCTTCCCTGTCAGATTTGACATTTTTTCCAAAAAATTTTCAGAAAAGCAGTTATTGCTCGAAATTTCGAAAATCGGTAAAGAGAAAAAATGATTGTTTTATTCATTTTTTTCCGTATACCAATTTTTAGCTCTCTAGTACAAATTTAGTTTTTTTACAGTTTTTCGAAAATTTGACATTTGCCGATTTCTCAAATTTAGCCAAACCTCAACAAAGTTAGTGCTTTATGCCTAACTTATCTCTTCAACGCATTTTTATTATCAATTGCAATTCTAAATACAACTTGTTTCGCAAAAATTTAAAACACCAGAAAAAATTATGCCAAAAATGATGCAGTTGATACAGTTTTTAAAAACAGATAAATATTTCACTTTATTTCTACTTTTTGCGAAAAAGCTTGATACATAAGCATAGTTAAAAAACAATATCAATGAAAAGTCAATAATTTATTCTTTACTGCACTTTTCAAACAGTTAAACTTTGATTTACTAATTACGAAAAATTACAACGCAATTAAACTAAGGGAAGAAATTATACGAAAGTAATTTCACATTTACTAAATATCTTTTATGAGGTATGAATGAACAAAATTACTTCAGAAATCAATTTAAATTTTGTTGCCTAGAAAACTAAACCGTAAAAAATTCTAACAAACATCTGTTAAAATAAAGTTATAATTTAAATTAGGAACACTAAATCAAATCGAAACATATGCCTAAACCATGTAAATACCAATAGAAATACAAAATAAAAAGTCACATTTCGGTGTGCCTTCCACCACGTTCAATGCAATCAATTGTCCTTTTCAAAACATCTTTAACTGCATTCTTTATACTACGGAGTTTCGTGCTTACAACACATTCTCGAATAACTGCCTCTGAATGGTTTATATCTCGAAAAGATCTTTGCTTATACACCTTTTGTTTTAAGTAACCCCACAAAAAGAAATCTAGTGGGGTTATATCAGGAGATCTAGGCGGCCAAAAGTGTTCCATATTTCGACTGATTACTTTGCACCTAAATATTTCCAAAAGACGCTCTTTAACCACCCTTGTAGTATGAATAGGTGTACCATCACACTGATACCACACAACATTTCTTACTTGAAGGGGCATATTATCCAACACTTCAGATAGTTCGGTATTCACAAAGTGTAGGTAGTCCGCAGAATTTAAATTATGTCTAAAAAAGTACGGTCCTATAATTTGATCGTTTAATATGCCACACCATACATTCGTCTTAAACGAATATTGATCTCGACATTCGATTATCGATACTAACTGTTGACTGATGAATATTTCTTGCAGGGTGTCTGGCATTGAAAATATCAGCTACTTGTCGCTGATCGGTATTCTCGCCGCATATTAAAACGATTTCAATTTTCTCTTGAAGATTGAGCATTTTTAACAACACACTAGACAACGAATAAACTATTTTAAATCTAAAACTGATAAACACTATTTTGAGTTATTCAACAAATGTCATATGACAATAAAATATTTTGCTTATTCAGTTCAGTTCAATTGTTCCCACAGTACCCTTAGTTTAATTTCGTTGTAATTTTTCGTAATTACTAAATCAAAGTTTAACTGTTTGAAAAGTGCAGTGAAGAATAAATTATTGACTTTCATTGATATTGTTTTTTAATTATGCTTATGTATCAAGCTATTTCGCAAAAAGTAGAAATAAAGTAAAATATTTATCTGTTTTTGAAAACTGTATCAACTTTGCATCATTTTTGGCATAATTTTTTCTGGTGTTTGAAATTTTTGCAAAATAAGTTGTATTTAAAATTGCAATTGGTAATAAAAATGCGTTGGAAAGATAAGTTAGGCATAAAGCACTAACTTTGTTGAGGTTTGGCTAAATTTGAGAAATCGGCAAATGTCAAATTTTCGAAAAGCTGTAAAATAACTAAATTTGTACTAGAGACCTAAAAATTGGTATATGGGTAAAAAAAAGAAAAAACAATCATCTTTTCTCCTTACTGATTTTCGAAATTTCGAGCAATAACTGTTTGGACAGGGAAGAAAAATCACTTGATCGGTCATATGCATGTCATTTGGCATCATTTTTAAAGCACAACCTAATGGAGATATCAAAAGTTGCTTAAAGAGATGAACAAAAAAAAATCCCATTCGATGCGAACTTTATGTGTGACACTGTATATGATAACAGTTGGGGGTACTTGCTTACAATTGAAGAATTCTGGGAATAGCTTGTACGAGAATGCTGCATAACGATAAAACCTGAATTAATTGAAGTGAATTTTCAAAACCTGAAGAGAGTTATTCTTGAGAAATGTCCTCAATTTCCAAAAGGTGTTCCCCATCATATTGTGCTCATCTAGAACTTTCCAGTTATTTATAAATTTTTGTAATTTTCACTTGAAAGTATTGGAGTAGCAAAATCCCTAGATGAAAAATTCTGGGATGACACCTGCCACCCCTTGCCATACCCAAATTATGTCTATGATAAGTAATACTATTTAAATAACCGAAGATAATGGTTGGTCCAGATGTATATAATTTAGTTGTAAGGAATTTAGTCAACTACTGATGTCGAAAGGAAGACAGTGTTTTGAAACTGGTGTTAGGAAAAAATGTTTTCATTAGATTCCTTTTACACTGGACGTTCGTTCAAGTCTAAAACAAAAAGGTTTTGCATCTGATCTCATGAAATGTAATCGCCCGTAAAAACACATAAGATAACTTCATATAAGGTACATACCTTCCCAAGTGACTATCAATAAATTAGTGGCTTGAAAATTTGAATAATGGAGAAAAGAATCATGGATATTTTCCGTTGCCCTTCGGAGTAAGTCTGGTCTATCCGTTTGATAGTATGAAACTGACCCGGCCTGCCTGGTGTCCACATTGGAGTAAAATGGAGCAATGATGGGATAATCCAACGGAAACTCGATGTTGATGAATTGCGGAATTTCTGTTTGAAATGACAGAAAACCATTGTTATTAACCTAGAAGAAAATAGAGAAATTAGAATGGAAATTTTTATCGATACATCCCTAATGATCTTAGTGTTTTTTCAAAAATCAATTTAGATATAATGCAAGATTCTATATTCGACCATGGAGTGAAGTTTGTGGTGTCAAAATATGGTGTAAATCCCGTCGGTATTGACCAAATGCACAGGACCTTCCACACCTCTATGATAAAAAAAAGGCATTGAAGCTGCCAATCTGATGAATCCTCAGTTTGGGATTTCGCGAGGGTTTGTTGTGACTATTCAAACTCGACCATATAAATCCAGCTTCTTAACGAAACATCAAGCTATATAATGTTTTGTTTAACGAATATGAAATATACAACAAACTACAATTATTCATACTAAAATAAAAATAATGATGTGAAAAAACTTCATTAGGCATTGAATTTTTTTACTTGAATAATAATATTTGAGAAATATGTATGATGTTTTCAGTCTATTCTTTATTTTTCATTTACATATTTTAATATTTTATCTGATTTAATTTTTATCTCTACTTTGAATGTTTTTTAGTTGTAAAAATTATCATAATGAATGATTAAATCTATCTATTTATATGAGTTTCATACAAGTGTAATTATCCTGGTCTGGTGTACCATATTTGATGTTTTTTTTTTCATGATTTATATTTTTATAACGATTTAACAAAAGATAAGCCTCTCTCTTCAATGTTTGATATTTGTTATAGGAGAAGCGATTATTGGTAATCAATAGTGACAAAAATCGAAATTTTCTTCAGAATTTTCAGTTTTTTTCAATATTTTTTTGAAGGTCAATACCTAGATGATAAAATATTCAATAAACTACAATTATTCAGACTGAAATTGAAAATATTGTTGTGAGAAATGAGTCCGTATAGTATTGAAGACTTCATTAAATATCATCTAATGACTTTGCAACTATAGAAAGTATTACACTTTATCTTTGATCACTGTTTTCTTAATTTCCTTGAAACCATCATTGTTTGAAGACTTTATTGAAAAAAGGACTGAGTGACTCAGAAAATGCTCATCATTTGTAATTAGATTGTTATCGGGTTATCCTACAGGGTTAATTATGTCCGTATTTCACATTCATTTCTAGTAATACATAGATCTGATTACTTTATGAATAAGCAGTTCAATAACCTTTGAATGAGGAGTCATTGATTAAATGTTTTGAAATATTGACGGTTGACTTATGTGATAAAACTGTTTTCATTATTACAGTAGTGGAACGAAGAGGATTTGAAGCAATTTATTTTTTCCCAATAATCTCAAAATGAATCCTTTGTCAACAAATTTCGACGCACTATATGTGTTGAATATTTTTTTGTGTATATTTGATAAACGAATATTTGCTGTAAAAATGTACTTCCAGTCAATATTTGATTCCTGGACCGAAACCATCCAATTATTTATTAAATTATGTTCATGATATTTAAGAGAGAGTCCATAAAAATAATTTTACAACTAACAATACAAATTATGCTAAAGCTAATGGAACTGTCAATAAATTCATGAATGTCTACATACATTTCGGAAAAAGATGGTGTAGTGTGAAAAGTAAAATGAATCGAATTTGTTGAATGAATGACTGTTGTTATTCGTAGAAAGAGTATTTCTTTACATACATTAAGATTATGAATCTCTGATAGTTTGGGCATTATAAGGCTATTGATTGCGGATATTCCCAAATTGCTTGAATTTGTGGATAAATCAAAACAAAATGAAGTCTCAACGTTTTTTATGAAACACACAATTCTCCATTTTGTAGGTAATCAAGATACTTAGATAAATTTGGTTTTGGATTCATCGGCATCTAGGGCGTTGAATGCTTGTAAAACTTTTCTAACCATATGCGCCTTACTTGTTGCAGGATCTGTAAATACAATATTTTCAATATGTCCATGAGAGACAGATCAGGGAAACGTGATGGCCAAAGGTACGGCTCATTATTGACAATCCACCTATCATAAAATAATTGATCGAGTAATACTCTTAACGGTCCCGCAATTATGAAGCGGTGCTCTTTTCTGTTAGTACCAAATATTTTCAGCATCTTCAATTGATAAATTATTTACTATAACTCTCACATTTTGTAGTATGATACAGTATTCTTCACCATTCAAATTTCAATCATAGATGTACAAATACAGAATTCCATTGTGCTTTATAGCACAATAAACGTTAACACTCTAAGTTTCTTGGAAATATCGGTCACGGGCAAGGTGACCGATATTTCCATTTCCGAATTTCAAAACTATCACAAAATGCAGAGTGTTCCATTTGAAAAAACTGAGTTTTGGCCTATTTTCATATCTTCAGAATTAGTCATCAACTCCGAACAACTTGTATAACATTTTGGATATGTTATTCATATAAGTCGATGGAATGAAGCTTTTTGATAATAGCTCATTTATTGTTTTATCAGATTTCTTAACTTCATGGGGGAATCAATCGAGAGCTGAATACTTGATTTTTATGAGTAAACAAATTAATTTTTCGAGAACGGTTCATTTTTGGTATGGTGATAGTGTATCACATGAGCTTATATTAGAATTATGTCAGGTGAAATGTGAAAATATACAGGGTGTTACATTTGATTTTTGGAAAAACGCCATTATTTTTATTCGATAAAGCATATTAAAAAGCTACATTTGCCAATTGTCATGCTATGAATCTTATTATTTCTCTAATCGACGGTCATCGACAACGGAGTCGTAATCTACCTGGTCCTCCAAGTCTCGTCACTGGCTTTGTTCCAAGTGAACAGTGATAACCTTTTCACAAACTACACTTAAACGATTTGATCTCCACTAACTTTATTGAAAATAATCATAACATGTTTCGCTAAAACATTAGCTTTTTCAAATGATTAATACATCCAAGCATCCTTACATTCATATTTATATACTACAGGTAACCACAATCGAGACTACCTGTAAGAAATTACCTGAATCTCTACATCACATACCTGCTCGATTATGCTTACCTAAAGCAAATTGCCTACCATCTACATCAATAATAATTCTTTATGGGTTTTTAAGAAAACAAGTTCAATAATGGTGATCTATTCAAATCTAATTGGTCATTCATTAGAATATTTGAATTTTTAAGTTTATTAATTTCCATTGCTTCTAAATGATTCAGTTTGAAACCTTTATTTTCAATGTGCAAAATTTCGAATTCTTCATTAAAGATGTGATTTTCTTCTAGAAGATGATTTGAATACGTTGAATTTGTTTTCTTGTTTACATAGCTCTTATGATGTTCCTGGATTCGATTCCTAAATGTCCTGCCAGTTTGACCAATATATACCTTAGGGCACGTTCCACACTTTAATTTATATACCCCTGATTTCTCGAATTTAGATGTCTTATCTTTATTATTTTTAACTAGCTTTCCCAACGTATTACTTGTTCTATATGCAATTTTAATATCTCTATTTCTCAAAAATGAAGCCACTTTTTCCGTTGGTTGTCCAAAATAGGTTAAAGCTCTATAATTTTGATTATCTACCTTATCAATGGGAAAAACGTCTCGCATCGCTTTTGTGTAGACTTTCTTGGCAAGTATTTTGTTTATTAATTCGGCTTTAAACCCATTGTTTACCGCAATTTGCTTGATGATATTGAGTTCTTTATCAAAATTATCTATCAATATCATCAAGCAAATTGCGGTAAACAATGGGTTTAAAGCCGAATTAATAAACAAAATACTTGCCAAGAAAGTCTACACAAAAGCGATGCGAGACGTTTTTCCCATTGATAAGGTAGATAATCAAAATTATAGAGCTTTAACCTATTTTGGACAACCAACGGAAAAAGTGGCTTCATTTTTGAGAAATACAGATATTAAAATTGCATATAGAACAAGTAATACGTTGGGAAAGCTAGTTAAAAATAATAAAGATAAGACATCTAAATTCGAGAAATCAGGGGTATATAAATTAAAGTGTGGAACGTGCCCTAAGGTATATATTGGTCAAACTGGCAGGACATTTAGGAATCGAATCCAGGAACATCATAAGAGCTATGTAAACAAGAAAACAAATTCAACGTATTCAAATCATCTTCTAGAAGAAAATCACATCTTTAATGAAGAATTCGAAATTTTGCACATTGAAAATAAAGGTTTCAAACTGAATCATTTAGAAGCAATGGAAATTAATAAACTTAAAAATTCAAATATTCTAATGAATGACCAATTAGATTTGAATAGATCACCATTATTGAACTTGTTTTCTTAAAAACCCATAAAGAATTATTATTGATGTAGATGGTAGGCAATTTGCTTTAGGTAAGCATAATCGAGCAGGTATGTGATGTAGAGATTCAGGTAATTTCTTACAGGTAGTCTCGATTGTGGTTACCTGTAGTATATAAATATGAATGTAAGGATGCTTGGATGTATTAATCATTTGAAAAAGCTAATGTTTTAGCGAAACATGTTATGATTATTTTCAATAAAGTTAGTGGAGATCAAATCGTTTAAGTGTAGTTTGTGAAATTACTATGGATCTTCATCAAGTAACGGCCGAATCAATCAAAAAAAAAAAAAAAAAAAAAAAAAAGTGATAACCTTGTTGGTTAGGTCCAGAAATACCGGAAATTGATTCTTGACTTTCTAATTGAAGTGAGTTAAGACAGTCGGAATGATTTTCAATTTCAAAAGTTTCACGAATCATCCTGGTCCGAAAAGTTTCCTCCGTAGCAATGGTTTTGGTGTTTCCGAAGCTTATTGTGTGGCCTGTTTCAAAGTGATGCTTGAAGAGGAATAAGGCTGGATTTGCGAGCAGTTATTTCATGTTCATAGACTCTATTTGAAATTATTCTATCGGCTTGGCCAATGTGACTTCTGGGAGGTAGATAGAACATGGTATTTCGTATATGCCCTGTGCCTCATTGCGTCTCGTGTCCTTGGGTGTTCGTAAAAAATTGAGATTTGATTGATGGCCGTGAAAACTGTCATTTCGTTATGCTTCTTCAGAATTCGGCTTACATTGTCGGTAACTACATGGATGTAAGGGAGAAATTTCACAAAAATATTTGGAATCATCAAAGCACTCAACCAATGCTACGTCCCACGGCACTGATTGGAACTAAAAATCTATTTTCGGTGTAACTGATAATATTCATTGAATGATAATATAATTATTCTCACATAAACATTATAATTAATAATGAAAGTTCATTCTATTCAATTTAAAAATCTCATCTATTGCTGATTCAACGTTATATTGAATACTCACATAGATACTATCGAATTCCTCTCCAAAAAACACGACGGGTTCCCTTAATTCGATCTCTTGGCTGGAAATATCATCTCCTTTGGGTAGGTAAACCGCGTCGGGTACTTTATACTCATAAAGTAAGGTAACGGGAATTGCATTAATATCCACAAATATAAAACACAAAACAAACCACATTAGCAACTTCATTCTTGTAGAAGTTCATAAATAGACTGCCTCTTGAAGAAACTTATCGCTGAGAAGGGATATCTTCAGGGGTCACGGGTCACAATCTATATCGTTGTGTTGGGACATATTGCCTTATCGAATTGAGTACCTAATTATGTTGAACTCATTTTTATGTGTTTGCCTTCTTTCTAAGAACCTCGTACCTATACATGACAGATGAGGAGAATCCTGAGAAAAATTATCTTTATTTTCACTGCGGGTGGTTTCTCTAGAATTACTTTTGTATTTTTTTTGTAATTTGCAAGAATTTATAATGAAATATGTAGGTACAGTAATGATTCTTTATTCAAATGATTTCTTAAATTATTTCTTAAGAACAATTTTTCCTCGCGGAGAGTTCATAAATCGTTTCCGGTTACCTAAAAGAAAATCGACTTTAAAAGTGATTTTATTTGAAGAAAATAAACGGGAAAATAATATCATGAGAAATATCTTCCAATTATATTTGAGGGTTGTCGTTCGTAGCCACAGCTGGTTAACGGAAAAACATATTTTAAAAGGATAAACGATACACGACCATACAATACATTATTCAAATTGCAAAATATTTTATATCCTAACTAGGTATAGTCTAATTCTTTAAGCAGTAAAGTTGGTTTTCCATAGTCGTACATAACTGAGTTAGTTAAAAAGTGAAAAATGTAGTATTTTTTTAAACATTCAACGTTGTTATATTATTAGACTTTTTGTAGTGATACGTATTCGGTGAGTAACAAAAATATGGAACACTCGCATTGACAATTATAGATTTGTTTTTAATTAAACACCCAAAATTGTTTCTACTTTTGAATTACTTTCATTCGCATATTACATATTACATCAATAATGATTTTAGTATATCCTCAAATTTTCTGAACGTTTGCCACAGAATCAGCTTTCAAGTTTCATTTCGGGTCAATGCAATAATTTCTAAAAAATTATCGATTTGACAATTGTCAACGTATTTATTCATGACGAAAAAATTATTTTTCTATAAAAAGGAATACTTTATCCTTGTTAGTGAAGTTTCCAGTTGGAGTACTTCTCTGCATCAATGGTTTTTTTTGACGCGGCTCTTCTTTATAATAATACCAATATTTTTCATTTCATAATTTTTTAAGTGAAAATTGGTCCAAAAGCTTCTTAGAGACAGTGGCGTAAGTCAGATGCTACAAATGCAATACGCATATATACAGACGGCTCAAAAACCAAAGAAGGCTCAGGATGTGGAGTGTACTCCAGATCACTAAGCTTAAGGATTAAGTGGGGAATGGGAAAAAATACCACCGTGGTCCAAACAGAACTGTCTGGTATCTCAATCGTGATAAAAAAAAGTAGTTGTTTACAGCTGATTCTCGGCCTCCCCCCATTTTACAGCTGATTCTCGGCCTCCCCCCAGTTTACAGCTGATTCTCGGCCTCCCCCCACCACTATGACGTCACGTGGGGTGGATGACCTAGACCGACTCATGTGACCCTGAGAAATATGTCTGGTGCATGCCACCTTGAAAAATATGTATGGTGCATATGACTTTGAAAAATATGTCTGGTGCATAGGTGGTATGTGTACATCACAGATTACAGCCGGTTCTGGGCCTCCCCCCACCACTATGACGTATTAATTGCTTTTTTTTTGTTGTTATTTAGTAACATCAAGGCGATGTGACCTTGAAGGGTCTGGTGCATGGATCGTTCAGAATTTTTTTCATATGAGATTTTGTGTGTGTGTGTGTGTGACATAGTGACGTAATTACATTTGATTGGTGTGTGTGTGTGAGAATGCACGGTACAGGGTTTCATCATGTGCTTGTCTATGTACAAACATACGTCTGCATACTTCGAAGATCCTTCAAGTAATAAATGTTCCATCGATGTGAGCCCGCCAAGTTAGTAGTGGTGTGACGTCACAGCATCAACCGTTCAACGGTAAGAGAGCGAGATGTTCACTCCACGACGTACGGCTGAGTAATGCGTATTCATCGGTGTGCCCTCACCGGTGTGCAGTGAAAGCTGTGACGTAACGCATCGCTCTAGCCTCGCTATCGATGGTGACACGCAGACGGCCGAGGACTGTGCTAACGTCTGCCCTCTCCGAGAGCGCGACGATCACTGCCTGTTGTTGGTATCGACATTCAGTTGGGAGGTGGGCTTGGCTGTGACGTCAGGCATCTCTAGTGGGTAGCGAAGTAGGGTGAACTGAAGAGAGTTAAATAACGTGCATTTGTATAGATAATATTGTAGAATCTCGTGAAGTAATAATCTGAAAATTATCAACTTGAGCTGTGCCAAGGTATGGTTAGGGCGAATTGGATACATATAACAATTGACAGAAATTCTCTCTATTATAGCAAAATTTGATCTCACATTTTCGCTTTGAAACCTCATTGAACTATTGAGGCCCGCGTCGGACTGCAAAGTTAGAGGTTATAAAATAATTGGAGATAAGTAATGAGAAGAGTTCATTGCATGTATTCAAATGATTCAACATGGAACAAACCAATGAAGCACAAGTGATAAGAAATGAGAGTTCAGAGAGTGGATTCTTGTTGCTTGTAACTATCCAATGGAATTTAAGATCTGAATCTTGTGCAATGTTATATTTATGATGACGAATGAAAGAACAGTTATTATTTAGGTCTATTTTATGTTTCTTCGATTGACGACTTGTTTATTTTGTGGAAATTCATGTTCACTGAGGATACACTACAAAAACACACTTTTGTCTATTTTCCACTATATTACATTCAAATGTAACCAGTTAGTTTTGAAAATGGTATAATAGCCGAAACCGGTCGACAATAAAGAAATATAGTGGAAAATTGACAAAAGTGTGTTTATGTAGTGTATCCTCTATTTTATGTACGGAAAACACTGAAGAGAGTGAAATTGAATTACAGAATACATATTCGGAAGAGAAATAAATATAGTAGGATTTGGAAAAAACTTGAGGTTTGGTTAGAATTTAAAAATTGTCGAAAGAGACAACTGCTTTGATGAGCCGATTTTCTATAGTTTGTGCCTGTATTTCTTGGTCCCGTATAACAAAAACTTGTCGATTTTGATATTGCACGTAGCTTCTGCATTCCGTTTCGACCTTCACAGCATATGACATCAGCGTAACTATAACTGAAAAGTAGGATGTGCCATCACTTTGATCGAAAATAAATTCATTCACCTGTCATTGCCAGATTTACCCGGCAAGTTTGATTTGACTTTGAAATAAATGCAAGGTTATTATCTGCCCCAAAACAGATGCGTAGACTCAAAACATAACATTTTACAGGAGAACAGACTGACATTTCCCACGCATATGCATGTCTAACATGAACTAGGTACCGCATACTTGATGATGATTCAAAATGCTACACTATATTTTTTCTTGAAATATGATTACATTACAATTTGAACCAACATAGTGGATAATATTGACGTAACTTCAACTGAAACGTGGGTACCGCCTCACTTTGGTCTCTTTTTTTCCACACATTGGCAAATCTGATGGTGAAGTTTGGTTTAACCTTGAAACTAAATACTAGGATTTTCTCGAGGGTCGAGTTTTCATGTATGCCGATGACTTAACATTGTGACGTCCCCAGATCTGAATGAAATTGAAAATGAAACGAAACTAGTAATCAATGAATTCGAATGTTGGTGTAGAAACAATCATTTAATAAATAATGGAAATAAAACAACATTTATCCAGTTGTCAAGTAAGTATCAGCGCCCTTTCCAAATAAATCTGAGTTTCGAAACTGAATTGTCTTTCAATAATCACATCGAATACTTGTGCACTTCTCTGAAAAACGTATTTTGCCTTCCTAACAATGAAATTAAATTTTTTGAGACATAATCTCTTGGATATATACTATGGTCTAGTGTATTCTAAGCTTAATATAAATATTACCATTTGGGGACACTCATAAGAAATAAATAGAATCTTTATAAGGCAAAAATGCTTCATTAGAATAATTTTTGATCTCAAATACAGAGAATATTGTAAGAAAACATTCCAAGACACAAATTTTTTTCACATTACCATGCATTTATCGTTACAAAATATTAAGCTACGTTCATGTACATTCCCATTTGCTAACAAGAAATGAGGAAATTCACTGTCATTAAACGAGACGGAGAAACGATTTCCATCAGGAAAAAATTACCCATAATGAAAGAAATTTTCTCATATTCAAAAAAAAGTCAAAGACTTTTTGGTAACAAGTTGTTTTTACTTCCTGATAGAGTATGAAAATAATATTTTTGTGTAACATGTGCTGTTATTGATATAAGTGCTATGAGATAAAATATCTTTTGTAAAATGTGACGTGTCATATATACATTCATGTATCAAAAATGATGACTAAAATTTGACTTTGACTTCTCCGTCAATGTCATGCTAAACGGAGATTTGTAGACATGTAGTGTCAACACTTGACATTTTACAGGAGAACAGACTGATATTTCTCACACATATGCATGCCTACATGAACTTCCGCATGCTTAAAAATGATGTAATAATTTAAAATGTCACACTACGTTTTTCTTTTCGAAACATGATTGATTACAAATCTGAAGCCATACAGTAAATGATTATGATATGATTTCCACTGAAAAGCAGGTTTGTTCTCACTTTGGTCTGTTTTTCCCCCACCATGTCAAGATCTGACAGAGCAGTTTAATTCACTGTCTTTAAACGAGACGGAGACACGATTTCCATCAGGAAAAAATAAACCATAATGAAAGAAATGTTCTCATATTCAAGAAAAAAGTCAAAGACTTTTTAGTGACAAGTTGTTTTTACTTCCTGATAGAGTATGAAAATAATATTTTTGTGTAACATGTGCTGTTATTGATATAAGTGCTATAAGATAAAATATCTTTTGTAAAATGTGACGTGTCATATATACATTCATGTATCAAAAATGATGACTAAAATTTGACTTTGACTTCTCCGTCAATGTCATGCTAGACGGAGATTTGTAGACATGTAGTGTCAACACTTGACATTTTACAGGAGAACAGACTGATATTTCTCACATATATGCATGCCCTACATGAACTTCCGCATGCTTAAAAATGATGTAATAATTTAAAATGTCACACTACGTTTTTCTTTTCGAAACATGATTGATTACAAATCTGAAGCCATACAGTAGATGATTTTGATATGATTTCCACTGAAAAACAGGTTTATTCTCACTTTGGTCTGTTTCTCCCCCACCATGTCAAGATCTGACAGAGCAGTTTGGTTTGAGCTTGAAACTGAACGCCCAGGTTATGCTAGACGGAGATTTGCGGAGTTTCTAAAAGAGATGCGTAGGGTCATGCCATTTTGCAATAGAATAGATTGATATTTCTCACACATGCATATGCTCGCCTAACAAGAACTTTCACGTATTGCACTACAATCTAATCATTTGAAATTCAACACTATATTGCAGTATCTGACGGTGGAGTGTGGTTTGACTGTGAAAATGAATACAAAGTTCATTCTTAACGAAAATCATGCTAAACGGGGTTTGGAAGTTCTTCAAAACAATGTATACAGTCACAACACACCATTTTGCAGTGAAAAAGACATATTTTTCCCACCTAAATATATTCTCGACATGAACTTTTACATGTCGCATTACACATGTTTCAATTTGAAATGTATTACTATCTTCTTCTTAAAACCCAATATTATCCAAGATTCAAGCCAATATACCATATGACGTAAGCGTGTATTCAACTGAAAAGAAGGTATTTCCACACTTCAACCTGACAACTGATTCCTCCCCTCCACCATTTCATGATCTGACCTTGAAGTTGAGTTTGATCTTTAACTTGACTACGTGGTCATTTTCTGTCGATGTCCTGCTATACTGGTTTGTGAGTCCCCAAATATTACATAATGCACACATTTTTCGTACATACACACGCATGCTTCACACCATGCATGCTTATGTTTATGTTGTAGTATATTTCTCGAGAGAATTTATATGGTTGAAGCTGCGATGATTCTGCAACCGTGTTAGGAATCACACGTTAAAAGGTAAGACCTCGTTATTCCTTAGCTCGCAACTTCTCAACTTCTGAGAGTTGTCGTTCGTATGGGGGCGACAGCTGATTAACGGAAAAACAGACTTTAAACAGAAACAGAACATTTACTTGCTGCATGATAAAGATACAGTAATGCAACGTGTCGCTATCGAATTGGGTACTGTAATAGCGTGATCAACATTTTTGTCAACATTTTTACTGTTGTTCCTGTGAATATAGTGTTTCAGACTAACATATCATCATAGAAATTCAGTTTTCTGATATACTATGATTGAGACATGTGTCTCAATAGCAGATTTTATTCATATTCATATTTGGTCACATTACTTCTAACGCAAAGTTTTCCCCGCTAGGTAGTGCTGTTTCTAATTTACTGTTCGAGGAATATTTTCTAGCTCTCCATTTCGGTCAATCAGTTATTGTTGAACCTGCTTCTGCAATTTTGAAAAATGTTTGCTGATTTGATGAAATATATCGCATCTATCTTGAGCCTCATAATAGATGAATACAAGGAGAAAACGGTGAAGGATAGACTTGAAGAGTGTTATAAGGCTTCTAAACGAATAAAAAAGATCTGAAAAATACTACTACTATGGGTGGGAAACAAAATCTACTAGCATTCTTAATCAGATGAATTTTTAGATGAAGAAAGGAGCAGGCCTGATTAGCCGGAAAGAGACATCCTCTAATCGAGTACATCGGCTTTTAATTCGCGTACTAAAGTGATTAGTAATCCCAAGCATAAGAACCCTACCTCATTTTTGATCGACTATAAGACCCTTTTTGTGAGTATAATTCAAAATGCATTGGAAAATGATGCATTTTTAAAGATTAATATGGTGGAGAATTTGAGGTTGTCAAAGGCGATCGAATCTTCAACGAATATAAGTATTTCTCAATATCTAACGCATCCATTCATAGTAACACTGATATGAATATGTGGTTTGAGAATCATGTTATGGTGTCAATCATGATAAAGTTGGAAGAGTTCCAGGAACGTGACAGAGGTTAGACGTTGAAAGCAGTAGTGAATTTGGGGGTTACCGTAAACAAATTTGTGCCGCAGAGAGGTTCATCATACATTGAACTGCCTTCTCGAATCAAACGAAAAATCATGATAATGCCTGCTTCGCTTGGGCCATTGTTTCGGCGTTGTATCCAGTTCCCCATGGACAACATTCAGATCACATTTTATCTTATCCTGACTATTCAAAAGTTCTGAAGTTGTGAGGTATTCACTTTCCGATGAAAATTATTCAGATAAATAGTTTCGAAGAGCAGAATGATCTCTCAGTCAATGTTTACACGTTGAAACTTTTTAAATCCAAGTATACTGTTATACCGCTAAGATTGAGCATAGCAAAAAATAAAAGCAAACATCTGAATCTACTCATGATTCAAGACATGTATTACGATGAAAGATGTAAGGATTCAATAAATGTCTATGATGTTACCTCACCAACCAGAAAACACTTTGTTTGAATAAAAGATCTATCTAGTTTGGTGAGTAATCAACTCGACAACCATAATAGAAACAAATGTTTTTGCCATAGGTGTTTTCACTGTTTTTCCACGCAAGCAATGTTAGATAAACACCTTGAAGACTGCTCGAAGACACATTTTGTTATAGAAAATATTGCATTGGATCTCAATGGAAGTGTCGCCGTTAGGCCGATAACAAAGGAAAAGTATATCTCCTTCATTAAAAATATTTCTGGTAGCAAGAGCCACCTCAGATTTTTTAACTCATTCAGATTCATGAGTTTTTCGCTGGATACGTTAGTATCATATCTATCAGATTTCCAAATCTCATATCACAGTTCTCCAACCGCTCGAATGATGAAGAGTAGATTTTGACAAAAAAGGGTGTAATGCGGTATGACTATATCGATTCTTTCAAAAAATTCAATGAAGATTGTTTACTCCCTATCGAAACCTTTTTCAACATATTGGAGGAAAAACCGTGTCCTAGGAGATCTTACTTACGTGCCAAGCTGATATGGGCTACTTTTAATATAAACACATCGGGAAAATATACGAATCTGTATTTGAAAACGGATGTTATGCTTCTGGCTATGTCTTCGAGCAGTTCCGCTCAAGTTGTCATAAAACTTACGGTTTGGATCCTGCCCATTATTTCATTCTGCCTGGCTATACATGGAATGCTATGTTATTCAAAACGAAACAGCAACTTGAACTTTTCACCGATGTAGATCAGTTGATGTTTTTCGAAAAGGGAACAAGAGGTGGACTGAGTCAAGTTTGCTCCAAGCGAAGAGTCACAGCTAATAACAAATACATGGGTGATATCTTATGATAAAGCCAAAGCTGACTCATTCCTAATGTATTTCGATGTTAATAATCAATATGGTTGAGCAATGTCTCAATATCTACCATACGGCTGGTTTGAGTAGATGGACACCAACATTGATATCACAACTGTACCTGATGATGCCTCGGAAGGTTATATACTAGAAGTTGATATGGAGTATCCAAACAACCTTTACGATATGCATAAGGATTTACCGTTTTGCCCCGATCATGTGGATCCTAAGACAAAAAAATCTCGAATCGAAAGTACATCGGATGTGAAACAATTTAAATTGATGGCTACTCTACAGTCGAAGAAATAGTATGTGAATCATTACAGAAATCTCAAGCAGGCCTTAGAAAATGGTCTCATTTTGAACAAGATTCATCGTGTTCTAAAGTTCAAGCAGTCCACATGGTTGAAGCCTACAAAGGCTTGAACACACGTTTGCGAACTACTGCCTTGAATGATATTGAAAAGAACCTATTCAAACCAATGCCGTATTTGATATGTACTGCTATCTTCAAAACTCAATTTATTTCCCATATATATAAATATTTGTTTCAGGGAAAACTATGGAAAATCTGAGAAAGCACTCTGATGTTCGCCTTGTAACGAGTTGGGATGGGCGATATGGTGCCGAAGCCAGAATCTCCAATCCTCGGTTCAAGAGTTTGACTGTCTTCGATGAAAACTTGACTGCCATTGAATTGGGAAAATCCAAAATATTCTTCAACAAACCTATATATGTTGGAATGGTAGTACTGGATTTGGCAAAGTTGACCACATATAATTTCCATTATGAATACATGGCTCCTAGGTATAGAGAAATTTTTTGCGCAGGACAGTTTGATTTATGAAATTATAAATTATGATCCATATGAGATGATAAAAAAATGATTGTCATCAGTATTTCGATACTAGCGATTATCAATCAGATATCATTTATAATATTCCCCGAGAGAATAAGAAAGTGATTGGATTGATGAAGGATGAGAACAACAGAAAGCTTATGCTTGACTTTATTGGACTCAGTTCTAAATTATACTCAACTAAAACTGCAACGTCAGAAGATCAAATCACTGATCTGAAAAAAAGATTGAAGCAGGAGAATTATGAAAATGATGAAATGAAACAAATTATGGCCAATTTCGGAGTATCCAAGAAAGCGGGTCGAAACAGGGCTGTTCGGTATTGAATCATAAATGCGTTATGTTTGGGCTTTATTTCCAGCTAAGAATGGTCGAAAAAAATAAACTTGATCTGGTCTCCCTATAAAACTGAAGCCATTCTACTGATACGCAGAAAAATTACACACCAGTAAATCTCAAAATCAAGTAAACTCTCATAACACCAAGTGCGTATTTGAAATATATTGGTACAAATTTGAGAAAATGTTTTCAATGTGTAGCCATAAAGATATCGATGTTATGTATTTAGATCAAAACTACAGACGATTAGCAAAACAATTGATTCGCTACAATTGTAATGTGATTGTTCCATTCCAACAGTATGATCGCAATCTCCATCATACCAATTTTCGATTATGTAGCTCCATATTTGACTTTTGATGAAATTGCAGATATTTGTCTAGAATAGTGGAAGGATAGATGTGGTTGATTGGTAATTATGAAAGATTTTAATCTCAATAAGGACTAATATTGAAAAGGGTATATGCTGATAATAACATGTTTGTTCGACTTGGCATTTTCTATAATATCGAGATTCATAATTAATGAAGTGCTTTGCTATTAAATATACTGCAATTTGGTCAAAACTGAATTTTTATGCCAATAGCCCTATATAAACCTCTCTCGAAAGAAAATAGGTGTGTAGTTCAATTCGAAATAAATGACATTAGGGTTCATTTTTCCAGTAGTTCTGCTTTGACTCACAAAAATACACCTGTATATCAGCAACAAGATAATATGTTAACAAAAACTTTCAATGTGATATGTGATTTTCACTCGTACATAGAACCGTTCATGTGAGACGAGAATAATTTGTAGTTGATATTGTTATTAATCAATATTCATAGATTTTGAATTGAGTAATATTCCCATGGAAGAGTATGGTAGGTTTCAGGAATTAGATAGCGTTTATCATCGTTAGGATTCAGAGCAATCTTCGTTTATTCTGTTGAATACACCCTAGGCTTATAGGATTTTATTAATTTTTTTTTGTGATTGCTTTTTCGGTATAATTTTCCAAACAGGCCACGTAATCTTCGAAAGCGATTTTTTTTGACAACATTATATTTAACGCCCTTCGCTTTCTTGGATACTCCGAAATTGGCCACAATTTGTTTCAATCTTTTTTTCAGATCAGTGATTTGATCTTCTGACGTTGCAGTTTTAGTTGAGTATAATTTAGAACTGAGTCCAATAAAGTCAAGCATAAGCTTTCTGTTGTTCTCATCCTTCATCAATCCAATCACTTTCTTATTCTCTCGGGGAATATTATAAATGATATCTGATTGATAATCGCTAGTATCGAAATACTGATGACAATCATTTTTTTATCATCTCATATGGATCATAATTTATAATTTCATAAATCAAACTGTCCTGCGCAAAAAATTTCTCTATACCTAGGAGCCATGTATTCATAATGGAAATTATATGTGGTCAACTTTGCCAAATCCAGTACTACCATTCCAACATATATAGGTTTGTTGAAGAATATTTTGGATTTTCCCAATTCAATGGCAGTCAAGTTTTCATCGAAGACAGTCAAACTCTTGAACCGAGGATTGGAGATTCTGGCTTCGGCACCATATCGCCCATCCCAACTCGTTACAAGGCGAACATCAGAGTGCTTTCTCAGATTTTCCATAGTTTTCCCTGAAACAAATATTTATATATATGGGAAATAAATTGAGTTTTGAAGATAGCAGTACATATCAAATACGGCATTGGTTTGAATAGGTTCTTTTCAATATCATTCAAGGCAGTAGTTCGCAAACGTGTGTTCAAGCCTTTGTAGGCTTCAACCATGTGGACTGCTTGAACTTTAGAACACGATGAATCTTGTTCAAAATGAGACCATTTTCTAAGGCCTGCTTGAGATTTCTGTAATGATTCACATACTATTTCTTCGACTGTAGAGTAGCCATCAATTTAAATTGTTTCACATCCGATGTACTTTCGATTCGAGATTTTTTTGTCTTAGGATCCACATGATCGGGGCAAAACGGTAAATCCTTATGCATATCGTAAAGGTTGTTTGGATACTCCATATCAACTTCTAGTATATAACCTTCCGAGGCATCATCAGGTACAGTTGTGATATCAATGTTGGTGTCCATCTACTCAAACCAGCCGTATGGTAGATATTGAGACATTGCTCAACCATATTGATTATTAACATCGAAATACATTAGGAATGAGTCAGCTTTGGCTTTATCATAAGATATCACCCATGTATTTGTTATTAGCTGTGACTCTTCGCTTGGAGCAAACTTGACTCAGTCCACCTCTTGTTCCCTTTTCGAAAAACATCAACTGATCTACATCGGTGAAAAGTTCAAGTTGCTGTTTCGTTTTGAATAACATAGCATTCCATGTATAGCCAGGCAGAATGAAATAATGGGCAGGATCCAAACCGTAAGTTTTATGACAACTTGAGCGGAACTGCTCGAAGACATAGCCAGAAGCATAACATCCGTTTTCAAATACAGATTCGTATATTTTCCCGATGTGTTTATATTAAAAGTAGCCCATATCAGCTTGGCACGTAAGTAAGATCTCCTAGGACACGGTTTTTCCTCCAATATGTTGAAAAAGGTTTCGATAGGGAGTAAACAATCTTCATTGAATTTTTTGAAAGAATCGATATAGTCATACCGCATTACACCCTTTTTTGTCAAAATCTACTCTTCATCATTCGAGCGGTTGGAGAACTGTGATATGAGATTTGGAAATCTGATAGATATGATACTAACGTATCCAGCGAAAAACTCATGAATCTGAATGAGTTAAAAAATCTGAGGTGGCTCTTGCTACCAGAAATATTTTTAATGAAGGAGATATACTTTTCCTTTGTTATCGGCCTAACGGCGACACTTCCATTGAGATCCAATGCAATATTTTCTATAACAAAATGTGTCTTCGAGCAGTCTTCAAGGTGTTTATCTAACATTGCTTGCGTGGAAAAACAGTGAAAACACCTATGGCAAAAACATTTGTTTCTATTATGGTTGTCGAGTTGATTACTCACCAAACTAGATAGATCTTTTATTCAAACAAAGTGTTTTCTGGTTGGTGAGGTAACATCATAGACATTTATTGAATCCTTACATCTTTCATCGTAATACATGTCTTGAATCATGAGTAGATTCAGATGTTTGCTTTTATTTTTTGCTATGCTCAATCTTAGCGGTATAACAGTATACTTGGATTTAAAAAGTTTCAACGTGTAAACATTGACTGAGAGATCATTCTGCTCTTCGAAACTATTTATCTGAATAATTTTCATCGGAAAGTGAATACCTCACAACTTCAGAACTTTTGAATAGTCAGGATAAGATAAAATGTGATCTGAATGTTGTCCATGGGGAACTGGATACAACGCCGAAACAATGGCCCAAGCGAAGCAGGCATTATCATGATTTTTCGTTTGATTCGAGAAGGCAGTTCAATGTATGATGAACCTCTCTGCGGCACAAATTTGTTTACGGTAACCCCCAAATTCACTACTGCTTTCAACGTCTAACCTCTGTCACGTTCCTGGAACTCTTCCAACTTTATCATGATTGACACCATAACATGATTCTCAAACCACATATTCATATCAGTGTTACTATGAATGGATGCGTTAGATATTGAGAAATACTTATATTCGTTGAAGATTCGATCGCCTTTGACAACCTCAAATTCTCCACCATATTAATCTTTAAAAATGCATCATTTTCCAATGCATTTTGAATTATACTCACAAAAAGGGTCTTATAGTCGATCAAAAATGAGGTAGGGTTCTTATGCTTGGGATTACTAATCACTTTAGTACGCGAATTAAAAGCCGATGTACTCGATTAGAGGATGTCTCTTTCCGGCTAATCAGGCCTGCTCCTTTCTTCATCTAAAAATTCATCTGATTAAGAATGCTAGTAGATTTTGTTTCCCACCCATAGTAGTAGTATTTTTCAGATCTTTTTTATTCGTTTAGAAGCCTTATAACACTCTTCAAGTCTATCCTTCACCGTTTTCTCCTTGTATTCATCTATTATGAGGCTCAAGATAGATGCGATATATTTCATCAAATCAGCAAACATTTTTCAAAATTGCAGAAGCAGGTTCAACAATAACTGATTGACCGAAATGGAGAGCTAGAAAATATTCCTCGAACAGTAAATTAGAAACAGCACTACCTAGCGGGGAAAACTTTGCGTTAGAAGTAATGTGACCAAATATGAATATGAATAAAATCTGCTATTGAGACACATGTCTCAATCATAGTATATCAGAAAACTGAATTTCTATGATGATATGTTAGTCTGAAACACTATATTCACAGGAACAACAGTAAAAATGTTGACAAAAATGTTGATCACGCTATTACAGTACCCAATTCGATAGCGACACGTTGCATTACTGTATCTTTATCATGCAGCAAGTAAATGTTCTGTTTCTGTTTAAAGTCTGTTTTTCCGTTAATCAGCTGTCGCCCCCATACGAACGACAACTCTCAGAAGTTGAGAAGTTGCGAGCTAAGGAATAACGAGGTCTTACCTTTTAACGTGTGATTCCTAACACGGTTGCAGAATCATCGCAGCTTCAACCATATAAATTCTCTCGAGAAATATACTACAACATAAACATAAGCATGCATGGTGTGAAGCATGCGTGTGTATGTACGAAAAATGTGTGCATTATGTAATATTTGGGGACTCACAAACCAGTATAGCAGGACATCGACAGAAAATGACCACGTAGTCAAGTTGAAGATCAAACTCAACTTCAAGGTCAGATCATGAAATGGTGGAGGGGAGGAATCAGTTGTCAGGTTGAAGTGTGGAAATACCTTCTTTTCAGTTGAATACACGCTTACGTCATATGGTATATTGGCTTGAATCTTGGATAATATTGGGTTTTAAGAAGAAGATAGTAATACATTTCAAATTGAAACATGTGTAATGCGACATGTAAAAGTTCATGTCGAGAATATATTTAGGTGGGAAAAATATGTCTTTTTCGCTGCAAAATGGTGTGTTGTGACTGTATACATTGTTTTGAAGAACTTCCAAACCCCGTTTAGCATGATTTTCGTTAAGAATGAACTTTGTATTCATTTTCACAGTCAAACCACACTCCACCGTCAGATACTGCAATATAGTGTTGAATTTCAAATGATTAGATTGTAGTGCAATACGTGAAAGTTCTTGTTAGGCGAGCATATGCATGTGTGAGAAATATCAATCTATTCTATTGCAAAATGGCATGACCCTACGCATCTCTTTTAGAAACCCCGCAAATCTCCGTCTAGCATAACCTGGGCGTTCAGTTTCAAGCTCAAACCAAACTGCTCTGTCAGATCTTGACATGGTGGGGGAGAAACAGACCAAAGTGAGAATAAACCTGTTTTTCAGTGGAAATCATATCAAAATCATCTACTGTATGGCTTCAGATTTGTAATCAATCATGTTTCGAAAAGAAAAACGTAGTGTGACATTTTAAATTATTACATCATTTTTAAGCATGCGGAAGTTCATGTAGGGCATGCATATATGTGAGAAATATCAGTCTGTTCTCCTGTAAAATGTCAAGTGTTGACACTACATGTCTACAAATCTCCGTCTAGCATGACATTGACGGAGAAGTCAAAGTCAAATTTTAGTCATCATTTTTGATACATGAATGTATATATGACACGTCACATTTTACAAAAGATATTTTATCTTATAGCACTTATATCAATAACAGCACATGTTACACAAAAATATTATTTACATACTCTATCTGGAAATAAAAACAACTTGTTACCAAAAAGTCTCTGACTTTTTTCTTGAATATGAGAAAATTTCTTTCATTATGGTTTATTTTTTCCTGATGGAAATCGTGTCTCCGTCTCGTTTAATGACAGTAAATTAAACTGCTCTGTCAGATCTTGACATGGTGGGGGAGAAACCGACCAAAGTAAGAACAAACCTGCTTTTCAGTGGAAATCATATCATAATCATTTACTGTATGGCTTCAGATTTGTAATCAGTCATGTTTCGAAAAGAAAAACGTAGTATGACATTTCAAATTATTACATCATTTTTAAGTATGCGGAAGTTCATGTAGGGCATGCATATATGTGAGAAATATCAGTCTGTTCTCCTGAAAAATGTCAAGTGTTGACACTACATGTCTACAAATCTCCGTCTAGCATGACATTGACGGAGAAGTCAAAGTCAAATTTTAGTCATCATTTTTGATACATGAATGTATATATGACACGTCACATTTTACAAAAGATATTTTATCTCATAGCACTTATATCAATAACAGCACATGTTACACAAAAATATTATTTTCATACTCTATCAGGAAGTAAAAACAACTTGTCACTAAAAAGTCTTTGACTTTTTTCTTGAATATGAGAACATTTCTTTCATTATGGTTTATTTTTTCCTGATGGAAATCGTGTCTCCGTCTCGTTTAAAGACAGTGAATTAAACTGCTCTGTCAGATCTTGACATGGTGGGGGAAAAACAGACCAAAGTGAGAACAAACCTGCTTTTCAGTGGAAATCATATCATAATCATTTACTGTATGGCTTCAGATTTGTAATCAATCATGTTTCGAAAAGAAAAACGTAGTGTGACATTTTAAATTATTACATCATTTTTAAGCATGCGGAAGTTCATGTAGGCATGCATATGTGTGAGAAATATCAGTCTGTTCTCCTGTAAAATGTCAAGTGTTGACACTACATGCCTACAAATCTCCGTCTAGCATGACATTGACGGAGAAGTCAAAGTCAAATTTTAGTCATCATTTTTGATACATGAATGTATATATGACACGTCACATTTTACAAAAGATATTTTATCTCATAGCACTTATATCAATAACAGCACATGTTACACAAAAATATTATTTTCATACTCTATCAGGAAGTAAAAACAACTTGTTACCAAAAAGTCTTTGACTTTTTTTTGAATATGAGAAAATTTCTTTCATTATGGTTAATTTTTTCCTGATGGAAATCGTTTCTCCGTCTCGTTTAATGACAGTGAATTTCCTCATTTCTTGTTAGCAAATGGGAATGTACATGAACGTAGCTTAATATTTTGTAACGATAAATGCATGGTAATGTGAAAAAAATTTGTGTCTTGGAATGTTTTCTTACAATATTCTCTGTATTTGAGTTCAAAAATTATTCTAATGAAGCATTTTTGCCTTATAAAGATTCTATTTATTTCTTATGAGTGTCCCCAAATGGTAATATTTATATTAAGCTTAGAATACACTAAACCATAGTATATATCCAAGAGATTATGTCTCAAAAAATTTAATTTCATTGTTAGGAAGGCAAAATACGTTTTTCAGAGAAGTGCACAAGTATTCGATGGGATTATTGAAAGACAATTCAGTTTCGAAACTTAGATTTATTTGGAAAGGGCGCTGATACTTACTTGAGAACTGGATAAATGTTGTTTTATTTCCATTATTTATTAAATGATTGTTTCTACACCAACATTCGAATTCATTGATTACTAGTTTCGTTTCATTTTCAATTTCATTCAGATCTGGGGACGTCACAATGTTATGTCATCGGCATACATGAAAACTCGACCCTCGAAAAAATCCTAGTATTTAGTTTCAAGGTTAAACCAAACTTCACCATCAGATTTGCCAATGTGTGGAAAAAAAGAGACCAAAGTGAGGCGGTACCCACGTTTCAGTTGAAGTTACGTCAATATTATCTACTATGTTGGTTCAAATTGTAATGTAATCATATTTCAAGAAAAAATATAGTGTAGCATTTTGAATCATCATCAAGTATGCGGTACCTAGTTCATGTTAGACATGCATATGCGTGGGAAATGTCAGTCTGTTCTCCTGTAAAATGTTATGTTTTGAGTCTACGCATCTGTTTTGGGGCAGATAATAACCTTGCATTTATTTCAAAGTCAAATCAAACTTGCCGGGTAAATCTGGCAATGACAGGTGAATGAATTTATTTTCGATCAAAGTGATGGCACGGCCTACTTTTCAGTTATAGTTACGCTGATGTCATATGCTGTGAAGGTCGAAACGGAATGCAGAAGCTACGTGCAATATCAAAATCGACAAGTTTTTGTCATACGGGACCAAGAAATACAGGCACAAACTATAGAAAATCGGCTCATCAAAGCAGTTGTCTCTTTCGACAATTTTCAAATTCTAACCCTCAAGATTTTTCCAAATCCTACTATATTTATTTCTCTTCCGAATATGTATTCTGTAATTCAATTTCACTCTCTTCAGTGTTTTCCGTACATAAAATAGAGGATACACTACAAAAACACACTTTTGTCAATTTTCCACTATATTTCTTTATTGTTGACCGGTTTCGGCTATTATACCATTTTCAAAACTAACTGGTTACATTTAAATGTAATATAGTGGAAAATAGACAAAAGTGTGTTTTTGTAGTGTATCCTCAGTGAACATGAATTTCCACAAAATAAACAAGTCGTCAATCGAAGAAACATAAAATAGACCTAAATAATAACTGTTCTTTCATTTGTCATCATAAATATAACATTGCACAAGATTCAGATCTTAAATTCCATTGGATAGTTACAAGCAACAAGAATCCACTCTCTGAACTCTCATTTCTTATCACTTGTGCTTCATTGGTTTGTTTCATGTTGAATCATTTGAATACATGCAATGAACTCCTCTCATTACTTATCTCCAATTATTTTATAACCTTTAACTTTGCAGTCCGACGCGGGCCTCAATAGTTCAATGAGGTTTCAAAGCGAAAATGTGAGATCAAATTTTGCTATAATAGAGAGAATTTCTGTCAATTGTTATATGTATCCAATTCGCCCTAACCATACCTTGGCACAGCTCAAGTTGATAATTTTCAGATTATTACTTCACGAGATTCTACAATATTATCTATACAAATGCACGTTATTTAACTCTCTTCAGTTCACCCTACTTCGCTACCCACTAGAGATGCCTGACGTCACAGCCAAGCCCACCTTCCAACTGAATGTCGATACCAACAACAGGCAGTGATCGTCGCGCTCTCGGAGAGGGCAGACGTTAGCACAGTCCTCGGCCGTCTGCGTGTCACCATCGATAGCGAGGCTAGAGCGATGCGTTACGTCACAGCTTTCACTGCACACCGGTGAGGGCACACCGATGAATACGCATTACTCAGCCGCACGTCGTGGAGTGAACATCTCGCTCTCTTACCGTTGAACGGTTGATGCTGTGACGTCACACCACCACTAACTTGGCGGGCTCACATCGATGGAACATTTATTACTTGAAGGATCTTCGAAGTATGCAGACGTATGTTTGTACATAGACAAGCACATGATGAAACCCTGTACCGTGCATTCTCACACACACACCAATCAAATGTAATTACGTCACTATGTCACACACACACACACACAAAATCTCATATGAAAAAAATTCTGAACGATCCATGCACCAGACCCTTCAAGGTCACATCGCCTTGATGTTACTGAATAACAACAAAAAAAAAGCAATTAATACGTCATAGTGGTGGGGGAGGCCCAGAACCGGCTGTAATCTGTGATGTACACATACCACCTATGCACCAGACATATTTTTCAAAGTCATATGCACCATACATATTTTTCAAGGTGGCATGCACCAGACATATTTCTCAGGGTCACATGAGTCGGTCTAGGTCATCCACCCCACGTGACGTCATAGTGGTGGGGGGAGGCCGAGAATCAGCTGTAAACTGGGGGGAGGCCGAGAATCAGCTGTAAAATGGGGGGAGGCCGAGAATCAGCTGTAAACAACTACTAAAAAAATAGCCAAGAAAGGAATTTCTGACAAAAACATAACAATCTGCACTGATGGCAGACAAACCCTATTATTAGCCTTGAACAGACAACGTGTTACCTCAGGGCTAGTACTACAGTGCCACCAAGATTTAGCCAAAGCCTTGGTAGATAATGACATTATCCTGAGGTGGGTTAAAGGTCACAACAGAAGTGAAGGTAATCGAATTGCCGACTCTTTGGCCAAGAAAGCAGCTGGACTAAGATTTTTGGACCCAGTGGTACCTGCTGTCAGGCATGTCCTATGCGAATGTCCGAAGTTATCGTCAATGAGAGAGTGTTTGTTCGGCGAGTCTTGGCCTATACCTGCCGATATAAAGGAGATGCCTCCCAGATACCTTTCCACCTTCCTGGAGAGGACAGGATGGACGATGACCTAGGAGGACAACTCCTTGGGAGGATGTGCTGTGTGCCTACACTTACTCTCCCTACTCTACAGATATAGATAGAGACAGTGGCGTAACTGTAGAGTGGCAAAACTAGCAAAATGACACGTACCCCCGGGCCTCCGGCCCGAGCATAAATGTGCCCTAACATTTTTAACAAAATTTAGTAAAAAATATACATTTGTTTGAAGGTGGTTGACAATGTTACGTGGTGTATTTCATCAGTTTGGACTTCCATTGTCTAATATAATATAAATTGATTTGAAATCTCTGAAAGAATCTGTAAAAAAATTAAAAAGATTAACCGAAAAATAACAATTTTATTAAAGAAAAAACTGAAATCACAAAGAAATAACATTTAAGCAACAACCAAAAAAATAAAAGAATTGAAATAATAATACAAGCTGAAAATTAAAAAATATTATTAATAAAATATGAAAAATTAAAATTGAAAGATTCCAAACCAAGTTACGTCACGACGTTCGATTGTTAGTATCCACAATCGTCTTCGGGTGATAACTGGACTTATTAGTCCGAGATCTGACTATTTATAGGTCATTCAAGTGCTTTCACCTATCCCCTCTCTCCGCTCCATTGGTTTTAGCGGGAGATGACTGTTTGGCGGGAGTTGGTTGTTTTTCTCTTAATTAGAGGTTACCATAATATGTTACGAATCTCTACGCTAGCTTGATTAAATGCGTTGTTGGACAACATATACGCGGCTTCTTTGAATTTTCTCCTAAACCAGTGTTCCTCTTTGTGGATGATATCAGCTTGAGCCCACTTGATGTTACGTTGATGAGTCCAAACATGCTCTGCTATTCTCCTCGCTGTGTGTTTTTCTTGTGCTCAGCAATGCGAACTTTCAATGACCTCTTAGTTTCACCGAAATATGATTCTCCGCACTGGCAGGGTACCCAGTAAATGCAATTCTTGGAATCGCAGTCCGCGTTTGGTGGCCTGGTTTTCGTGAGGCTGCTACGGATATTGTTCCCAGATCTGAAGCAGGTCCTGATGTTATACTTGGACCCAATCCTTCTTATCCTTTCCGATAATTCTCTGATGTAGAGAAGTACAAGTACTGGTTGTGGTGGCTTCACTTCCTTGTGGAGCTCTTGCTGTCTTCTAGCTAAAGCCTGTTCTACCATCACTCTGGAGTAAACATTCCGTTGAAGGTTATTTTTGATAATGCCTAGTTCCTTTTCGAGACCTTCCTTTGTATTACAGAGCACGAAAGCACGGTCTAGTAGAGTCTTGATGATTCCTCTCTTAGACGATTTTTGGTGGTTGGAGTTCTGGTTCACATACTGTTCTGTGTGAGCATGTTTGGACTCATCACCATAACATCAACTGGGCTCAAGCTGAAATCATCCACAAAGAGGAACACTGCTATTGAAGTGGTATTGGAGAATTTTACTTTACTAAATGTAACAAAATGGCAGATGCAGCACCCAATGTCAGTGTATATCCAGGACAATCACAACAAGGTACTAGTAAAAATCAAAGTGAATAATATTTCAGTGTGAACAATATTGCATATTTGACATATATTACTGATAAGGGAAACTCAAAGAACCAACTGATTCAGACAGTGATAATATCTTTCCAAGAAAAACATTACTAGATATATTGTTTCCAACATGAACCTTCATGGTTACCCTATCCCTCAATACTTCAGAAGGCGTATACTGAACAATGTTTGTTATTCTCAAATCGGGCATCTCAAAAAATGCAAAATGATTGGATGGAAGGCTATGGCGACTTGAAACATTATAGACGCCATAGGAAGACACGAGACATCGAAAATTCACAATCAACAATGCCGGTTATATAGAACACTAGATGAAGAGCAAGAGTTCATGATCAAGAAAAAAACATCTTTTTAGCGCCAAGTACCCTCTAGACTCCTCAATGTTACTTTAACGCTTTACACGTGTAATTTAGCCTTCCGTGGCCATATAGAAAAGGCAAGTAGCAATGATCCAAGTTCCCAAGGAAACTTTTTGAGTCACTTGCAGAATACGATTTTACAAGAATTGTTAAGTAATCTAAAGGGCCAGATAAAATACTTTAGTCCAAAATACAAAATGATTCAGATAAATGCGAAATATTTATTTTCTTATACGTATGTATTTCCTCGATACAGTCTTCAGACTTGTTTCGAATTCTGTCAAGAGTATTGGTACATGGGATGTTTCTTCGCCACTTAGGGCTTTGTTCAGGCACACTGCTGTTTGAGACGGATCTTTCCGGCACTGATGAGAGGTATCACCTGGAAACCGGTCTGTAGGTGATTAACTCGATTGATTTCAGCATGGTCGTGCTGCTGGATAAACGAGAAATGTCTGCAAGACTAATCTCTGTGAGGTATCTTGTATACATGTCTGTCGGATATAATTCAATATTCAGCGTGGTATCAGCCGAGGAAGTAGTTGTTTTCCGGTAGGAATTCACCAGAACCTACTGTGTAGGTGAGTTGAGAGAGATGAATTTTTCAAAATTTCATTTCGAAATATTATTTTTTTATACATATGAATCTCTCCTCGATACAGTCTTAAGACACGTGTTGTTTTAAATTTTTGGAAAATGCGATTCTTTTTGAAACCATCAGTCTTAGAATAGTTATTTATTATACAAGGGAAAAAAGTATTAGATTTTAGCTCGAAGTTGTGTTGTCTCCCGACGACAAAAAACCGAGAGCCAAAATCTAATTTTTTCCCGTATATAATACACAATTTTTTTCTGTGATGGGAAAAACGACGATTTAATATTGAAAAATGTAATTTCTACCTTTAGTTCTGTATATATATATATATATATATATATATATATATATATATATATATATATATATATATATATATATATGTATATATATATATATATATATATATATATATATATATATATATATATATATATATATATTACTTTTTTCACCGGTCTCCGGTGAAAAAAGTAATTTAATGAAAAGTGACATTTTGTTACCTGTCATCAGAGATAAAATGTCAAACTTTTTTCCCGTCACAGAAAAAACAATATTAAGGGACATAAATGGTAAGAAATTCTCTAACAGTAGTTTTTACTCTTTTCATGATAGTTTAGATTTATTACACAAAAATCCTACTTCATACTGGATTTATGAAAAACAATATTAGATTGCTTTCATTGCAGGGCTATTAATCGAAAATCAGAGCCCAAAAACAACTGCAGAGAAAGTTAGATGACGAATATCGTTCGGATGGTTTTGCGACGGGCCGTCTTTGGAAGTATCGTTTATTTTTACCAAGCATCACTGAAACTATTTATAGTGGTTAGAAACGGCGCTAGCTGGTGTTATGTCTTTCTTGAGCTCTCGTTTTTCATTACATGGAAGGCTAAAATGCTTGTGATTAATAACCTATACCTTGTAGTTTCGAGTTCCACCATTTATAGCCTTTACTGTAAGCCGATAATTATATGTTTTTATGGGTAACAGAAAAGTTACCACATCCACTTTAACAATAGTAACTCTGAATATTGAAATTACCACAATGAGCTTCACAATTTTTATAAACAGTATAAATTATTAATCGGTAATAAAAAATTCCAACCTCCTCTCAAATTATATTTTGCAGGGTCTAAGAGGTATTTCGATCACGACGATTCAGTTATAAACTACTTGAAATTTTTCAGAATTAAATACTTTCGTGAAGAAAGAAAGAATGAGACTTGAAGGAATTGGTTAGGTTTGCAAGTTACTAAACGAAAAATGATAATTATAAAAATAATTTATTGAGAAAGTTTGCAGTTAATAAATTACATAAATAAGCCACCTTTTAATATAAATTATACCACAATCTACTTTCTCCGAATAAATTGCCTGTTACCATTCAAACAAGAACTTAATTAAGAAATCAACAGGTACTCACCAAACATACCGAGCTACCCAAACTAATGAAAAAATAATAATATAACCTTTGAACGTTCAAAATACAATAAATTCTACATATAGTTACATGTTTATAAATAGAATAACATATTGTATTTTTTAGTATCTACAAAGAGAAATGAAGTCATAGAAAAAATAGCTACTTATATAATCATATAGAAAAAAATTCATTTTGAGGGATTCAGCAATGTAGTGTGAAACAAATGAAATTTACCAATGGGTTTCATACAAGATTTTGATAGAAGTTTAGTGGCTAAGCCATCGAAACAGTATTTTACAGCGATAAAACGCGTTTTCCCAACAGCGATAAAACTGACCATGAAATTAACATCTTGGTGTCATTATTCGTGAATCATAAGTGACTCTCAGGAACTAGTTAGTTATGCATCATTCTCACAAGTTCAATGACTGTCACTATCCTAATCAAATTGAACCAATGGAATCAAATATTCAAATATGATTGCGATTAAATATTGAAACATTGCATAAATGATTCTATAAAAATTTACAGGTTCAATTTGATATTATGATTAAAGTGACTAGACCTTATCTCTACTGAGATAACTCAGTCAAACAAAATTCACCAATAAAATGAACAGATACAAGATACCGAAATGAAAAACTAATTTTCACACTTTACTAATTCACATAACCTCGCGAAAATAAAACAACAATCTTTCAATATCAAAAATTTATATATGATTCTCAAAATCATAATCAAAACTCATTCGTATGACGAAACTTTTTTTAATTCGAATGAAAACGTTATTTTGAATTTCAATGAAATCGAAAAGAATACGCGACGTATTGATAATGTCGCGTTGAGTAGGTAAGTCTGAAATTTTTCGTTACTCAATCAATGGAATTTATTTCATTTGAGAATTGATATATGTCGGATATAATCCAACGCCCTTCGTGGTACTAGCCAAGGGAGTAGTTGTTTTCTGATAGGTGTCAGTCCATTAACCTACTGTGTAGGGTGTTAAGACTGGCCTGAACGAATTGTTCTTTTAGATGATTTGATTTATAGCCAGTCTTCAAGTATGCCCACTGACTATACGTGAAAGATTTCTTTCCTTATACGAGAAATTGGACAAATTTCGGATATACAGTTGGTTACCTCGTTCACAGGCAGATGGGGTGACAACAAACCTGTTGTTTGTTGTATGCTTCAGCTAAGTTCGAGGAATGATACTCTGACGAATTCGATTTTCAATTATCGGAAATCATCGACTTTATGTTGATGATATACACTACCTTGCACTGACGAGTGGTCAAACAGCCCGAAACCGGTCTGCAAGTGTGTTCCAATAATTGAAAATTTATTGCGGCAGTTGTATCGCCAACAGCATATGCAGGAATAACTTCAGTGAAGAATTCTGCACTGACACCTGTCGGATATAATCCAACGCACTTCGTGGTATTAGCCAGGAAAGTAGTTGTTTTCTGATAGGTTTCAGTCCATTAACCTACTGTGTAGGGTGTTGAGAGTGTTGAGACTGGCCTGAACGACTTGTTCTTTAAGATGATTTAATTGATATTTTGTTCTTATATCGATGCATTAAGCTGAGAATATTTCACAGGAAATAATATTTGCGAATACCACTCGATCTGAAAATTTTCTCAGAAAAATTATCTTATTTCTTAAACTCAATCTTCGTTATTTTTTTGAGTAATAACAATCAATGAGCAATAAAAAAACAACTCGTTCTGTTTGCTCTCATGTCATTGCTAAACAAAGTTTCCGTTAAAAAATGAAAATTTATAGGTACAATTTTTAGATCTTCTACTATTGTACTCATCAAGTAGATATATTCATCATATAACTTGCCAATTTTTCGTCATCGTAATAAAAGTAATATACCCGAGAAATATAAAAAACTTTGAAAATAACAAAATCCACAATCAAAATATAAATGCACTCATTCTTAATTGACTTCAAGGAATATAAATTCAGTTTCATTGAAAGTAATACAAATTATGAAATTATAAAACAACAACAACAAAAATTAGTTGGCTCTCCGGGGCAACTTGATTAATCCCAGTGGCGCATTTCCTTTTTCAACTGCAGGAAAACCCGAAAAAACCTGGAGCACCACATCATCTGAAGATCTTGATCTGCCAATGTCCTCTCTTTCATAGAATAAAATGTAAGGTGTCTCTAGAGGCTCCAATAAATTCACATTGCCAGAATATTCAGTGACACGACTATCGTCAAACTTAAACCAGTCCGTATCGTCTTTGACCACTGCGTAATAATGACCAGATTCAACGCCAGAACCACAGTGAACAATGACTGCATGAATATATGAAATATGACCAATATATGATTCTACTAAAAGATATGTGGATTTATTTTTTGGTGAATGGTAACGAAATGAACTATTTGTAACTAATTTTGACAAAACATGAAATTTTTCTTGACTGTTAACAAAAAGGTAGGCGTTTTGACATCTACAACAATTTTGAAAACTATCATAATATTTTTGGGAAAGAGAGTTTTTGGCTTTCCACCACTCCATGTTGATAAAAAAAAAGGAATTTTCCAAAGAAAGGAAGGAAGCAATCAATTTTTAAAGAAGTAACTCTATACGTAGATGTGTAGATTATGCAAAGAAGTAACATTCAGGCACAAACTGGAAGGAAAAGCCCTCCTGAAAATAATTTTTTAAATAATTCAGTGTTCATATAAAAGTATCGAAAGAATTTTTCTTTCGTGTAATTCAATGTTTATATGAATTAGTCACTCCTAAAAATATAACCCTCTCAATATAAGCATAATATTATATGTCAAAATTAGAATTTTTTTTTTAATTATTTTGGAATATACTATGACATTTTCAGGTATCTTGTAACCAGTTTCGAAAACTTTCACTTTTTATATCTGATTTAAAAAATTAATTTGTCCATTACTATAAGTGAAACCTTACATATTTCAAGTGGAATCATTTGTTTCTCTCCTCTATATTTATTGAAGTCACTCAAGAATAGTAGAACGATAGAATGTAAGGCATTTCTGCAGCGTCTTCTATACTAGATATGAAGACGTCATTGATACTATGAAGAATTTGTAAAAACGATAATTTCACACCTTATTGGAGAAATATTTTACATCGCAATTCAAAAATAAAATCTTGTATGAAACATATAACAATATTATATGAATATAAATTATATTCTTCCACAGAAACTGCAAGTTAGTCATCGATTTCTCTCACAGTTCATATCATCTGACATATCCCTCATTACTCTCTTGCAGAGAAGATTCGAGAAAAAACTCATCTGCATCGCTATGTTGGCTTATAGTAGTTATGTTATTACACGTGGTATTGTTCAGTATCGAAAATAATATGTAAGAGACTTTTTAAGAAAGAATTATATCCGCTTTACACACACATTCAAATGCAGTTCCATATTGACTAGAAAATGTAATGCTTATTCCATAACAACGGTAAGTGAAAAATTACATAACCTCTTAACTAATGAATGAGCTAAAATATCGAAGTCGAGGCTTGGTATATTCACATCTTCAGGAATGAAGAAGACAAATATCTACTAAGTATTATCATCCCCTGTTAAAGTACACTGAATTGTGGAAAACGCCATCTATGGGATCGACAAAAGACCCAATTCACGAATATACAGATGAACGAGGCTCTTCGAGTTTGTTGCAAAGCCAATATTCAATTAGATAAATGAATAATAAATAATTCTCTCAAGAATTAGATTATGAAAAAACAATTACAATACAATATTACTTCTAGGAAAACAGGTTATTTATAGATATATTGATTATTGACATTTTATGAAAACAAGTTTGATAGATGAGTGAATAACTTCTTGTTGTTGGCACCCCTATTCACTTAATTACTTTCCCATCCAGCATACTGGATGGGAAGTTAAAGTTCTTGTTGGTTGTTCAGAGAGATTTTAGCACATTTAATCCGAGTTTCTCGTTTTGAAATTTCCTTTCCTTTCTATATAAACTTCAGGATGTGGGCCATTAACCAAGTAAACCCCCACATTCAAAATTACAGTAACACCTTTAAAATACTCACATATACAGGAAAATCATCAGATAAACAAATCATCAGAACAAGTCAAAAAAGTACAAAGATAACTACTCAGGAGTCGACAAACTCCTGTGAATTCTGCACAAAAGTTCATATAGGAATTACTTGAAGAGTTTCAAAAAGGGACTCTCCGAACATAAAATAAGTTTTGAGCTAAAGAATTCCATCTATATTCGCCAAATTTCAGATAACAACCACGATTTCTACGTGGACTACGACATATTACATATACTTAGAAAATGAAGGACAAAAATTAAACCTGCTGGAATCTTCAGAAATCAATTAATGCACATACTTTTTTTAAATAATTAACAAAAAGTTATTTACTCACCATTATCAAACTTGTCAATAATTAAATAGTTACCTGTTCTTCTAGGAATATCTGTTTTTACAAAATTTACCTGTTTTACCAGAATTAATCATTTATCTAATAATGTTTTGTAATTATATACTGTTATATAAAAAACATTGTAGAATAGTTCGATGTATCAGTTCAAGTGATGAAGATACCGTTTATTAAACGCCCCTCAAATGAAATTTATTGTGACAATTATTATCATGGATAATATTGAATTATTTAAAAAAAAAATTATAATTGAAACTGTTAGAATTCCTTTAAAATATGATTGTCTCTCGATTTTTACAGTGTGTTCTTTAACCATTTTTGAAAGCAAAGGTTTGATTTGGACTTGGACTTGAATATGAGAATTTAAAAAAATATCGAAATTCGAATTTTGCGTTGAAATTCGGTATGTAGGATCAAAATTGACTTCGAAGCAACTTTTTCAAATAGCAAGAATTTGCCATTTTCGTAGGATGGCAGTAGGCTGGTTTTAAAGCTGTCACTCGGACTAAGTATTGCGAAAAGTGCGTCTCATGAATTCTATGCCTGTACCACAAATCAAATAGCTGCTTGCAAAAATTACCAAAATACATTGGTGTCTTCACCTTAAGTGTGTCACACTGTATAACTCATTATAAATTGAATTTCCGTTTTATACATCCGAAAATGAATATTTACACAGACTGCAATTGAATAAATCATCTCTATTTTTTTAATGAAATTTTGACTCAAAAAAAGCAACTACAAGTGCTTTATGTTATTTTAATGACACAACCTTCAACAGTTGAGGGTTTCTCAACTTTTGAAATTCTTTCTGAAATAAAAAGCATCGAATAGAAAAGTCAATGGTGTTCATTTCAATGTGAACACTAGTTTTGAACATGAAGCATTCGACTTCGACATTAAAGTTAGAAAAATCACATTATACTATTCATACACATAAGCACAATCATCACATACGTTTTCAGCAAAAATCCATATGGGTTTTGAGACCTGTTGAAAATTTTTTGTAATCTATTTCAGATGACACTAATCTCAAAACTTTGGAGAAATTAGAAGTGAGTCTATTCAAATACTAGGTATGGCAAAACTCATATAGATTTTTAGCAAATTATTATATGAAACTTTCATCACTTCTTATAGAGAAACACTACGTTATAGTTGAAAAAGAATTGAAATGTAAGACCTTGTTAATTCTCAGCTCAGTAAACGCGCAAAATTCAAAAAATTCACTTGTTTATTAAATTATTTCGAATTATTAATATTAATACCTTGGTTTTTATATTCGTATTTTCTGTAATATCTGCATGTGTTTATAAAACTTATTGGAAATTACCAAAAGTTTCACTGTTTCAAGTTTAGCCCCCTAAACAAAATCCAAGCTCCATTGAAAAACTGTTATTTCAGTTTGAGAATTTGATTATTTTAGTTCTTATCACTTGACTTACTTTTTTCTGGTTAATTTAATCTAAGTAGAAGGCGTTTTTGTTTTTACTGTGTGGCAGATCACGTAGTCAATATTATATAACTGTTTCTCGTGGCAGATGCAATAAGTCACTCAAATATCAATACATTCTATTGTGTATTTTATTCCAAAACTGTATTCTGGGTGTTAAATGCAAAAATTTTCAATTCATCAAAGGGTATTGATAGTATGTTGTTCTATTTTTGAATAAATCATGTTTACCCCCTTGTGAAAAGTGGCCATTTTTGACTTATGTGCTCATTCCCCCTATATGCAGAATTATTCAGGACATTTTGGGTTCTAGAATAAAAAACATGCAGGTTTGTGAAAAAAATGAGGTTGAGATTTGAATTTTGTATCGGAGATTATTGCCATTCAATCGTGATGAAGTCCGTTTCACTTTTATCTCGAATTTGGACATTCTCGTTTTACGCTTCGATGTTCTAGATTTCTTCAAGAAATCCACTGGCAAGATTATCTACATCAAACGGAATGAAACATTCTTTTTCGGAATAACTATCCTCAGTTTTTTCTGATTTTATTCAAATACTGTAATGCCTTCCTTCGTAGGTGATCAGGTGGTCCCAGAGAATATGGTGGATTCGGTTTTGTTTTAACGTAGTATACTCCTCTTGCTCTGAAAAATGTATACAAAATTGAAATCATTGAAAAATAACTGTCGTGAATTGTTTCAGTGATGTATTTACAACTCTTTTGCATACACATAATAATTACCCCTGCATTGCGGTTTTTAAAGAAATTAATAACAGAAAGTGTTCTGGTGTTATGAAGTTTTCATATTAAAAAATTATTACAACCTTCTTAAAGGTACAAAAACAAACCGTCAAACTAAAAAACTCCCATTGATATTTCTAGACGATAAATTGACATTTTCAGTTTTCTTCTATATTATCGGTAACATTTTGTAGACAGTTTGAGTTCGGGTTCATCTATACCTATATAATATAATATAAATATATAATATGCAGTTTTGGTAATAATTGAATAATATTACAAAGAATGTTTTGCCAATTTATATATTAATTCAAGCTTTTCAAAAGTACGTGATCAAAAATTATAATTTCAATAATTTTGTACAATTCAATTAATTACACAATGAATTATAGTTTTTGTCTATGTAAACAAGAATACTATTTTCTTTACTTGACTTCAGGAATTTAAATCTTTGGCCATTGGACATAAATAATTATACGAAGCGATTTTTGATCATATGATTTACTCTTTGATATTTCTTATTTTCAGAGTTTTAAAATTATAATCATATACATGTGAGATGTGGCAATCTATTAAATACTTTTTGTGGTAGTCAAAAGTTAAAATTTCTTCATAACTTCTACAGTTTCAGTTTGAAAATAGTTTTTGAATAATTCATATCCTTCATATAGACTTATGTAATAATTTCATATGATGAAATATGATATGACACAAATTTCATGTCATATTTTAATAATCAATCATCAGCCTACCTCTATTTTACAAAAAGCATTTCTCGCTGATCTACCTAATAATAATAATAATAATAATACAGAAACAAAGTTGCTGCAACAAATATGCTTGCCGTTCCAATCTTACTCTACTCGTTTGGAATAGTGAAGTGGACTCGACGTAAAGACCCGAAAAATGATGCATCTCTATAGAAGTTTGCATCCAAAATCGTCTGTTCCACGGTTGTACTTCTACATGACACAATGGTACTGGATACAGCCTGTAAAGTCGTCAGGAGTTCGGATCTGCATGGCCTGTGATCATGAGAGAGCAGGAATTAGAGCATTTCTCTTCAGGGCAGCTGCCCGAGCAGCCCGGTATAGTTTTCGACACTGAACAAGGTGACACAACTCTGTCACCGAGTTGAACCCGTTCATCAAAAAGCTCATATAAAAGCCGCAGAGGTAACCTCACTTCTGCGGAAACACAAGGATAAGCCAATGCATGGAGTCTTCTTCAATAAAATTGGAGACCTTGGCTTATCAAAGTGCCTAACTTTTGCTTTCCTCAGGTCGAGTGGGCTGAAGTCGGAAACTGAGGGGTTCATCATGGCTTGCCAGGATGGTGTCTTCAACACCTTAGTCTACCGTAGTTGCGTGATGGGTATAGAGGTTCCTGACACAAGGTGCAGGGCCTGCCGCGAGGCGCCCGGGACCCTAATGCACTTGCTATCAGCATGTCCAGCATATGCAGTCTCGGCTTATATCCATCGACATAACGCGGCTATATTACCATCTACGGCACTCTTACGGTATTGACGAGACACCGGTGTTGCCCTACGCTCCGGGGGATATTGAATCCGTTGTGGTGAACTAGAAGTGCCAAATTTATTGGAACTATTCTTTCCCCACCCTCAGGTTCATACAAGCTAATAAGCCCGATGTAGTCCTTCTCGACCACCAGAGCAAGACGATATTTGTCATGGAGTTTTCAGCTCCCGGCGAGACGAATATCGTCAGAAAAGAGGAAGAAAAACGGATAAAATATCGAGATTTTCTCTTCGAATTCCGCAGACTCTATCCAGACCACTCTGTCAAGATGGTTGTTCTGATTATTGGAGTCCTTGGTGGAATGATGCCCTTTCTACTCTCGAATCTCAAAATCATGCCGGCTTGTCGCACTTAGACAGAAATCTGTCTGTCCAAGTCTGTCAGAAGGCTGTCATTCTTGGCTCGCTGCACTTTCTCAGGGCACATGATTCTCGGACCCAATGATCACTTACCCCACGGTGTGGGGAGTGGTCATTGGTTGATAATGCTGGCGCACTCTCCCTAATGTATCTGGGCTTCGGGGGATAGGGCCTGACCAGCGCACACTACGGTGGAAATAAAAATAATAATAATGATAATTGATTGCTCAGGGCACATTGTTCTCGGACCTAATGATCATTTAGCTCACGGTATGAGGAGTGGTCGTTGGTTGATAATGCTGGCGCGCCCTCCCGAACATATCGGGGCTTTGGGGGATAGGGCCTGACCAGCACATACTACGGTAAAAAAATATTTATTTACAGAAAGAACATTTTTACATTGAAATAAAGTATAAGAAATATTATAATGTAAACAAAGATTGTGAAAATAAGTTATCCCATATAGGCTCTCTGAGGACCCTGTCCATGGGTGTTCTTAACCATATATAGTGCAACAATAAATTTCGTTATTGATTATGATTACAAAAAAACCTGACAGAAGAAACATCAAAAAATACAGATCAACAACTATAAGGGTTTCATAAAAACCAGTCTACTTGAAGGAAGACGATCATTTATCAACCATGATAAAGGTAGTTGATAATCGTTTTTCCCGTAAGTCGTTATCAGTGAATCTGGTATTATATTATATAATCTTGGCCCTATATATGTGAAATATTTTTGGCCCACTGCTTTATTTGCTTTATTTGGTATAACAATATCAGATGATATTAAGGCCTCTGTATTACAAGGATGATTCCGTTTCATGGTGTATTGTTTTCGTTAAAGAATGAACAGTATTTTCGACTTAGAGTATAACTGCCTGATGTCAAGAATTTGTAGCTCGTGGTATCATGCATCAGAAGAAAAACGAGAAGGTTTACAGTGTATCATTTTCAGGATTCATTTTTGTACATTTTCAAGAGTTCTAACAATTGTTTTGTTTGCTCCACCCTACCCAATTATCCCATTGCAGTAGAGATGCTTTTTCCATAACAACGGTAAGTGAAAAATTACATAACCTCTTAACTAATGAATGAACTAAAATATCGAAGTCGAGGCTTGGTATATTCTTATCTTCAGGAATAAGGGAGACAAATATCTACTAAGTATTGTCATCCACTGTTAAAGTACACTGAATTGTGGAAAACGCCATCTATGGGATCGACAAAATACCCAATTCACGAATATACAGATGAACTAGGCTCTTCGAGTTTATTGCAAAGCCAATATTCAATTAGATAAATGAATAATTCTCTCAAGAATTAGATTTTGAAAAAACAATTACAATAATAATAATAATAATAATAATAATAATGTTTATTTGCATAATAAAATAAAATATTACAAAACCAATATAACACATGCAAAAAAAACAAATAAACAGAAAAATCACAGAAGCAGTTCAAACTGCTTGTACGTGATATAATGACACATCCGGGTAAAGTCATATTTGGGTTTTTTGATAAGTCACATGTTAGGTAAATTTCACACTTCGGTAAATGACATAATCGGTAAATGACATAATCAATATTACTTCTAGGAAAACAGGTAATTTATAGATATATTGATTATTGACATTTTATGAAAACAAGTTTGATAATCAGTTCGGACTATCAATTAGTTTATGGAAAATCTGTCTATTTTCGGAAAGTAACCATTTTTTGAGTTCCCTTTCCAAAGGATTTTTCCCGTAAGTCGTTATCAGTGAATCTGGTATTATATTATATAATCTTGGCCCTATATATGTGAAATATTTTTGACCCACTGCTTTATTTGCCCTCGGTATAACAATATCAGATGATATTAAGGCCACTGTATTACAAGAATGATTCCGTTTCATGGTGTTTTGTTTTCGTTAAAGAATTAAAAGTATTGTCGACTTAGAGTATGACTGCCTAATGTCAAGAATTTGTAGCTCGTGGTATTATGCATCAGAAGAAAAACGAGAAGGTTTACGGTATATCATTTTCAGGATTCATTTTTGTACATTTTCAAGAGTTCCAACAATTGTTTTGTTTGCTCCACCCCACCCAATTATCCCATTGCAGTAGATATTCTACTAGTGCATAATAGAGGAATCTGAGCTTTTCATCTGAAATAATTTTATGAAATTTATAAAACTGGAAAATTAGTCCTCGAAGATTATTTTTCAGCTTATCGATGTCTATATCCATCCCAACATAGAGTCTATAAAAATGCCTAAGTACTTCACTGACGATACTATTTCAACAACTTGGTTGTTAATCCTAACGGACTGTTTCAAATTCCTCTCAAATTCCTTTCAGCTACCTTTCAACAATATTCAAAGTAAGGAGTTGATTTAGATAGGTATTGAAAAATATGAGTCCAAGTACGGTACCCTGTGAGACACCGCGAATTTCACTGCTCTCATTACTGACTGAATCATTAATCTTCACTCTCTGTTTTCTAATTGTCAAATAATCTTTGGAGAGACCTAGGGCAACTCCCCTTATGCCTATATTTTCCAGTTTTTGCAATAAAATTCCTTGGCTGAAGACTACATTATCATTAAAGACTACAAGGCATACTTTTCTCTATCTACATTTTCATAGAACCTTGACAGAACAACATCCTGCGTTGAATTATTCTCTCTGAGACCATACATCATACTGTTCAGGTGAAATAATATTGTATTTATTCAAGTAGTTGACCAATCGAATTTTAATAATTTTTTCTAGTAATTTTGCTACCGACAGGTGAAAACTTCTTTCTCCAAATACTTATTGAAAATATAGCACAAGGGTTCTGAAATATAATTGACTACTATTTTTAGATATTAATTTCTAATTTCATCTGGTCCCGATGATTTTTTGTTTTTGAGGTCACCGATAATTTTAGTAACTTTGGTGAAAGTTTCCCGAGCTTTGTGACAAGTTGCCATTAGGCACTTGTAGAGAAAGATTTACACCTATTTGCAATTTCATATTTTTTCACATGATAGTAACATTTGCTGACCAACATATTTTTGACTCTGTTGATATGTTTTTCGCTTTTTAGCACACTGGATTACTGAATATAACGGTGCATTTTCAAAAGAATGTTTTGTTATGTGGAATTAGTATAGTAGCCGTGGTTATCAGAATTTAAGGAAAATTTCTTCAGCATATCACTATCAACGAAACATTCCGTTTTGAACAAAAAATTAAACATATCAATCGTTCGTATTAAAAAAAAACAATTCAATTTAAGATTTCCACATGAAATCTCACATTAAAGTTTTTTTGAATACGTTTTAATAGATTATCATCAAGTATCGCTCAGTTCTATCAAATGTATCATTCTTTTTTCAGAAATCACTAGCCTTTGGGAGGAATCTGCATTTATCTGGATAACCATGTTATATTTGAGGTAGGGCATAATGTATATTCACGAGTTGATGGAGGTCAAATATATAATTCATCTGCACAATTGTGTAGAAATCACCATTGAATACAATGCATATAAGTATACAGTGTGTCTCAGCTAAAACTTGTCACCCCCCTAATTTGCGAACTCGTGAAAAAAAATCGAAAATCGCTCAGATCCGTCTATTTTTATTTCAAGGGGGAATAATTTCACCAAACACATCATCATTGTGTTGTCAACCCTCTCATCCCCAGCACCCCATACTTCAGAATTTTCAATGACACTAATATACTTGTGATACATCATTTTGAAGAAAATTCAATCCTGAATACATCGGTGTAATGAAATTGAGTATCGATCAAGTATTGTTGAAGTTTTAATGAAAACTAAGTTTGCCAAGCCTTTTTTTATTTTTCATCAACTAAAATGTAATCATCTTATGACAGGTTCAAAATCTGAACCATTCAGTTACACACAGAAGTATAAGCGATTTTCGAAATGTCTTCGCACATTTCTCAACATTTCTGGAGTCACTGCACGACACTCCACAACAATTCTCCTGCTAAGATCATCAAGAGAATTTGGCTATGTAATATAAACTTTGGATTTCAAATGACCCCATAAACAAGTCGAATGGTTATGAATAAGGAGACCTAGGCGGCCATTCTGTTGATCCTCGCCTTCTAATCCACCTTCATGTGAAATTGTCATCTAAAAATTGACGTACAGGTGCAACAAAATGTGAAGGAGCTTCATCTTGTTGAAAGGTGACCTTCAAGTAGACTATCACCGGCTTCAAGTAACTGAGTGATTCTGGAGTTCACAGTTGTATCAAGAAGTTCAAGATACATTTGTCCGTTGTGGTTACCATCAATAAAATATGGACCTACAATATGGTTTCCCAAAAAACGCATTCACAAACTCTCCAATTTCTGGGGAGTTTGTGAATGAGTTTCTCTATACAAATGGGGATTTAAGTAACTCCAGTATCTGCAGTTGTGTCTGTTCACATGTCTATTCAAAGAAAAAGAAGATTCGTCAGAAAAGCACACACTGTAGGGGTAATTATTACCTCCAATCAATAATCGACTCATGATTTCATAAAACTCTGCACGTCTTGTCAGAATCATCTTCATTTAATTCTTTTACATTCTGCATTTTATAAGGATGGAATTTTGCTTCTTTCAGAATTCGATGTACGCTGCGTACAATTCAATCATGTACTGACATGATGTGGTTTTTTCTAGATGAATTTCATTGAAAATTCGAGCTGGAGCTCTAGCACATCGTCCATATTCAAAATACGCAGCTACAATGGATATTCTTTCTTATATAGTATAAAACATTTTCGAAAGTTTTCAAATTGTTGAATGAAGTGAATCGAATACATCAATATACTAAGCCTTAAACAAAGATATTCGTATACAAAAACACATGGTGACATTTTTTTTTTCATGAAAACGTCTGTCTCACCTTCCAAACTATTATTTCTGAAAGAAAATTATTTTTCAATACAGTGAAGTATCCACAGTGAACCTTCCTAATGATGATTTTAGGTGATCATAAATGAAAATAGCTTGATGAAACTTAATTTTTATTAAAACTTCAACAACACTTGATCGATCCTCAATTTCAGCACACCGATGTATTTGGAATTGAATTCCTTTAGGCAAAATGATGTATCACAAATAAAGTAGTCCCATTGAAAATTCTGAAGAAAACTCGACCTGGAAAGTTGGCCAAGTTAACTGAAAAAGTGAACATTTCGATATGTTCTTTCAAATAATATATTTAGACAACATTATACACTCAAATAACAGAAGTGTAATATATTCAAATACTCACCTATGACTGACATGCTCCCCCATTAGAACGTATTCATTGTCTTGAGGGCTGCACCAGCCTATCATGAAACTCAATAATGTCGGACAAGGGTAGGCCCAAAAACCGTTCGTGGTTACAATAGACTCGATGAAGTATGGCGTCACTTTTGTATGGTCACATGCCAAAGTTTCTAAAAAATATTACTACTTCAGTTTCAATGGAATATGAAAAATGAAATTTTCCCAAAAATAAGTCAAATAAAATATATAGACTGCTTGTAAGAAAAATAAATTATTAAGTAACGATGTACAAATTAGACATTATAACATGAATGGATATTAGTGATCTGCTGACATTTTTAATTTTGGCATGAATTTGATTTGAAGGACCCATAGCCACCAATTTCACAAACATTCAAAACTTGCTAGAGTCCTTTTTTTCAGTAGGTATATGCACATTTTTGACTATACAATATTGAGTTGTTGCTTTCCACTATATTTACTTCGATAAGACATTGGTTTCATTTTCGTTTTGAACTGAAAAGAAAACTTCAATTTCTCCATTCAAAGTAAGTATTTGGATTAAGAAATAATGAAAAAAATTAAGATGCCTACTACCTAAGTTTCGAAACACTATCAAAAACTTATGATATAAATGACATAAAAACTTTTTGGCTTTCTGTAAGGTTGTTTCAAAAGTTTTGTCCGTTTAAATATCATGTGTTTTTGTAGCTCCATATCTCAATAAATATTCATTTCACTGTATCGATGTACATACTGATTGATGTCTCTCTTCAGCTTATTACTATTTGATGTGGTTAAGCGATTGTTGGCCAATTTTTCTCTATGAATTCAAATTGAACCAAAGCGCTGCCGACACATTCCGAAAAATGAACCAGGCATTTGGCAATGATAGTGTTAATGAACACAGTGTTCGACGTTGATTTGCAAAATTTCGTTCCAGAGATTTTAACCTCGAAAATGAGCACCGAAATGGTCGGCCTACAGTAATCCGAGACGAGGGTTTGAGGACCCTGGTGAATATAAATACTGTAAATTTTGATAAAATGAACACTCTGCAGATAGAACTAGATTATTATAATAGTTTGGAGTTTTTGTGCATAACTGAGATAGGTGTTAAGGAGGATTAGTTATATGGGCACGAAATAATATAAATGTAAAAGTTACGTATCTTAGGAAGTATTACATACAGCAGCTTTTCGAATGTTATGCTATTTCTTAAATTCTAAATGAGAAGAAATATGTTATAATGAATATTTATAGATCCTCCTGTGGAGATGCTGATTCATTTTTTGCTAATATTTGTGATGCTTTGAATCACATTTACAGGCTTTGTATGATTGTTTACTTTTGTGGTGATTTTAATTTCGATTTATACTCTAATTCCCACTTTAGATCATTGTGCAATGTGATGTCTTGTTTCCAATCTTCGTCCACACAATAATTACTAACAGTATTCTTTTGATGAGCAAATATGCTACGTTATTGACAGTGTAATTTCTGATCACCGTTCAATTCTCTTGGAAAATGAAAAGATGTTTCAGTGAGGTAAACATAAGAAACTTTGAGGTCGCCTAGCAAAAAGAAATCTGAAACCATGTGTATGAATACAATAATTGTGACGAAGCTTTTGAGCGATTCTTTGAGGTTTTCTTCCATGATTTTGAGGTTAGCTTTCCCAAACAAACAATATTTGTGAAGAATAATAAAAAAAGATGAATCACGCATGAAATAGAAAAATTGAGCTCTTCATTGAGACATTTATTCTTTCTCGAGAAAAATGACCCTTCTTTGGCTGATATTTACAAAAATAACAAGAAAAAACATACAAATTTAGTAAGAGAAACGAAAAAAAAACTGTTATCAAGAGTGAAAACGAATGTCTGAGTATAGTTCAAGGGTTTTATGGAATGTTTGTATCTGAACTCTCAAGTGGAGTACCTAAAACATTCATCAAAAGATATAGGTATTCAAAAGAATATTGAGTTGATAGAATATCCTGCAAATATTGTGACTGAATTGAACAATTTCTTCATCGAGACCCCCCAAGCACTGATGGGGAAAATTCCGAAGGTATTACATCTAGACAATCTGACTAATTCCATAGATTTCTATCCACACACTTTTTTTAAACCATTCATTGAAAGCGAACTGTTCGATCTCGTCAGTCGTAAAATGAGGAACAAGAGGTCTTCAGGAATCGACGAGGTGAAAAAAATATTAAGTACTATCATAGAACCGTTAACCTTCTTGGTGAATGTATCATTTTCAAAGGGCATCTTCCCATCAAAGCTGGAGGTGCGTAAAGTAACTCCCATTCAAAAAAATTATCGATATTAGAAAATTTCGGACCAGTTACTATTCCTCCAACTTTCTCGAAGATTTTTATCGAATCACATAATATTCTGACTCCAATTCAGCATGGTTTCCGGTGTGGCAAATCAACTCAAAGTGCCCTACTATCTTCTACGTTGACTTGATTGAATTTATCGACTCGGGCAAGTGTCCCGCTATAGTTCTCGGTGACTTGAGCAGGGCTTTTGACTGTGTTAATCATACCAAGTTATTATATATTCTGGATCGTTATGGAATAAGAGGAAATTCACATTCATGGGTTTCATCTTTTCTCAGCAACATAATGCAGTGTGTCTCGCTCAAATTTGACGGTGATGTTTATTGGTGATGTTTATTGGTGATGTTTATTGGTCTTCAACATCAGAAATGAGGTCGGTCCAATTATATCTATTATATATCAATAATATGGACAGGAAAATACCATATTCTACAGTTACTGCTTATGCAGATGATATTAGTTTGTTAATATCTGCAAAAGCGACGAATGAATTAACACGAAAATGTGAATATACTCTGTATGTAGTTTCAAACTATTTCAATAGTCACGACCTGTTTTTAATGTAAAAAAAACTCAGTTAATCCGCTTTCACAACTATCAAAATAAAACCGATGATATTCAGGTGACTATTAATGACTATGTTTTGAGGAACACCCATGATGCTGTTAAATTCCTAGGCATTCAAATGGATGAGAGTCTTTCTTGGAATGAGCACTGTGATCAACTAGTTACAAAATTGAGCTCTATAACCTATCTTTTCATTAACTTGAGGAATGTTCTCAACATAAACCAACTTATGGCTGTTTATCATGCCCAGGTCGAATCCAGGTTGAATGGTAATAAATTGTACTCACATGGTGACAATGTTCCATGTGAGTACAATTTATTACCGAAATTGTTTGAAAAAATAGTGTCTACAAGAGTGATTTATCACTTAGAAAAGAATAAATTAGTAAGTACTTCTCAGCATGGTTTCAGGCAAAACAGGTCGATTGAAACAGCCTCGTGTCACTTGCTTAATTATATATATAAAGAGATTGACAACAACAAATATGTCCTATCATTATTTTTCGACTTGTCACAAGCCTTTGATACAGTGTGTATTGAAACTTTAATAGATAAATTGGCGCCTCTAGGACTTCCAGCCAGTATAATAAAGTGGATACAATCATATATGACAGATAGAACCATGATAGTGAGATGCAATAATTCAATTTCACACAGTCAGGCTGTGAAACTTGGGGTACCACAGGGTTCAGTTCTTGGGCCACTGCTTTTTTTCTTTATGTAAATGATCTTCCACAATATTTAGAAAACGTTCATGTTACCATGTTTGCCGATGACACAACGATAACAATATCTGATCAGGATGCAAAACAGCTTGCAGTTAAACTGGAAATGGTTGTAAATCAATTTTCATCCTGGTGTCAGAGAAATAAGTTAATTCTAAACACGTCCAAATCGGTAATAGTCAAATTTTTTCACCGAAAATTGTTACCCAACGAACTTTTTGTAATTGACGGACATCCAACCCTCTATGGAAACTAAATTTTTAGGCACTCATTTAGATGAGAGTATAAATTGGGGTAGACACATTGAAAGTGTATGTTCAAAACTAAATAAAGCCTATTTCGCTATTAAACAAATGAAATCAACTATGAATATAGCAGGCTTGCTAAGCATTTACTATGCTATGGCATATGCACATATTAATATGAATATATTGGCATGGGGTCGAGCAAGAGAATTCTTGAGAGTGTTTGTTTCCCAAAAGCGTTTAGTAAGACTGATTTTTAACTTGAATTATCAAGACAGTTGTCGATCTATCTTTAAAGAAAATAAAATTCTTACGGTGCCTGCTGTGTACATTTTTCGATGTATTATCTTTGCCAAACAGAATATAGATAATTATTCGTGTAATTTTGAGAAACATGAATATAACACCAGACACGGCAACTTATTGAAAATTCCTAAACATAGAACGACATTCTATGAGAGGTCTCCGGATTACAATGCAATCATATATTACAATAAACTACCAGAATCACTCAAACGGACAGGAAGTAACATCATATTTCAAAAGAAAGTTAAAGACTTGCTATTACAGAAATGCTACTATAGTTTCCAAGAATTTTTAGACGATAATTTCTGAAAAATAAAATATGAATTAGATCTGTATACGTTTTTATATATTTCAATTGTGTATGTGTTTATATGTATGTATAAAATTATTTCTTTTTTTTCTTTTTAGTGACGTCTTGTATAAATATTAACATTTTTAAATTTATACCTAGTATTAATTCTGATTATTGATTGACTTACCATATATACACTATGTATCGTGAATGGTGAATAAAATATTATTATTATTATTATTATTATTATTATTCATTCAAAGTAGAACTCATGTGAATGATATCTGATTCTTATTCCACAACAAATGTTTGAAATACAAACTGAGTAGAGAAAAGTATCTTCTGTATAATTCAGTGTTCATATAGAAATATTTGTTTCGAAAAAATTATTTTCTTTTGTGTAATTCAATGTTTATATGAAAGTAGCTGTTTCAGGAGGACTTTCTTTCAGTTTGTGTCTGAAAGTTACTTCTTTGCATGATCTACACATTCATGTATAGAGTTTCAAATTGATTACTTCCTTCCTTTCTTTGGAAGATTCTCTCATTTTTTTTTGTATCAGATGGAGTAGTAGAAAGCCAAAAACTTTCTTTCCTTTTATGTATATGATGATTATATCCTAAACATCTTTTTTTAAATCTAAGGAAATAAATAATTTGAAATAAATACTTTTATATGAAGATTGGATTATATAAAAAACACGTTTTCTATTCAGTTTGTATGTACTCCTTATTTTACAATGATGTGAAGATGTATAACCACCTGCTGAGTTATTCTAACGAGATAAATATTGTCACCAATCAATACAGAAAAATAATCAATGAACTTTTCAATAGCAAACCCTATTACAGTGTGTAAGTTCCATACCGATCATTTTTAGTTTAGCATGTCTTATGTGTGTACGTGTTTCAACCAATGTTTGTTGGTGTTGGTTCAGTGTTTTTCATACTTCAGTTTAGTGTTCACTATCATTTTTAACCTAGCATGTCTTATATGTTTATTTGTTTCAACCATTGTGTATTGTTTTCATTCAATGTTTTTTATACTTTAGTTTAGTGTACACTATATTTTATTTATATTTTTATAGTCATAGGACATTTATGTTTCTATTTTGGATCAATGGATCGAAATAGTTCATACACTTTGACATGACGTTGGTTTTGTTTTATTTTTTTTGAAACCTAATATCAATTCCGCATAGAAAAAAGAAAATTCCTCAATAAAAGTAGTTAGATTGAGAAATATCAGAAAATAACTTACTACTTTCATTTCAAATAATCTTTTGAAAAGTTATGATAAGTTTCATTTAATTTTTGAATTAAAAACGAAACATCGATTTCTCCACTCAATATAAGTAGCTGGATTAAGAAATTTATCATACTACCTACGTATCAAAGAACTCTACCAAACAGTTGTGAAATATTCATAACATGTTGGAGTCCCTTTTTTCAGTCTAGTCAGTTTTTCAAAAGTATATTGAACTCTTGCTTTCGACTAAATTTCATTTTCAGATTGTTTATCCTCGTCGATTTATTTATACAAGAACTTCAAATGTTTCAATTTTATTTTCATTGAACTAATGAGAGCATCTAGTCAAGGTGTAAAGCTGAATCTAACATTGATAAATAGGCACTTATGTAATTACATGTTCACCATGTTGAAAATTGGAGTACTTTAGTTCTAAATGTAGTATCAACCAATTCCACGTAGTATCAGAAGTGAAAAATAAGTATCGGGTTATTATTATTTGAATTTGAGTGATTTTTTTCTATTATTTTGAGAGGTAATGATATCAAAAGCCTCAAAAAATCGGTTACTTACGGAAAATCGTGTCACTACTACATCCAGGTTGACTAGAACCACCGTTTATGTAGAAATCTGCATGGCCGTTGGGGCCCCATTGCCCAAGAATACCCGCTCCTGTATGAAGTATGTCCACGAAATGAGCATCCGATGAATCTAAATCTTTAGAAGAATTTTGTCCCATGTAGAAAAAAATAGTCGGGTCAAGACCTGTACAACAAACAACAAGATGTTAATCAATTTCAAATTTATGTTTATGTAATAATAATAATAAGGATCTCCATCAGTCATTGAGGGTGGTGGAAGAGTACACGCATGCTATCGGTATGAAATTCGGGCTAGACAAATGTGCAATGGTTCATCTCAAAAGAGGACGATGCGGGGACTACGGAGAGGATGTGCAGCTCGTAGATGGAAGCATCTTACACCATCTGGATGCCGGAGAGACGTATACTTACCTCGGGGTGGAACAACGCCACTCACAAGAGGTAACTGCAGTGAAAAACTCTCTCCGCGGCAAGTATCAGCACAAACTTCGACAGATCTGGTCATCGGAACTGTCGGGGAAGAACAAAGTAGCTGCAACAAATATGCTTGCCATTCCAATCTTACTCTACTCGTTTGGAGTAGTGAAGTGGACTCGGGAGGAGCTGTATCAACTCGACTTAAGGACCCGAAAAATGATGCATCTCTATAGGAGTTTGCATCCCAAATCGTCCGTTCCACGGTTGTACTTTCCCCGACAACAGGGAGGTCGTGGACTTTTGAGTTTGGAGTGTCTACATGACAGAATGGTACTGGATACAGCCTGTAAAGTCGTCAGGAGTTTGGATCCCCTTCTCTGCATGGTCCGTGACCATGAGAGAGCAGGAATTGGAGCATTTCTCCTTAGGGCAGCTGCTCGAGCAGCTGATGAACTCGGTATAGTTTTCGACTCTGAACGAGGTGACTACAACTCTGTCACCGAGTTGAAATCCGTTCAGCAAAAAGCTCATATAAAAGCCGCAGAGATCACCTTACTTCTGCGGAGACACAGGGAGTTTTCAGCTCCTGGCGAGACGAATATCGTCAAAAAAGAGGAGGAAAAATGGATAAAATATCGAGATTTTCTCTTCGAACTCCGCAGACTCTATCCAGATCATTCTGTCAAGATGGTCGTTCTGATTGTTGAAGTCCTTGGTGGAATGATGTCTTCTCTACTCTCGAATCTAAAAATCATACCGGCTTGCCGCACTAAGGCAGAAATCTTAGCCGCACAGATGCAGAAGGCTGTCATTCTTGGCTCACTGCGTTTGCTCAGGGCACATGATTCTCGGACTCAATGATCACTTACCCCACGGTGTGGGGAGTGGTCATTGGTTGATTATGCTGGCGCGCCCTCCCGAATGTATCGGGGCTTCGGGATATAGGGCCTGACCAGCACACACTACGATCATAATAATAATAATAATAATAAGCAGGGATGGCCACTAACACCCTTGGCCTTTGGTGAGTTGCGACACAACTTACCCGAGCAACTGGTGCAAAACCGGACCGGCAGCCCAGGCGCACCCGGGAAGGAGAACTCTATTCTCCCTCCGGTACCGGCCGTGGGTCCACAGGGCTAACCACCCGGTGGACCCAACACTTGGTTCCCAGTGATCAAGGAAGGGGCCCCTACAATCGATCCGCTCGGAGGGGTCAGAGGCAAGGTGGTGGGGCCCATAACGATGATTTGCCTACTAATGACAACCCTGGCAACGACAACGGACGCTTTGAGTGGACGCATGAGCTGAGAGATGGCCTTATGCATTGCTACGAGAGTAGTGAGCCCGCGCGAAGAGGGTACATGGCGAGATTGCATGCTCTGTGGTGTGAAACACATCCGGAGCATGCCGCCTTTTCCGCCCAAAATCTTAGGGATTACGTATCCTATCTTCGGCGGCAGGGCTATATAGCTCCTCCCCAGTCTGCTAACGAAGTGGGAGAAGTGGCAGTTCTACCACCCGTTGGCACGGCTGGAGAGGAGACTCGCACCATACCACCAATGGAGACGACAATCAGAACACGCAGGGCGCTCCACAGAATTAGGCCCCTGGAGCCACAAGAACTGGCTTGTTTGGATGCGGAGGTTCATAGTGTTCTAACAGAAGAGGCTGACATCTGGCAAATCAACACCGCCGTGTATAACGTCGTCCAATCGCTTTCCGAATCGGAAGGACGAAATCCCGGCCTTGCGGTTCGGAAGATTGAACGGCGTGTACACAAGATGGAGGCTAAGATCACGTCGGCAAGACAACACGCGTCTCGTATCCAATGTGTGATGGACTACAGGGCGGCCAATAGGCCTTTCACGCCCGCAGTGCGGCGAATAGCCGCCAATTTACGACGTATCCATCACACTCTAAGCCAAGGCGTGCTGTTGATCACCAAACAGCATTGCCTTGATAGGATACGAATGCTAGTGGCTGCTAAGAAGTCACTAGTGAGGCGAGCGAGAAGTATCTCGGAAAATCTTAGGTTCCGCGAGAAACCTTCTCGCTTATTCCAAGAGCCTCCACGTGTTGTGGATAATCCGCCGACTGCTGATCAGGTGGAATCCTTCTGGAAGGATATCTATGAACACCCGCAGCCACTCAACTTAGACACTCCAGCCCTAGCGCAGTTCGAAGCTTTCAACAGAGAGCTTCGACAGCCTGAGCTCAATGAACTGCGCAACCCGATAACCCCGGATGACGTTCGAAGAGCCCTTGTTGGTTCCAAGAACTTTGCTGCTCCAGGCCCAGATGAGCTGAACACTTATTGGTGGAAAAAACTACCAAGTACCCACCGCCATCTGGCCAGAGTTTTCAACTTATGGCTGGACGGAGAGCAGCCGATTCCGGATTGGTTTGTCGAGGGGCGGACCGTTCTCATCCCCAAAAGCGGAGATTTGTCGATTCCTAAGAATTACAGACCGATAACATGCTTGAATTCGTGTTATAAGTTGTTTACGAGCATCTTATACACACGAATACTCACCGCAGTTGACCGAGTGTTCGAACGGATATATGAGCAGAGAGGGTCGAAGAGAAGAGTCGCTGGATGTAAAGAGAACCTGCTCATCAATAGATGTGTAACGCAGGACTCGATACAATATAAGCGTAACCTCTCTATGGCCTGGATCGATTACCGTAAGGCATTTGATACAATTTCGCATGAGCTCATCTTGCATTTGCTCAGATGCCTTGCGGTACCCGACAACATAGTGAGATGCATTGAACAACTGATACCACTTTGGCGAACTCGCTTCACCATAACATCTGGTCAAGCAAGAGTCCAAACAGGGTGGGTCACTTTCAGAAGGGGTGTATTTCAGGGGGATTCCCTCAGTCCCCTTCTATTCTGCATCTCACTATTGCCATTATCCGTTGCGCTCAGAAACACTCGAGGGTATAACTGTGGCACCCCCGGAAACCGGAGGCACAAGGTAACCCATCTGTTTCATATGGATGATCTTAAACTTTATGCCTCTGGAGAGAAGGATCTCCATCAGTCCTTGCGGGTGGTGGAAGAGTACACGCATGCTATCGGTATGAAATTCGGGCTAGACAAATGTGCAATGGTTCATCTCAAAAGAGGACGATGCGGGGACTACGGAGAGGATGTGCAGCTCGTAGATGGAAGCATCCTACACCATCTGGATGCCGGAGAGACATATACTTACCTCGGGGTGGAACAACGCCACTCACAAGAGGTAACCGCAGTGAAAAACTCTCTCCGCGGCAAGTATCAGCACAAACTTCGACAGATCTGGTCATCGGAGCTGTCGGGGAAGAACAAAGTTGCTGCAACAAATATGCTTGCCGTTCCAATCTTACTCTACTCGTTTGGAGTAGTGAAGTGGACTCGGGAGGAGCTGTATCAACTCGACGTAAGGACCTGAAAAATGATGCATCTCTATAGGAGTTTGCATCCCAAATCGTCCGTTCCAAGGTTGTACTTCCCCCGACAACAGGGAGGTCGTGGACTTTTGAGTTTGGAGTGTCTACATGACAGAATAATACTGGATACAGCCTGTAAAGTCGTCAGGAGTTCGGATCCCCTTCTCTGCATGTTCCGTGACCATGAGAGAGCAGGAATTGAAGCATTTCTCTTTAGGGCAGCTGCTCGAGCAGCTGATGAACTCGGTATAGTTTTCGACTCTGAACGAGGTGACTACAACTCTGTCACCGAGTTGGAACCCGTTCAGCAAAAAGCTCAGATAAAAGCCGCAGAGATCACCTTACTTCTGCGGAGACACAGGGATAAGCCAATGCATGGGGTCTTCTTCAATAATATTGAAGACCTTGGCTTATCAAAGCGCCTGACGTTCGCTTTTCTCAGGTCGAGTGGGCTGAAGTCGGAAACTGAGGGGTTCATCATGGCTTGCCAGGATGGTGTCTACCGCAGTCGCGTGATGGGTGTAGAGGTTCCTGACACAAGGTGCAGGGCCTGCCGCGAGGCGCCCGAGACCCTAATGCACTTGCTATCAGCATGTCCAGCATATGCGGTCTCGGCCTATATCCATCGACATAACGCGGCCCTAAGAGTGCTATATTACCATCTACGGCACTCTTACGGTATTGACGAGACACCGGTGTTGCCCTACGCTCCGGGGGATATTGAATCCGTTGTGGGGAACGAGAAGTGCCGAATTTATTGGAACTATTCGTTCCCCACCCTCAGGCTCATACAAGCTAATAAGCCTGATGTAGTCCTTCTCGACCACCAGACCAAAACGATATTTGTCGTGGAGTTTTCAGCTCCTGGCGAGACGAATATCGTCAGAAAAGAGGAGGAAAAACGGATAAAATATCGAGATTTTCTCTTCGAACTCCGCAGACTCTATCCAGATCACTCTGTCAAGATGGTCGTTCTGATTATTGGAGTCCTTGGTGGAATGATGTCTTCTCTACTCTCGAATCTCAAAACCATACCGGCTTGCCGCACTAAGACAGAAATCTTAGCCGCACAGATGCAGAAGGCTGTCATTCTTGGCTCACTGCGTTTGCTCAGGGCACATGATTCTCGGGCCCAATGATCACTTACCCCACGGTGTGGGGAGTGGTCATTGGTTGATTATGCTGGCGCGCCCTCCCGAATGTATCGGGGCTTCGGGGGATAGGGCCTGACCAGCGCACACTACGGTGAAAAAAAAAATAAAATAATAATAATAATAATAGCCCTTAGAGTGCTATATTACCATCTTCAGCACTCTTACAGTATTGACGAGATACCGGTGTTGCCCTACGCTCCGGGGGATATTGAATCCGTTGTGGGGGAACGAGAAGTGCCGAATTCATTGGAACTATTCGTTCCCCACCCTCAGGCTCAAAGAAGCTAATAAGCCCGATGTAGTCCTTCTCGACCACCAGAGCAAGGCTATATTTGTCGTGGAGTTTTCAGCTCCTGGTGAGACGAATATCGTCCGAAAAGAGAAGAAGAAACGGATAAAATATCGAGATTTTCTTTTCGAACTCCGCAATTTCTATCCAGACCACTCTTTCAATATGGTTGTTCTGATTATTGGAGTCCTTGGTGGAATGATGCCCTCTCTACTCTAGAATCTTAAAAGCATACCGGCTTGCAGCACTAAGGTAGAATTAGCCGGGCAGATGCAGAAGGCTGTCATTCTTGGCTCACTACGCTTGCTCAGGGCACATGATTCTCGGACCCAATGATCACTCACACCACGGTGTGAGGAGTGGTCGTTGGTTGATAATGCTGGCGCGCCCTCCCGAATGTATCGGGGCTCGGGGGATAGGGCCTGACCAGCGCATACTACGGTAAAAAAAATACAATATACGGCACTCTTACGGTATTGACGAGACACCAGTGTTGCCCTACGCTCCGGGGGATATTGAATCCGACGTGAGGAACGAGATGTGCCGAATTTATTGGAACTATTCGTTCCCCACCCTCAGGCTCATAAAAGCTAATGAGCCTGATGTAGTCCCTCTCGATCACCAGAGCAAGACGATATTTGTCGTGGCGAGATGAATATCATCCGAAATGAGGAGAAAAAACTGATAAAATATCGCGATTTTCTTTTCGAACTCCGCAGACTCTATCCAGACCACTCTGTCGAGATGGTTGTTCTGGAATGATGCCCTTTCTACTCTCAAAACTCAAAATCATACCGGCTTGCCGCACTAAGGAAGAAATCTTAGCTGGACAGATGCAGAAGGCTGTTATTCTTGGCTCACTGCGCTTACACAGAGCACATGATTCTTGGGCCCAATGATCACTTACCCCACTGTGTAGGAAGTGGTGGTTGGAGCTTAGGGGGATAGCGCCTGACCAGCGCATACTACGGTAAATAATAATAATAATAATAATAATAATAATAATAATAATAATAATAATAATAATAATGTATCGGAGCTTCGGAGACAGTGTCCTACCAACGCAACGTTAGGAAAAAATAATAATAACAATAATGATAATTATGTAGTTCTTTCCAACCAACCACTCTATTGAGATGGTTGTTCTGATTATTGGAGTCATTGGTGGAATCATCTAGGCCGGACAAATGCAGAAGGCTGCCATTCTTGGCTCACTGCGCTTCCTCAGGGCACATGATTCTCGGACCCAATGATCACTTACCTCATGGTGAGGAGAGTGGTCAATGGTTATCAATACTGGCGCGCCTTCTCAAATGTGTCAGAGCATAGGGAATAGCGCCCGACCAGCTTACCCTTTGGGAAAAAGAAATCAATAATAATAATACATGAAACAGATCTATTGTGAGTACCGAACAAAAACAGGGGGTTATTTAAAATCAATATACTATTCATTTCAGCCCACAGTTTTTTACATTGTTTCTATGAAATGACCAGTTCTCAAATACTAATATCAACTACCAGTACTCTTTCTCACTAACAGAATATTTTGTTGATAATAGTGCAAAAGTCTATTTGGATTTTATCTTGTCAAAATACACTGTGACACAGAAATTGGTTGTATAAAAAAATTTCAAAAAATTATTTCATAAGGGCGCACCTCCAATTTCGTTCGTGTATACTGAAAAGATAAACTTTCCAGGCATTAAACCGCGTAATGCTAAACAAGCTCAAAAATGTATTATCTATCTCTTGTTTTTTGCTAAGGCTGATCTAATTTCCAGCAAGAAATTCTTTGTATTTTGTGATTTATTCTTACCAATCGTTTTTGTGCCAATCTTACTGTGATCCTAGTTTAAAACATTTATGCATGTCATCATTTTGGACTCAAATCATACTGAAAGTCACGTACAGGCCAATGCCTCCTGTAGATTTTCATTTATTCACGTTCAATAAATATCTTTAAATTATTGTACCTATATTGTTTCTGAATAAATTGTTAACATTATTATTTTCATTCGTGGAAGGAATATGGCAAAGAACTCTCTCTCAATGCTGATTTTATGTATCCATAATCTACATTGTTATGTCACGAGGAATTACTGGTGATTTTCATATTATGTAAAACATATCTGTCTATTTTCTCTTGGAATTCCCAATCTTCCCATTTATCAATAACATAAAAAACGTAGGCGTAAATTCCTGACAGTTAAAAAGTTCAGTGAAAGTGAAATAATTCTCTGCCGATTATCAAAAAGGAAAAGTTTCGCGATTACAGGTACATACGAATTCAATTGCAAGTTTTAATTAATCACAGTCTGCCCGATATACAGAAATCAATGAAGCGCCCTGCGTCTGAATGAAGTATATTAAAAGATGGATTAGAAAGTTAAACCGAAAGTCCTTTTAACGCCACTTATATGCAAATTCACTCAAGCAACTCTTCAATCACAAAAATAGAACACATCCTTTCTTATAATAATAATAATATTAATGAAAATTTCATTCATTTCATGAGATTCATATCACAGGTATAGGGGGTGTCAAAACCCATCTTCTGGCAAGACTTTAGGCAAATAGGTATTCACATATATCAACCGTTACTACACCTCCATCTTTATGAAATTATTATCGCTGATAACAGAACACATATGACTAACTTTTCGTAGATTTGGCATTCGACTTGTTGAACATTTGAAATCATATTCTTTCGAAGTAACTAGATAATACTAGATCAACTCAAATATTTTCCCATCACTTGTTTTCTTCTTGGAAGGTCAAGCGGGGAGCATGAGTCAAGTCAAAGTACACTTAGGGGAGAGATACACTAAAATAGAATGTACAGTATATAAATATAAACAACAGACCCATCATTACGATCAGAATGGTGTATAAATAATTATAAGTTTCAAAATAGCAATAGCATAAATATACAGTGTGTAAAAGCCAAATGGAATAAATAAATGATTTCGGTTACTGTATATATTTAAAAAAATCCCGAAATATGTCAAATGTAAATTATCATTCGACATTTTTCAACGTGAAAATGCCACCCCTACGTTCAATTATCTTCGAATGACAAGTACAGCCCCCAATTTTTTAAATAGGAAGTATAGGTTTGTGATATATCATTTGAAAGGCCTGCTCATTCTCTATTCAAAAATGTTATCGCTGTCAAATTTATTGCAGAAATTGAGATAAAATAAATTAAAATCATGTGGTTACCGAAATTCCATAAATTACACTCAAAAACATCGAACGTCTTGGCAACATCCTAATCTCAAATAAAACTGTCTTCTAACATTATTTAACATATCAGGCGTGACCGACCTAATCGCAAGCGTTATTCTTTCTTTTGAGTCATTCAAATTTGAAGGTTTAGTTTTATACATATTGCTCTTTACATATCTCCATAAAAAGAAATCCTATGATGAAAGATCAGGTGACCGCGCTGGCCATTCAATCGATCCTCGCCTCCCTATCCATCGATTGGAAAATGTATCGATGTATTGCCGGACATTAATTTGGTAGTGGTAGTGCTCCATCTTGCTGAAACCATATCGTATTCACTGGAACTTGAGAGTTTCCTGGATCAGGATATAATTTTGCTAAATTTGGAATGACATAATTTTGAAGTAGTGTCAAATAATTATCACCATTCAAGTTGCCCTCAATGAAAAAGGATCCAATGATATGGTTTCCTACAATCCCTGCCCAAACATTAACCTTTTGAGGGTATTGTGCGTGTTCTTCTCTTATCCAGTGAGGAGTTTCCGTTGACCAATAGCGGCAATTGTACGATTAGCATGCCCTTTGAGAGACAAAGTACACTCATCAGAAAGTATAGCGTCTTCTGATTGGATGATATTGTTATTCAACATGTCCATCATTTGCTCACAAAAATAAGTTCTTCTGTCAAAATCGTCTTCCATGAGCTCCTGAGTATTTCCGTTAAGCCAACCATTTGTCAAATACTGACAACTAATGTTGTAATATACAAAACAAGTTGAGAAGACGTTTCAAACTGAAGTTGTCATGGACATTATTTACAGTTTTTCCAAGGATACCATCTAAAAAGAACATTGCTATGGTTTTTCTTACTTTCTTATTATCAATTCCCTAACATGAAATCGAATTTTGGTAACCACATGATTTAAATTTATTTTATCTTAATTGTTGCAATAAACTTGAAAGCGATAACATTTTTGAATAGAGAATGAAGAGACCTTTCACGATATATCACAAGCATATACTTCCCATTTGAAAAATTGGGGGTTGTACCTGTCATTCGACGGGGATTGAAGGTAGGGGTGTTTCGAGATTTTGTTAAAATATGTACAGTAACCGAAATAATGATTTTATTTTAGTTGCGGTAACTGGAAAATTCCAAAACGTAAGATTTTCCTGAAAATTCTGTTTTTCTCAAAAGTAACATTTCATTCGCAGGTTTGCGGAGAGCTATGTTCATTTGCATTCTATTTTGAACATTTTCTATGTGCAGATGAATATTGATCAAAAGTCTTTTTTTTTGGGAAAACAGAGTTTTTTATCGACCTATCAGCGGATTTTCACCTTCTACAATCTGAAAAAAATTAAAATCGTAGTGGAGAACTTTATACATGTGTAGATTAAATAAACTGGAAATAGATATGATGTCAGAGATTCTTTCATAACACTGGTATACTCTCATACACATATCCCAACAACACAAAAGAAGAAACAAATATTCATTTATAAATTGATGGATGTAGCCGTTACTACCTGGTAGGAAATCATAATGCATAAAAGAGAATTTTAACTTTCTATGTTTTTTACCACTTTTATTGTGGTAAAAAACATAAAAAAGTTTCAATTCTCTTTTCTTCATTATTCATTTATAAGTGTTGGTACCCGTGAGAACGAAGATACTATGTAAGTCCCAGGAATCAAAGGAGACTTTTAGTAACAAAAGGCGTTGTTTATATTTTACGAAATTCAGTTGCTAAATATTTTTGAATGAAATTGTCAAAGTTATGGAAGTGTTAAGAGTTACACCCACCCAATTTTCACGAATATAAAAATTAGATTACCTTGTTCTTGTGGTGAAAGTTCTAGTGACCACTGAAAGTGAGCAAGATCACATCAGAAGGAGACAATTGACAGGATAAACATTATAAGAGCACATTTTAAAATCCGACTATGAACACCGAGTGGAATGGCACAAGACGAAAATGATTGCCAATGCACCAGTCGCTAAGAAATGTAAACTTGAAAAATAGGAATATACGAGGGTAGTCTGAAAAGTTTGTGACCTAACAAAAATATAAGAGATTTTTTAAGATTTTTTAAAAATGTTTCAACATAGTCTCCTAATTGTTCACGAAGGTGATTGCTTCTTCATTGACGAATATTTTCGAACTCCGAGCGCAATTTTCAGATGAGGGAACAAATAGAAGTCGCTTGGGGCTATATCAGGTGAGTAAAGAGGATGGTCAAGCAGTTCAAAATGTAATTCGTGGATTTTCGCAATGGCAACCATTGAGGTGTGAGACGGTGCGTTATCTTGGTGAAACAGGATTTTCTTTTTCTGCAAATGTGGCCGTTTTTGCACAAGTTCTGCCTTCAGCTCCTCAAGTAATGATGCGAAATATTTTTCCATAATAATTTTTCCTTTTTGAAGATATTCGATTGAAATAACTCTATGACTATCCTAAAAACAGTCGCTAATCGGCGCCAAAACTCGGATTTATTGCGCCTAAATTGCACCAAGAGAGCGTTTAAATGTTAATTCGAACACGTTTTTGGTCTGATGTGAGCAAACGCGAAACCCAACGCGCAGACAGCTTTCTCATGCATAAATGTGACAAACACATTCTTTTGACATGTTCATAAGCTCTGCTATCTCTCTCACTTCAATTCGGCGGTCGTCTAGCACCATCTGGTGAACTTTGGCAATGTTTTCGTCGATACTTGCAATTTTTGGAAGTCCCGAACGTTCATCGTCTCCCAAGCTCTTACGGCCACGTTTAAATTCAGCTGCTCAATTTCACTGTGGTAAATGATAGTGCAGAGCAGCCATATACAGAATCCAACTCATCTTTGATTTGCGTAGGCGTATTCCCTTTCAAATCAAATATTTAATGACAGCTCGATACTGGATTTTGTCCAGTTTCATAAAAACACTCACATTAACTCACTCAACTGCGCTTCCAAAATGGCTGAAACTTTGGTGAGTAACTGTCAACAGATGAACAACGAAATTCACCGGCTTTTATTTTCGAATGCTGCTATCTTCATTAGAGGTCGGAAACTTTTCAGATCACCCTCGTATTCTAATATCTGGAACGCAGTGTATTTCAAACCGCTTCTGAGAAAAGGATCGTACTTGGTTACCCGTATTGAAGAAAAATATGGGTAGTGGCAAAAATGCAACATACTATAACACAAATACTACATCGAATATTTCAAAGTCAATCAACAATATTGATATAATTCACCTTTCAAAACTCCTTTTGAATTGAAAGTTGAGAGAAACAAATCAATACGTAAAGACGTAAAATTACGTAAGACGTAATTTTGTGAATGATTTGAGTTCTTTATCTTATATTCACATTTGGTGCTGAAGAGGCAATGAGGTAAGTGATACGCCGAAACATCGGATGTCGACCAGTGAAGATGACACTGTACCAGGTAAGTGAGATTTTACATCTTTTATTTACGGTTCAAATGTTTTATTAAAACATTTATTATTTATTTATTATTTACTATATTGTGTAGCAATCCTGTAAAATATATCTGATTAAATTCCATGACGAATGTTTGGAATACAAACTGAATACAGAAAAGTTTTTTGTATAATTCAGTGTTCAGTACGTATTTGTTTCGAAACTATTTTTCGTTCGTACAGTTCAATGTTTTTATGAAAGTAAGTGTTTCAAAAGGCCTTTTCTGCAAGTTTGTATTTGAAAATTACTTCTTTGCATGATCTACACATCTTTATATAGAGTTTTTTTTTAATTGATTGCTTCCAAAAAATTGCGAATATACTCAGATTTTGTCAATTCTGAAGACGTAGACACGTGAACTTAAAAGTTTGCACGTGAACTAAAAAGTTTGCCCTTCCTAGACGTGAATAAAGTTCTCCATTAATATTTTCATATTTTTCAGACCGTGGAAGGTGAAAATACCCAAAGAATGTCAATAAAAACTCTGATTCCGTCCATAAAAATGACTTACGTTCAATGTTCATAACACCTTTTTAGAAAGAAGGTGAGGATGAAGGCATGTATGAGATAAACTTTCGCTTTTTACCTGTGATTCTGCCAAGCTTCCCATCTTTGACAGGATCTAAGTAGTTAGCTACCAATCCTCCTATGTGTGCCCCCACACTGTATCCTATCACATGTAGATCGTCCGCACGAAGTCCTCTTGGATGATGAGTCAAGTAACGAATCAGTTGGGCAACGCATTTGGCACAAAATCTTGGAGCCCATTCCATTTGCTATAAATAAAGAGTTTTTGAATTTTTTTTCGGCCGTTACTTGATGAAGATCCATAGTAATTTCAAAAACTACACCTCACGATTTGATCTTCACAAACTTTATTTTGAAAAATATATCACAACATGTTTCACTAGCACAGTAGCTTTTTCAAGTGATTTATACTTCAAGTTGTTCTTACATTACAATTTAGAATTCGATATTTTAGATTTTAAGGTAAGAGAACAAGTTAATCGAATCATTCATAAAAAGTACTGCATTCAAAAAAACAACTAAATTCACTAATAGAAAAGAAACCACTTCTACCTATTAGAAAAAAATTCACGAATCATAAATTTTATGAAGTAAAATGAAGTTCATAAATTTATCGAAGGTTCAATTCACAGACACTGAAAATGGGTTGATAGAAAAAGGTTTCAAATATAACATTGGAAATGAAAATAGAACTTACAACTTTGAAATTTTGAAGGAAGGTAGTTTTACGAATGAGTTGAAACTTGTGAAATCAATGCGCTGTAGTTGCTATTGACCGAGTCGACTATGTCAACAAAACCCTTGATTTCTTGAATTTAGGAAATTTTGAAATGCTGAAACGTGATCCAACTAATTCTTTCTAAAGACAAGTGGAAGATTTTTTGAAATATTTAAACATACTTTTTACTGAAAGGGAAAAGTTCAAATTAACATTGATGAACCACCAAATGCCCAAATTATTTTCACTCATAAAACTGCACAAACAGAGTTATCCAATTAGACCAGTGGTTTCCTTTGTCACTGCACCATCAGTGAAATTATCAGAAAGGCTGTTCAATATCATCTTGAACCATTGTAACTTCCAACCAAAATTCAGTCTACGGAATTCATATGACTTGATCAATAAAATAGAGAACATACCTCTACCAGACAACGCAAAATTACTATCCTTTGATGTGCAGAATATTTTCCCAGCATACCTCTTGAAGATACTATTACTTTAGTAATAGAATTATTAGATGAAAATAGAGTGAACCCAATCATAAAACGAGACATAATTGACCTTTTGTCGTTATCTCTCAAACAAAATTATTTTCGATTCAACAATAATATTTATTCCTCCTCAAAAGGTTTAATTAATTATGGGAAATCCATAAAGCCCCTTACTTGCAGAAATTTTCATAGATAATCTAGAGAAGTCATTCTTTAAACATCCTGTGATTAAGAATTTCTTGTATTGGCATAGATATGTGGATGACGTTTTCGTATGTTTTACAAGTACTAAGAGGCAATTAGATACTTCTCATAGGGATATTAACAAAATTCATGAAAACATTAAATTCACTATTGAAATAGAAGCAGACAACTCAATCAATTTCTTGGACCTAACAATTAGTAGAATAAACAACAAACATGATTTTTCAATTTATCACAAACCGTCCTATACGGATATTACTATACATCACGATTCTACCTATCCTTATCAACACAAAGTAGCAGCTTATAATAGCATGATTCACAGATTAGTCAATGTTTCTCTTTCAGTAGATAATTTCAATAAAGAACTTAATATCATCAAACAAATTGCGGTTAACAATGGGTTTAAAGCCGAATTAATAAACAAAATACTTGCCAAGAAAGTCTTTGCAAAAGCGATTCGAGATGTTTTTCCTATTGATAAGGTAGATAATCAAAATTATAGAGCTTTAACGTATTTTGAACAACCAACGGAAAAAAGGGGCTTCATTTTTGAGGAAACGAGATATTAAAATTTCATATAGAACAAGTAATACGTTGGCAAAGTTAGTTAAAAGTAATAAAGACAAAACATCCAAATTCGAGATATGAGGAGTATATAAATTAAAGTGTGGAACGTGCCCTAAGATATATATTGGTCAAACGGGCAGGACATTCAGGAATCGAATCCAGGATCATCATACGAGCTATGTAAATAAGAAAACAAATTCAACATATTCAAATCATCTTCTAGAAGAAAATCATATCTTTGATGGAGAGTTCGAAATTTTGCACATAGAAAATGAAGGTTTGAAACTGAATCATTTGGAAGCAATGGAAATTCATAAACTTAAAAATTCAAATATTGTAATGAATGACCAACTGGATTTGAATAGATCACCATTATTGAACTTGTTTTCCTAAAAACCGAGACAGAATTATTATTGATGTAGATGTGAGGTATTATGCTTCAGGTAATCATAATTAAACAGGTACCTTAGGAAGATGTTTAGGTAATTTTTTGAGGTAGTTTCAATTATGGTTACCTGTAGTGTATAAATATTAATGTAAGAACAACTTGAAGTATAAATCACTTGAAAATGCTACTGTGCTAGCGAAATATGTTGTAATATATTTTTCAAAATGAAATTTGTGAAGATCAAATCGTGAGGTGTAGTTTTTGAAATTTTTGAATTATGTTTCAGTTCTGATCATTTTCCACTGAACTTCACTTGTATTTTTGTAACAATGCTTCTTTATGAAAAAAAAAACTTTTTGGCTTTCTGTTAATCTGTTGAAAACCTGTTGAAATTTGTTTTTTTCGTTAACCAGCTCTCGCTCCCCTACGAACGACAACCCTCAAAAGTCGAAACTTGTGCGAGCTGAGGATTAACGATATTTATCCTTTTAACGTGCGATTCCTAGCACGGACTGTATGATAGGCAGTGAAAATTGGTCGTACAGCCTCTCGGTTCGAACTACCAATTCACTTGATGGTCGATTGAATGAGTGAAACAAGCCATTCACGCTAACCCAATCAGCAACTGTTCCATCTTTATACAAAGACATATTTTTTAGGAGAGTTCATCGTACAAAAACTATTCTCTCATAAAAAATTATCCCGTTTCGATGATAATTTAATGGTAGTCCCGTAGTACCTACGTGAAATAGGCAATCTAGGAAAGTTATTGGAAACAAACCCACTTTTAATGATCATTTTCAAAATTTTTCATTTAATATTCAAAATCGAAAACCTTTCAGAGTGGAAAACAAATATTTATAGTTCCCAAACAATATGTATGCTATTTATGTATAAAAAAAGTTTCTCATGCAATACTTATTGGAAATTACATATATAGGGTCTTTCAACAGGGACTTCCGAACTTTGACAATCGGTAACGGCCATTTTGTTGAAGCTACATCTGTCAAATTAGTTGTCATTTATTCAGTATTTTTGCCCAATCACTATGGACTGTTATAGCATTCAACAACACGTGCAAATAATAAAACTGTTTTACCAAAATGGGTCTTCTGTTAGGACAATGTACCGCGCTCTTCGCCCATTTAACAGTCGCCATAATCGTCCTACCGAGAGGACTATTCGCAATGTGGTGGATAAATTTGAGTCCATTGGTTCAGTAAACGATCGACCAACACCTGTACGTCGACGAAACGCAAGATCTGCCAAAAAGCATCTCCGCTATCTGTGAGAGTATGGAGGAAAATCCGAGGCAGCCGATTACGGGTCGCTCACAAGAACTTGTTCTTTCGCAGACCACAACTTGGCGAATTTTGCGTCGTGACTTGGACCTGCACCCGTACAAAATTCAACTGATACAGGAACTAAACTTAAACTACCATAGACGTGTGTTCGCTAATGGGCTCTGGAGCAGTTGGCAACTGCCCCTAATTTTCATCGAAAAATCATATTCAGTGACGGGGTCCATTTTTGGATGGAAAGATACGGGAACAAACAAAATTGTCGAATTTGGAACATTATCAAACCAAATTGAATCAAAACGCGTCCAATGCATTCCGAAAAAGTCACTGTTTGGTGTGGATTTTGGGCCTGCGGCGTCATTGGTCCATATTTCTTTGAGAACGACGTTAGCCAGGCCATCACTGTCATCAACTTCTTTTAGCCTGAATTGGATGATCTGGACACCAACGGCATGTGTTTTCAACAGGACTGCGCCGAGATCTTGTGATTTGACCCCGTTAGACTTTTTATTTTCTTTTATAATAAATATTCACAAAACAGATATAAAATTAGGTTTAATGAGACATAAATGAATGTCTTTCATCTGCATGGAATAGTAGATAAAATAGATCAAAACTATTATTTGTATCAAAATTACCAATAATAAATCAATTTATTTGTTTATTGAAATATATATTTTTCAATTAGTCTTTATTATGACTGATCCGCACCTATTTTGCAAAGGCAAAATACGATTTTCAAAACGTTCATAGATACTGTAGATTGAATCATTTTGATTGGTTGAAAGATGTTATCTTTTTGTCAACCCTTCGTAATTTCTCCTCGATATAGTCCTCAGACTATATCGAGGAGATATAGTCTGAGGACTATATCCCATATATATATATATATATATATATATATATATATATATATATATATATATATATATATATATATATATATAGTCTGAGGACTATATCGAGGAGAAATTACGAAGGGTTGACAAAAAGATAACATCTTTTTGTCATGTCATGTTTCATGTCATGTCATGGGATGTTTCTTTTCCACTACATCATGAGATGGACCTGTTACTGGTTAACAATATTTCTCTTAGACGAAGGTTTCATACATGCAGTCGAGTTAGAGCCGCGTTGAAATCAATCCAGTTCCAGACACACTGCTGTGAGGGTCGGATTTTTCCTGGACTTATGAAAGGTAATACCTCGAAACCGCTCTGTGGATGATTTACTCGATTGATTTCAGAGTAGTTCTGCTACTGGATGAACGAAAAACAAAACAACGAACAAAACAACAACTAACTTCTGTGAGGTATCTTGCATACATGTATGTCGGATATAATTAAATGCCCATCGTGGTATTAGCCGGCGGAGTGAATGTTTTCCGACAGGCATTTACTATAGTACATTCGGTATTATCTGAGAGTGGGAGAATTTCAAGAATGCAAACATGCTGTTACATCAGAGAAAGCAACATATTCGTCTCAAGCAAGTGGCACTGAAATGTATTCAAAAAGTTACTGAGATACTACTACCCGCTATGCCTCTTGAGGGCACGTCTAGGGAGCCATTAAAATAGTACCTCGCGACAAAGAACTTCAACAGAGGCGGCCGACCCTGTTTATCATATTGCGTTAAAATAGTATAGGACTGGGGGTATTAATATATATTTTTCAATGATATAACTGAAATATCGTGAAAACTAATTTTGTTTAAATATTTTATTTTGAGAAGGACAATTTGTATTTGAAATAGTTTGTTTATTTAGGATTGTTTCCTTCTAAAGATCTACTAAATTATCAAAACAATAAATTTAAAAATAAAGACAAATGTAAAAAAATTACTGTATTCGATAAATTAGCTTTTTGAAAAAAATCTAATTTGTCAGTAACTTCAATTTATGAATTTTTGCATATAAAAATAAATATGTATCATCTGGTGACGTTTTGAAGATTATCCATTTTCTTTATCCCACCCATTTAAATCAAAACATCATAATTTGTAGTTATAGTTCGTCTTCAGATATAAATCAATTTGATACTAATATTATTGACACTGGCAATAACAAATTGATCGTAGGTTTGGTAATGAAGATGGATACAGTCTTCGAAACGTCACCAGATAAGTTTACAAATAATAGAATTGGCTTCGACTGTGAAGCCATTTTCAAGAATTAGAAAAGTGTGGCTGTACCTACTGAAAGACACACTTTAGAGGTTTGATGTTCTGGTCTTGCCAAACCTTTGAGGCGGTATGACTGCATTGATCCATGTTTCATCCAAATAAAAAATAGATTTATCCAGTGTTCTGGCTTTGTTTATTTCCCTTCTACAACCTCTGATTTTTCTAATAATATGCTCTTTTTATCTTGTTTTTCAAAAATGAAGTTCAGCTCTTGTAATATCTTCCATAATCTAGTTCTTCTCATATCAGGAAACTGTCTTCACGAATAACTGACAACACTTTATTTATTGTAAGTATTTCGCTTTTTATATAAAAAGAGTAACTGTTCTCCTAACTGAATTCTTGACTTCTTCGTCGATAACCAAACCCTTTCTGCCAGTGAATACTTTCGGTTCCAAAAAGCTGTTGTTTTATTTGAGTTGCTGAAGAATTCTAAAAATTGTCGATCTATTGACACCGGTCATACTCGCGCATTTATGTATTCTTGAAGAATTATGAACATTCATAACAATCGTTTTTTTATTTATATTCAATGCTGACAGTTTCGGACGCTTCCCGAACAACTAGCTTCCATGATGTATACCTTTTTATTCAACGCGCTCTCGAAATAAACTGAAGAATATCACTATGACCACCGCCTAGAAGTGAACACTTTTACTTCTATACGGTGCTAAGGCTAAGACTAACCCCTCTACCGTGGCCTTTAAACTCCCAACAGAAAATAAATATAATATTTTCTTTCTATGGAAAAAGCCAAGTCGGTCCTATTGATAGGTGCAGTGCGTCTGTTGACGGTATAATTTGTAGGAGATTGTCTTGGTTACTACTGGACATATTTTCACATGTTTTGTATACAAACTATTTGTTATTTTCTTTGTTATAAATGAGATGTTTCAAGAATAAATTTTGTATATTCATTTATTGAATTCGTTGAGAGTAAATGATTTGAATGCAGTACGCCTATGGTTCAAATATATATAGATATACTGCTGCAGTTTCTCTCATTTCTAGACAGACTATAGTACCTTTGTAGGTTCGGTGACAGACATGAGTATTTCGAGGTATTATTTTTACATATTTATTTTCTCCAACTCAAAACAAGCTTTACAGGTTCAACTATCTATTTTGCCTAAAATAATCACTACCATCGATGTTCACTTCTACATTAATTCAATTTCCATATCGAAGTTATGAATGCGTGTCATTTTCCTCGAAAGTAGGTAGCAATGTTTCGTGCACTAACAAATATGTAAGATATGTACGAGTGTCGTAATATGTAGGCATAATAAATATTCACCTACTTTATTTCCTAGCTCGGTGACAGAGTGATCTACTTCAATTCACGTTCGGATTCAAACCACATATCAAAAGAAAACTTCTGCCAAGTTCATACATTCAAGATCTATTGTTCAATTGTAAAAGTTAAAATATTGAAGAAATGATGAATTATATCCAGTAATGAATATCATATATCAGAATGCTTTTTCAATTGAGTTATATATCCATAATGTAATCTTATTATGAAGCCATTTGTGAAAGTTTTATAATATTTTATATAATGTTTTTCAATAATTTATTTTTTCATGCCCCTGAAAGCTGTTTAAACGTTCAATAGGTGGTAAGGTGGTACTTGTTTCAGATATATTTTCAAATAATATATTACTGTATTTTGTTAATATCCGAGTTTCTTCTCAGCTACATCATTAGTTAACAATATTTCTCTTAGACGATGGTTTTATACATGCATTCGAGTCGCGTTGAAATCCATCGAGTCGCAGGCACATTGCTGTTTGAGTCGGATCTTTCCTGCACTGATGAGAGGCAATATCTCGAAACCGGTCTGTAGGTGATCTACTCGATTTATTTCAGCTTGGTTCTGTTGTTGGATAGAGGGGACACGTCTGCTGGACATATCTAATGCCCAGCTTGGTATTAGCCAGGATATAGGTAGCTTCCTCAAAAATTCTGTATAACAGTTCGAAACTTTGAGAGTGAATAATTTTTTCGAAACATGGAAAATTTTAATCCTGTTGTGTGACACAAGGTAGGTGGGAAATCATGATGGAATATTGAGATCCGCAAAGAGATTCATAAGTAATCGTGGAAACATTTTAGCAAGTAATTGATAACCCAGATTCATGCACTTCTGGAAAAGCAACATTTTTTTAAGTCGATCACTTCTACCTCATTTGTTATTAGTTCATATGGCTCATGTGTTTCATTTCATACCATTGTGAATACTACTGTAATGGATATAGCTGACTTTGAGCTGACTTTAATGAAATGAATAAAAACACTCCTGTCTATTATCACTAGTTAATTTGATTAATACGACCAATCAAGTATGAAACTAAAATGTGCAAATTGGAAAATCGGTTATATCGGGAGTTTTTAGGTAAGATGGAAGGACAGGTAGTTGAACGAACCAGGGTGCCAACTTTAAAATTCAACACTGAAGATTATAGAGGTTGTTAAACATAAATTCAAGAGTGTATATATAAACGATCGCTTCAAAAATACTTCACTAACTTTAATTGAAAGCTTCTGATAATTCCTCTTCCGTATTCTCTGTTTCACTATCACTGTCGTCATTTAAATCAAATTACGTTTTTATTCCTTTTCTGCCAGTATTCTTCGGTAATATTAGATACTTCTTCTTTAACTAGCTCTATCACCCTCTTATCAAATTTTGGAAAATTATTTTTACGCCTGATGCTTTGTTTCAATTTTCCCCAAATCAAATCGATGGGATTGAAAACACAAAAATAGGGGGGAAGTCTCAATATCGTGTGTCCATACTTTTCAGCAATACTCTCAAGGGCATACACTTTTTCAAATGTTTTTGTCTGTGAATCTTCAAGTAGTTGGTTTTTGGCACGATACACTCATAACGTAAGAGGAGAGGAGTAAAGTTTTGAAGATACCTTTTTCTCTGGATAATGTTTCTGAAATTCGGTTTCCATTATTTGTGCTGTTTGAAGGAATGAGTTATTGGGTCTTAGAAGACCTCCCCTTGATATGAATTGCAACCAATCCAAATCTTTGAAAGAATCTGGAAGAACTTCCGTTCCCAAATTATATTTTTTCTTGAATTTATGAACCACATAACCCGTTATATAAGTTAATGAGTCATTGTTTATTTTTATTTCAATCCGAGTAACGACGATTATTAGATGACCCCATCCCTCTCATGTAAGAAAAGAAGTTTTCCAGAATATCCTGATTCAGTCGCGTAGTAAGAATATATTGGACATCAGAGTGCCTCTTCTGAAAATAAAGGAAGAGCTCAACAATTGATCTATTACTCAAAAGTATACCTTTCTGAAATTGAATCAAGGATTTATGTTTTCCCACTCGTAGTGTTTTAATCACATTGGAAGTTTTTTCTAGTACTTTTTTCTGATCCTCTAAATTTATACCAAATGCGTTTTTAGATGGTTCGTTAGCCCTTATTTTCGTTTTCGAATTCATAACGTCAAACCATCTGTTAATGAGCTGAACGAAGTCTGATACTTGTTCCCAGGGTAACTCTGATGGCATTAATCCGCTTTTTCCACAATATGAAACTGCCTTCGAAACAGAATTAGAGAACAGTTGCACTGCTGGTCTAACTTTTTGTCTTTCAGTTCCCTTCAATTCGATATGGTACTTGCTGACTTTATGTACTATAGAAAGCTCTGATGTAGATATATCCAGGAGACTTTCGAAACAGGATTTATCCATAAATGTACCTATCATTTAACCAAAATCCTTGATCAATGAAGTGATTTCTCAATAACTTGATTAGATTAGGTACATCGACAAACAAAAAAATCCTCATAGATTCATTACAAGGATGTGGGAATAAACAATCCTTATCGTGAGCAATAATCATTTCCGAGAAATATTTCATATTCGTAGGATCCATGTCACTTACTATGGCTATCACAGTGAAACCGGCATTGAATAATGCAGATATAATTTGGTTTAAAATTTCTTTTTTCATTGGCTGATCAAAATCATAAAACACTGGTTGCTTCCAGTTACTAATCAGCTCTCGTGCCATTACAGTTTGGCAAGTCTTATGTGGGCCTATCACTTGTTCATCTTTTTATTTATATCAATTCTATTGGATAAATGGATTTCGTCGAAGGAAATAACACACAACTTTTCAATGTCTTTCAATTGAAATGACATTTTTTGCATGAGATTGATAACATTGGTCAAAAGTCCGGGGCTGAGATTGAATGGAGAAGTCCATTTCCTTAAAGTAGAGAGTGCTGGTAGGGGCAATGCGTTCGCTCTCAAATAGCGATAGGCCTTTGGACTAACACTTCTCAATGATATGGCAGATGCAATATCCTCTGCTGACCACTTTCTAAGATTCTTATGGGGATTCAATAGTCTTTCTATTTGACTAGACGAAAAACATTTCTCCAATGATTTTCTGCATGTCTCCATATCTTTCTTCAGCTGTGAATTTTCATCGCACAGCACCCTATTTAACGATTTCAAATGTGCAACCTTTTCTTCTAGTTCTGCTATACGTAACTCCGCAATTCTGAAAAAAATTTAAAAATGCATAAAGAAAAAAAATCGATTAGAGGCAATATTCACAGTGACAATAAGTTCGCTTGATAAAAGAACCTAACCTCTCTTTTTCTGTTTTTTGTTGTGCATTCGACTGAACTGAAGTACTGCAAGTGCTATCTACGTTTGTTTGTTCAGGTTGTTCTATCTCTTCAGTATTTAATTGTAGTGATGTGGAAATACTACCTTCATAATTTAACAATTGTTGCTCTGGTAAAAGAGTGGATTTTCTCCTTTCTTCTTTCTTTCTGATTCTTCAGTTTGCTTTCTCTTAAATAAGAGGTTCAGAGTGGGCACAGCATCAGTTTTCAAAATACGGACTGATAAATCTTCGAAACAATCTTTATGGAAATGAATAGAACAAATAGTTGCTGAAAACCATTGAATACCTAATACATTATGTGTCATCATTGCTTTAATTAATACACACCATTTTTCAAATTGATGTTGTCCTTCCTCCTACATGCTGAAATCCATTGTTTAGACAGTTCTTTGCTCTTTGTGAATAGAAAATACTTAATATTGGTCCCTTTTGTCACTCTGTTGTAATTATTACAACCAAAAACCGCACAACCAGGCATTCTTAGTTATATACCTACCTACTCGTATTTTTGTTTAATTATTGAAGCTTCGAATACGACACTAAATTGACAAAAGCTAATTAAAAATGTTTGAAAACCACTCTTGACAATAATTTCATAATAATTCTTAAACTTCACAGCACAACAGAGAACTTGTGAGAAATTCAAATTGAATTTAGGCAAGTCTACGAAGTTACAACCCCGATATGCTTCGCACTCACGTCATCTGCGCGAACTGGACGCGTTTGGAACTAACGAGTAGCATACCGTTTTGAGTGTATCGTGGTTTTTGGTATAGTTATCCTCAAAATACAAATTGTTATCCATTAAAAAACTTTGTATTTTATCTTTCCTCGAATTTTTATTCGGTACTTTGATGAGCTGTCGCGAATGATAGGAAGCGTTGTCAAGACCTATTACACTATTCGCATCCAAATTTGGGATCAATGTGTTTTCAAATCATTCCTCGAAAATATTAGCTTTCATGTTCTTATGATAGTCAACATTGCAGTCCTCAAGTTTATTTCAAGTTTATTTCAAAGAATTCAGAACCCATCCTTTACTTCCTCCGCAATGCACAATGATTAGTCGCGATCCTTTGTTTGCATGCATATTAGGCGTACACATTCTCGAACCCTTTCGTAACTGTGTCGTGAGTGGCATACCATGTTTCGTCCAAATAGAAAATTTGCCGTTGTTCTTGTCTATATTTAATTATTTGTTCTAAGTATTGGTTACGCAATTCCACTATTCTTCTGCCTTCCATAACTGATTGATGTTTGTTTATTATTTTAAATCTAAATCCTAGTTTCTTTATCTAATTCTGAAGAGTTTTGTCACAGCAGCTCACGTTATGGCCGGAAGTATTCAATTTCTTCCTAATGATTTCAATAGTAGAAATCTCATTGCTTTTGTAATAGTCGTATATTGTTTTTTTATGATTTTATAAGATGAACATGTGAAGGTTTTGGTAATCCCGCATCAAATCGCGTTCATAAGGTTTGTTTTTGACTATTTTACGTATAGTTGAGAAAGGAATTTCGGTCAAATCTGATGTTGCTGTAATAGTTTTTTCCCTCGAAACCAAACTTGATATGTAGATTCTTATATACCTTGAAACATACTGTTGTGTTTCAATATTCAAATGCATCCGAATCTTATTCACTGGTATCTCTTTTTCGCATTGTTCAACAGCGCTATTAGAATCACTATACAGGAAAAAGTCTGCGTTGTTATCACACTCGTTATTACTATTAGTACTTGTCCAAGGACGCCACATTTTAAACAAATAACAAAAATGTTAAGTAATTATAACTTCACCAATATCGAATTTCAACACTCAAATCACGATCAGTTCCTGAACTGAACATTGACAACACGACTCTTCTAACCATCCTCACATTTTATTGGTCACCGTAACATGACTTCAAATTTAATATTATGACTCCAATACGAACTGCGTATTCTTCAGTCCACGTGGACTAATTCGTAGCGGCATTATTCCTTTGTATTGTTTTTTTTGGCATTTGAGTTCGCCGAAGCTTCAAGAATTACTATATCGGTTACTTCGACTATACCTGTAGGATTGTTTAGTGATTACTTTAATAAGTGTATGAAAGTATAAAAATAGCTTACCTTCTTCAAGACAGAATTGAAATGATTATAATTCGTGGTGAAGTTGGAAAGTGCGCACGAAGGGCGGCATGTCTTTTTAACGAAGCACACCCAAATTGTAATGTATAAGTAATCGGTATGTGCTTGATTTGGTGAATAAGTTTTACGAAACTGGTTAAGTAACAAATAAAAAAAAAGAACTCCACAGTACTAAATGAAGCAGCTCAAATTGGAGTTTTGGGAACATTTGCTGCAGACCCCATGAGCTCCTTACGATCAGTATCAGAACAGACGGGAATGTCACGCGAGACTGTAAGAAAAGCATTGAAAGTGCATAAATTTCATCAAGAGCTCTACGAGGATGATTATGATAGAAGAATATAGTTTTGTGAAATCATATTTCATCGAGTCAATACCATCCCTAATCTTCTGTTTGTTTCAACGATGAGTGTTAATTTTTTCTAGATGGCAATGTTAACAGACAAAATTGTCGCTATTGGAGTGACGAAACCCCATATATTTTTCGATAATGGCATACATAACATCCACAAAAAGTTAATATTTGGGCTGGTATTTTTTGAAATGCCATTATTGGTGCATAATTTCTGAAAAAAAACTCGACTGGCAATCGGTACCTTGAAATGCTTGAAGAGACTATCGAACCTCTTACAACTCACGAGCTGGAAAGTCGAATGGATGCAGAAGGTAATGAACTTTTGCAGAAGGGTCTGTTACATTTCCAGCAGGACGGTGCTCCACCTCATAATTTTCTTTCCGTCCGACAGTGGTTAGGTAAACGAGAGATTTCCGGATAGAATGATTCGCAGAAGGGGAACAGGTGAATGGCATTCGAAATCACCAGGTTTGACACCCTTAGATTTCTTTCTTTGGATGCATCTTAAATCCATTGTTTATAAAACACACCTTTCTGATATAGAAGAACTTAAAAGACGAATTGAAGCATGCCAGTCAATTCCTAGAGAAGTTTTCCGTGATGTTAGAGGAAAGTTCGAAAACAGACTTTATTATTGTTGAGAGCAAAATAGACGACATTTCAAACAATTTATAAGATAAGTGTAAAAGATTTCATGTTTGAAATGCCTTTCTCACAAATTAAATTTTATTTTGTAAAAGGACAATAACCAACAAATAAAAAATCCCACGAATAATACATTGAAACAGTGCCACCTACTCTTCCAACCATTTTTATTATGCATCTCAGAACAGGCAAATTCTAACTACATGTGTTAGTTTAAAACGCCATTTTTCGGAAAATGCTCATAAAAAATAATAAGTCATAGTATCATGGGAAACAGAATTGAACGCCAATCAAAATGGTGTGCCACTTGATCCCGTTTCATTTAAAATTCTAAGGGTAACAAATAGTCCTTGAAAGTGTCCCCCTTGATAATAAAATTGGCATTCCTCATATTGTTTACTGGAAGGAAGACTTTAAGAAAGGGTAGATTTCAAATTGACATATTTTGTTATAATACAATGGAAACAATTGCAGCAAATCAAAACAGACAGCCTGTGTATTTGAATTTTTAATGTAATGTACTCTATACATGTCTCATTTCAAATGAAACTCATTATTGTAATAATTGTTCATGTGCGCACAATCACAAATTTCATTACTTCATTTGTCTTAACGCACATCATGACAATTGGCATAACCTAACAAGCCGAATTTCGTTCATTATTTCAATATTTCGTTTCGTTCATCAATATTTAATATTTTTTCTTAATTTTCAAGTGTTTTGATAGTTATCCCGCTCTGATTTATCGTGTTTATCTTGAAATTCTCTGTTATATTTTTACATTTTTTCATTTAACTATTATGATTATTTCTGTATATGGTGGTAGTTCTGTATTGTATATATACCTAAGATTACTGTTTATTAAAATAGTTTTACTATTACTAATACTGCAAACCTTTTACAATTAACATATAATAAATGAGTCCATTCAGAATGTATTTACCTTCAAACATGGTTCTTTTACCAGAGTTCCATAATCAACGATGAAGATGTTATAATTTCCTCTATAAAAATAAGCGTCTCGCATGTCAGTACTTGGGGCGTACATTCTTCCTCCTCCAAATCCATGGATGACTATTTTCGTGGGATAAGCCCTGTTGAACTGACTATTGAATAGGGATTCTTCTTTGGTTGTATCTATCAGTTCGGGATTCTCTTGTGTACGTCTGGAAAGTATTGATATTGAATGAATTTTGTTTTAATGAAGGAAAATCCCATTTTTTATATTATCATTATCTTTTTTGACTAACTCATCTGAATATTTTGTCTTGGTACTTTTAACATTCGGTTTTAATTTTTTTATACTTTTTCGTTAGTATTAAGCCGAGTCATGAATAAAACGTTTATATTCCTTTATCCTCCACAAAAACAAAAAATCAAATTGTTTCCCAGCATTGCTACATACAAAAAGGGGAGTTTGAAGAATGATTTCATTTCAATACTTTTTCTGAAAATAAATTAATTTCTGATAAAGATTCCTGTTAGAAACGACCTTCATCCATCTGTTTAATAACTCCACATTTGCAAACGATTATGATGTGTTACATATTGAAGAGAATTATTTGAGACTCAATCATTCAAAATGCTTGGAAATCGATAGATTTAAGAAGTCTGAATTACTGGATTACCAAATGGAATTGGAATTTGAATGACTCTTCTAACTCAAAAGGTTGCTGACCACTGAAATAGGCCTTTTGAATGAGATACAATTCAAAAGGTACATGCCAATACTACCCCTGTTTGTATTTAAAAAATTGTCGATTACGTCATCAGGCCAACACCGGTGACGAAACGTCTCTCATATGTATATTGATGTGTTTTTGATTTTTTCCAAAGGACGCCTATTTTTCGAATACAGAATTTATTCCATACATTTGCATCGCACTGTATATACACACATACATGAATATTGGGGAATATTTACCATGAATACACACTCGTCAGTAGGATAAACACAATTTGTAACAGATCTTTCAAATACTTTTTGAACAAATATTGATTCAGCTCTTACATGACGAGAGTTCAACATCGATAGAATTTCTGCTTGACTTTCTCAGTCGTGGAAATCGTGGAAATCACAATTTCTGTTTTGTGATGATTTATTTTTATGAATATCTCTCAAAATTTAATAGAGATAACTAGAAAGTATTGTCATTATTCTCAATAATAGAAAATGAGGTTCACAAGAGTCTAAGAAACTGACCCCAGCTATTATTCTCACGGCTTTTTTGTTAAATATCCTACATGCGTTAATATCATTCCGCCGGATAAATGTCCCGTATGATAAATGTGAACGAAAAAAGTGTTGTAAGCTAAATAGCGCCTGTTGAGAGATTAAGGTTTTCAATTTTCGAAGAAGACAGTTTGATACTGAGTTTGATCAATATGTTCTTACCAGTTCAAAGTATCATTTAGATGTATGCCTAAACGTTTAACCAAAATGGTGTTGGAAGTAAAAATGATGTGTTGAGTTTTACTTTCGTTCACCATTAGAACACGAACAAGCCTGGGGAAGTTCTTTTATAGTGGAATACGTGTTGCAATTTTGTAAACCGTTAAGGTAATTATCAAAGTCCAATTAGCATATTCCATCGACCTAAAAGGACAAAATGAATATATCACGAATGAAACGCTTTCGACAGAAACAACGATACAAATTATAGTAATCTATGTCCGTATAAATTGATGGAAATTTGAGTGCAAGTGGGGTTGCCACTTTTGACTGTATTTATTACTTTCCCCGGATGAGCAATGTCGCAAGAGAATTAGCGATATATCATCAATTCTATGGTTATTGTAATCGGCCTTGATTGGAATTGGCAATTAGTGGTTCAAAAAATGGTTACGTCACGTCGATATCACTTCCGAAGGTGTATTTCCATTGAATGTCTCTTAAGATTCTAATGTTGTACAAGGTGAACTGGTGATGGGTCGTTAAATGTTGGGGTCAATTTTAGCATTCGTGTTTACATCCAAGTCAATGGCACGTTGAAAAAATTTCCCAATTTATGGAACTTATAGAAAATACAGCGCGCCACAGATCAAATAGTGTATATTTGATACTGAAGATTGTTAAATTTGTTAAATGGTTTCTTTCCTATATGAAAGAAAACAGAAAGTGAAAATCAGTTAACGGACTAAGTCAAAACTTCTGATCACCTGATCTGAATAATATAGGTGTTTCCCAGGTGTCTGTCCTGGCACCTTTGTTGTTCTTTATTTATACAAATGAACTCCCTCCTTTTTTATTTTTCTTCGTTTCTTCTTTTCTTTTTCTGATTGATTCGGCCGTTACTTGATGAAGATCCATAGTAATTTCATACGATTTGATCTCCATAAACTTTATTTGAGAAATATATCACGACATGTTTCGCTAACACATTAGCTTCTTCAACAGTGATTTGAATACTACAAATTGCTTCTTACGGTAATATTTATATACAATAGGTAACTACAATTAGGACTACCTCCATCAAATTATCTAAACCTCTACAAATTTTATATACCTGAGGTACCTCTTCAATTATGATTACCTAAAGACCTAAAGCATATTACCTCACTTCTACATCAATAATAATACTTTCTCGTTTTTTTTTGAGAAAAGAAATTCAATAATGGTGATCGAACTCTTCGTTAAAGATATGATTTTCTTCTAAAAGAATATGTTGAACTTGTTTTCTGTGCAAAAAACACAGCTCATATGATGTTCCTGGATTCGATTCCTAAATGTTCTGCCAGTTTGACCAATATATACCTTAGGACACGTTTCACACTTTAATTTATATACCCCTGATTTCTTGAATTCAGATGTTTCTTCTTCAGGAACTCCTTTCTTTTTTACTTGTATAGAGTATTTTATTTATTTATTGAGCGCATCCGAAACGTCCAATTTTTCGTAACTCTGGGGCATAAATCAGGCTGAATTTGGCCGACGGCGTGGGTTATGTTGACTTTGAGGACCTCTGTGGTTTGTGGATCATTCGCATACATCTGCAACTTGAGAAAACCCCACAAGAAAAAGTCTAACGGGGTCAAATCGCACGATGTCAGTGGCCAGTTCATATCAACTCTACGTGAGGTGACCCTGCCCTCAAATTGCAGCATGAGCTGTGTGGCACGTAGCGCCGTCCTGTTGAAACCAAATATTATTGGTATCCAGATCATCCAATTCGGACCAAAAGAAGTTCGTAATCATTGACCTATAGTGACTTTTTTAGGATGCATTTGACGCTCTTGGATTGTTCCAAATTCGAAAATGTTGTTGGTTACCGTACCCTTTCATCTAGAAATGGATCTCATCACTGAATATGAATTTTCATCCAATTCAGGCCAAAAGAAGTTGGTGACAGTGATGGCCTGGCCAACGTCGTTCTCAAAGAAGTATAGACCAATGACGCCGCCAGCACAAAATCCAAACAGTGATTTTTTCGAAATGCATTGGACGCTCTTGGATTTCATGTGGTTTGGTATCGTCCCAAATTTGACAGTTTTGTTTGTTTCCGTACCTTTTCATCCAAAAATGGATCGCATCACTGAATATGATTTATTTTTCTATAAAAATTAGGGGCAGTTGCGAACTGCTCCAGAGCCCATTAGCGAACACACGTCGTTGTCTATGGTCGTTTACCTTTAGTTCCTGTATCAGTTGAATTTTGTACGGATGCAGGTCCAAGTCACGATGCAAAATTTGCCAAGTTGTGGTCTGCGAAAGGACGAGTTCTTGTGAGCGACCCGAAATCGACTGCCTCGTATTCTCCTGCACACTCTCAGAGACAGCGACGATGTTTTCACCAAAACTTGCATTTTGTCAACGTACGGGTGTTAGTTGATCGTTTACTGAACTAGTGGAGTCAAATTTATTCACCACATTGTGAATAGTCCTATCGGTAGGACGATTATGGCGACCGTGAAATAGGCGAAGCGCGCGATGAATTTTTCAAACAGAAACTCATTTTGATAAATCAATTCCATCATTTGCACTTGTTGTTGATTGTAATATCCGGCCATAGTAATTTGGCAAATCATACTGAATAAATGGCATTTCTCCTCCAGAGTGTGACACTAGCTTAACTTTCCTGAAAAAATCTGAGACAAACACCCAAACAATATCGAAAACTTTTCATCACCATCTCTTGACATATGCTGGATACACCTGCATTTATACAGATGCTTCGAAAACAGAAGAAGGGACAGGAGCTGCTTTTACCACAGACAACCATCAAGTTATATTCAAACTTCCAGAAACAGCCACAGTCTTTACGGGAGAAATCTATGCGGTATGGAGAGCCATGCAGTTCGCAAATGAAGAAAATATTGAACGATGTCTTATTATCACGGATTCCCTCAGCTCTTTATCCGCTCTTTCTGAACTCTATCCCAGCCATCCGATCCTCATATCGATAAAACATGAACTCCGAAGAATCTCTAATAACGGAATCAACTTGAGACTTTTATGGGTCTCTTCACATTGTGGAATTATAGGTAATGAGAGAGCCGATATGTTAGCTAAGAGAGCGATTACTGAAGGCGAAATCACAGCTCTTCCAGCTATAATACCGTCAAACATGAAGGTCTTCTTAAAACACCTTCAAAACAAATCAAGGCAATTTGAATGGGACACCTCCAACTCCAAACTACATGAAGTGAAGAAGAGTATTTGCCCTTACAAATCCATCCCGAACAACAGAAAACATCAAGTTGTGCTTACACGACTGAGATTAGGCCATACTAGAATCACTCACAACTGTCTCATCACTCACTCCACCGAACCTGTGTGCTATCTATGTGATACGACTCTAACCGTGAAACACATATTGTGTGAGTGCCCACTGTACCATCAAGAAAGGGTGAATCATAGTTTTCAGAGACAATAGAAGATATTTTGGGTGAAAATTGCAACTTTAGGAAACTGTTTTCATTTATGAACAATATTAATCTATTGCAACGTATTTAAAACAATATTTTTGTACCAAACATTACCAACATTTTTCAATATGTACTGATCCGTCGCTAATAACCCTAGCGGTTGATGCGAATTGATGAATTAAAAAAAAAAGTGGCAACTAATTTGACAAATGTACCTTCAACAAGATGGTCGTTATCAATTGTCAATGTTTGGAAGTCCCTGTAGAAAGACCCTACAGCTCTCATTTTTTCATATGCTGACAATGCTACGTTACTATTCTGCAATGAATTTGATGGCTGTCACTTGCAAAATAAGATTATCAAAACCACAATTACCCTGACAAATAACGCATCTTATACTAGTTATATAACTTTCCATACTAAACAGAAAAGCAATCTGCCTAAGCTGAACCTGAGAATATGTGACACTCGACTTGTTCAAATTACCTCTGCAAAATTATTAGGTGTTACTCTTGACAAAGATTTGAGTTTCAAGACATACTGCAACCATATCATTGGTTCCCTTGGTTCCATTTGTTATCAAATGAGAGTTAAAAGGAGTAATGGATACTCAGAGTTTAAGTGTTTGATCATGCTCGGGTACAATCAAAACTCAGTTCAAAAAATCTGTTAAAATCGCACGATAGGAAGTGAAAATCAATCGTCCGGCCTTGCCGGTCGAACCACCGGTTCACACATCGGTCGATTGAGTGAGTGAAGCAAACCACCCACGAATTACGTACTTTAAAGAACGAAGACCGTTTTTAAAAAGACGAAATATTTTTATTTGGACAAGTTGTTCGTACAAAAGTTACATCAAGACTGAATTTTTAATAATGCAATATAAATGGTGAGAAATTATAATGTTGGCTTTTCCTGGAATGCCGGCTATTTGATACTGCAGCGTCGGCGCTCCTTGGCCGGGTCGTAGACCTAGTCGGCTGGTTGAACGTACTTATTCGGTACGTAACTCCTCCCTCCTAAGATGAAGTTTTGGATGGGACAAACAAAACTTCTGGAGACTGTTGGGGTTGTGCGGCATCCTTGGTATTTTTCTTGCATCTTCTGAACTTTTTCAGACAAATATAAATGATCCCTATAATGGCGAATATATATAAGGGAATCGTCCAGGGGTGGTGGCTGGAAGAAGTTGAACCTGTTAAGTCTAGGGGTTGAAGTCTATTTCCTTGGAGTTGCACTTCACGTAGTTCGTCAAGTGAGATATCGTCGACTTGGAGTTTGGTTTTTTCGATTTTCTGTTCGTGTATTGTAATTTCAGGAAGAAATAATGGTTTTCCCTTGGTTTCTCCCTTCTCGTTGGTGTATCCATGTCCGGAGGTTTCGATGCTGCATTGGTATGGGATTTCGATGAGGAAGGATCCTTTCAGCATCACAAAGTCGGTTTCGTCACATCGGGTTTGGACTTTTTCTTGTTGAGGGAATATGGCGATATAATTCGATTCGCTGACTTCCTCGATTAAGGGCTTGTTCACCACTATGGTTGCTGTTTGGCATACGGCTTCGTTATATTTTACTTGTAAAATTGAAAAAATACAATCGCTTTCCTGGGTTCCATCTATCAGGTAGTTGTTCGGGCACAGGTAGTTCGGGTTCAGATAACGACATGGTCCAGAGTCGTATTGGAACATATCATTACTCATTGTGAAAAAGGAGTTTTTTGGAATAATTGTGGTAAAATTCTGAGTGGGTATTGAATAAAGGTGGTAATGTGAGAAGGTTTCGGGATGCACTAGAGGGATATGCAATGCAAAAATTAGTTTTGTATTCGAAAAATATGCGTCAACAGGTGTTATATCATATTGTTTATAGCTGTCCTCGATTTCTGAATATACCAATTGATCTTTAGAATGATACTTCAGAAGCGAATCGAGTATTGATTTTATATCGTCGATAGATATTATACTATGATGTAAGGTGCCAAGTTTAGCGAAAGAAATGGCGTTTTCAATATTGGTGAGAATTGAAAGTAGTGTATCCAAGTTGAATTTTATTTGTGTATATGTATCTAATAAGGACAAAAAATGTGTGCTATTATTGTTAAGCTCTTCGATACTTTCTTTGATCACATTCTGATTATGAATCATGAGTGAAAATGTTTTATTGTTATTTTCAAGTATTTTGTGAATTAATGATATTTGTTGATTCAGAGAATGAACAATTTGATTTTCGTTATTTTGTAATTTTTCAATAGCTGCGTCGTAACGCTGGGCGTCTTCCTGATCTAAGTTACCGGAAACAAATTTGACAATATTTCCAAGTCCATTGATCAACCCTCGTTTTTTTCGAATCGCTAAGGGGTAGATTGATTGGAGTTTTTCTTTAACTGATTTCAACTGGAAGTCTATATGTTGTTCGGTGTATTGATGTAAGGATGTAAGGTAGGTTGAACTGAGGTCTTTCTGATTCATGAGTGATGATTTTATTGCATTATAATGATGAGTCAGTTCTCCGATTTCTTCTGAAATTGGCTTGAAATCAATATAATGAAGAAAGGTGTGTGTGGCTACTCTAATTTTTGCTGTCCCTAGTAGAAAGGGCAGGATCCCTGGGTTGTCCTTCAGGTTCGTTATTTGTACGTTCTTTGATGATGTTAGGTGGATTATCGTCAAGAGTAGGAGGGTCCTGTAACAAATTCGACTTTGTTACGATTTTTCGGGGTTTTTTGAAAATGTTTTTGTGGTAGGTATTACGTTTTGTTTTTAGTTTCAGTCCTTGATCGGTAACAACAGTTTCTTTTATGAATGGAACGTTCAGTTTTTTTCCACGAGTTTTTACGTTATGTCGATAAACTTCGCCATCTTCAGGATAGCTGACCGGATTTTCGCGAGTGAGATTTTGTTTTTCTATTATCTTTTCTTTTTGTTGTTGGGAAGTCTCGTGAATGTAATTGAAAATCAATTGAGTTCTGTCTTTGTGTTCCTGAATATAATTATTTAGAATTTCGTGGTTTATATCTATATCAAATGGATCTTTTGTATCGATATGTCCACTCACAATATCTATTGGTTTTTGTTTTGTCAAGGAATGTATGGAGTGGTTATATCCAAAAATAGCATAAGGCATTAGGCTCGTTACTTCAGAACGGGGATTTTCAATTTTCAAAACCCTCAAATGCTCAAGCAAGGTTGAATGAAGGCGCTCTACGGGGGCGTTACTAGTTGAGTTTTTTGGGGTGATGAAATGAATGTCAATTTTGTGAAGTTTTGTGAAGTCAGTCAAAGTAGAGTTTTTAAATTCTGTTCCACTATCGGCTATGATTTTTAGTGGTAGTCCGTGGAACGACATGAATGTGATGAGACTTTCGACAATAGAGGAAGCGTTTGCGGATGTAAGAGGAAAAGCCTGTGCATATTTAGAAAAAGTATCTATTATCGTAAGGAATTTTTGACCGTTGGCTTGAAAAACATCGATATGAACGATTTCAAATGGTTTTTTGGGTGTTGGTGTTATTTGAAAATTTATTTTTGGTGGGTTTCTATCATATTTAGATATTTGACATACTTCGCATTTGTTGATATAATTCCTGACATGATTAGCAAGGTTGGGCCAATAGTACTTTTTCTTAATTTGTTGTATGGTTTCTTGAATTCCGCGATGGTTTGTTTTTGTTTCATGATTATAGACTAATAGTTCTTTCTGTCTGTCATCGTTTGTTATATTTTCAAGTTTCAAATTGCATTTAATTAATTTGAAGTTGTGGTTTTTGAAAGTTTGCGTCACTAGAGTGCAAAGGTTTTCGTACATTTTGTTCGATTCGTCATCATTGAAATAAAATGCATAAGTTTTTCTAGGCTGACCAAAATCACTGAAAAATTTTATGATTGGAGAAAGGTCATTGTTTACTATGTATATGTTCCATATTTTTTTTATGTTTGGTTCCCATAGCGTTTTTCTGGTTGTTTTTCTTGGCAAGGTTGATTTTGATATGTGGATTTGATTTTGAAAGACATTGATAGGTGATTCACTTGGGTTGATTTCTTGTACGGGATTTTCAGCATTTGTATGTACAGTTACATTATTTTCTTCGGGTTCATCAGGTTCCTCGGGGTTTGAAATCAATTCTTGAATCATATTTTCTTGTACTGAGCTCGATGTGTCGGTTTCTACTCCGATTTCGGCTTCGTTCGGGGTTTCGTCAAGGTTGTTAGATAATGAGATGTTGTCTTGTTCTGGATGTTTCTGTGTAATGTTGAATTTTTTCATATATTGTAAAAACGGGGAGGTTTCTTCAATATCTTCTAGATTTGTCCTCGCACTGCATGGCTGTGGTTCTACTTCATTGGCGTGGATTTCAATTCTTGAGAGGGCGTCTGCATTGGTGTTTTTTTTTTCTTTTTTGTACATAATTTGATAGTCGAACTCTTCTAATTTCAACTTCCAACGGACGAGTCTTGAATTTGGTTCTTTTAAAGACATCAGCCATTGAAGTGGTTTGTGGTCAGTATAAATAAAAAATTTTCTACCAAAAATGTAGGGCCGGAAATACTTCGTGGCCCATACAATAGCCAAAAGTTCTTTTTCTATTGTGCTATAGTTATGCTCCGCGTCGTTCAGTGTCCTAGATGCATATGCAACGGGACGGTCAGAACCAATAGGGCCCTGTGATAAAATAGCACCAATTGCCGAATTTGAGGCGTCTGTAGTAAGGTTAAAAGGCTTGTCAAAGTCTGGGTACTGTAATATTGGGTCATTTGTCAGAAGAGTTTTGCAATGGTTGAAAGCTTTGATGAAATTTTCATCATGCTTGATTATGGCGCCTTTTTTCAGACAAAGTGTAAATGGTCTTGTAATTTTGGCAAAGTCTTTTATAAATTTACGGTAGTATCCCAAAAGTCCAAGAAATGATTTTATTTGTTTCGTAGTTGTTGGGATGGGATATTGCAAAATAGCTTTGATTTTATCCGGATTTGGTTTAACACCTTCTGATGTTACAATGTGCCCGAGAAAAGAAACTTCTTTCTTGAGAAATTCTGATTTGTCAACTTGAATTTTCAAGTTTGTTTCGCGTAGCCTCTGAAAAACTTTTTTCAGGTTGATTATATGTTCTTGTAAGGATGTTGAGTATACAATAATATCATCCATGTACACTAAACATATATCATTCTGGAGACCTTTCAAAACTTCGTCCATCACCCTACTAAGGGTTGCTGGGGCGTTTCGCAACCCGAACGGTACCCTCAGGTACTCGTAATGGCCATTCTCGACATTGAAGGCTGTTTTTTGAATATCTTCCGGGGCCATCTCTATTTGATGGAAACCACTTGCCAAATCTAATGTAGAGAAATACTGGCACCTGCCCAGTTTATCCAATACATCGCTTATATTTGGCAGCGGATACCGGTCTTCAATGGTTTTCTCATTGACTTTCCGGTAGTCCACCACAATCCTCCATTTCTTTTTCCCACTGGCGTCCGGTTTTTTGGGTACTACCCAAATAGGTGAAGACCAGGGCGAATTACTAGGTCGGATAATATTTTGATCTAGCATTGAATTTATCTTTTTCGCAACTTCTGCCTTATGGATAAAGGGATATCTGTAAGATTTAGTGTATACAGGAAGCTCATCTTTCGTTTTTATTTGATGTTTGACTATATTTGTGAAAGTAAGCTTTTCTCCTTCACGGTGAAAAATGTCTGAATATTTTTGGCATAATTTGACAATGTGCAGTTTTTCCTCATTATTCATATGCTCAGTTCGAATGAGATGTCGGATGTCATGTTCGTCTGTTTGTAAGGGGTCAATATCTGCATGGTAAAGTTCATAGTTTTGAACAGAAAATGAATATGTATTGAGTGGCTCAAACAATTCAATTTCGCAATTTTGATCGTTCGGATTTTCTAGCTCTACCATAGCGTATCCATTATTGGCTCTAGTTAGTGTTTCTCTGATGAAACATCCATTGATTTTTGTAGGGGGTACGATTATATCACCTGATAATTGATTCACAGGGATTTTTATTTTGGTCCCTGTGTTTGGTTCTAGTTCGACAAAAAATAATAGCTTTTTCTGGGTCTCATAGTACTGAATGTAGAGTTGAGAATTTGGAGTATATAAAATTGAATTTGAGAAATCGATTTTGGCATTCATTTCTTTAAGTATATCTAACCCGATCAATCCATCGAAATATTGATGAAATTTAAATAAATGAAACTTCAATTTTTGCTCTGAGTTGAACTCTTCGAAAGATGGAATGCTAGCACAATAATCACGCTGTGATTGTTGAAAAACTGATGTAACTACGAAGGGTTCTTTAAAAATATTTTCAGAGTAATACATTTTTGCAATTTCGGGATTCAGGAAAGATTTGGTTGCTCCCGTATCTATCAAAAGTTTCATGGGTGGATTTTCGATTTGAATGTAAGGTAATTCTTTTTTGTCATATATGGTATTGAGGTCGATTATGTTTCGTTTGGGTTTGGCCCCGTTTCGTGAAAATTTTGATCGTCAGTCTCGTCATAATAGGAGAATTGTTCAGTTTCGTCAACGTATTGTTCGTTTGAAAACTCTCCCTGTGGAAAATCACATGTTTCATAGTCTTTATCGTATTCAATATTATGAAGTTCTTCGAAGACGAAGTTACGTCTCTGATTTGGATTATTCTGGAAGTGATTTCGAATGGGTTGTTGAAAGGAAGGTCTATTTTTCGAAAAATTCTGGGTACTGACAATGCTCATCGGGGTTGGTTGGGAAGTGGATGGCCCATTGTTGGGTTTCCAAACATTTCGCGGTGCTCCGAATACTTGGCTGTTGGTGAAGTATTTTTTTTGGGGCACATTTTGACGGGGTTGTATTTGAATTGGTCCTCTAGGAAATTGAGGTTGGTTAGAAAAATTTTGATTCTGTTGCAGTTGTCGAGGAATATTTTGTTGCATTTGGGGTCTGTTCGGCTGAAAATTCTGAGACTGTTGAACAAAATTGAAATTTTGGGGATTTGATATGGTTGGTGACTTTTGAGGGGTGAAATTGAATTGAGATTTTTGTAAATACCGAATGTTGTTATCTTCGATGATATATTGTTGTGCTTCAGCTAAATTATTCGGTCTCATTGATCTGATCATTGAACTTTGGGGTTCTCTCAAACCAACAAATAATGTATGCAATGCATGTGAATCATAGAGTAATTTTTTGCTTATTTTTACTTGCTCGTTTACCTCGTGTAAATTAACATAGTTATGGAGAAGATTGAGCATAGAAACAACTCTTGAAAAAAAATTTAGTGAATTTTCATTTGGATTTTGTCTCAAAGAGCCTAAATCTGATAATAAACTACTTTCATTTCTCTGATCGCCAAAGTGAGTGATCAATAAATTTTTAATGGTGTTCCAATCGTTACTACCGCTAATAGAAAAAATTTCTTCTGCCGGTCCAGTCAATTTGGAAAAAATACTGTTGAGTAAAAGTTTATTTTGTGCACAATTATTATTTGCGGGAGTGGCGTCCCAATAGGTGTTCAATATATCGGTACATGTTGAAATAAATCGATAAAGTCTGCAAGGGTTACCATCAAACTCTGGTATGATTTGCAAAAGTTTCAAATCAAAAACTGGTGTTACTGCCATGATAGAATCGACTATATTTCCTAATTGTCTAGTTTGATTATTATTTATACTAAGAGCTTCTAGTGATTGACTTAAATCTAACTCAATTTCTGCACTGATATCACCTAATGATTCAGGAAAAATTGAGGAGCTTGACATATAGGATCACAAAAGGGAACAATGAGTAACTCACGAAAAATTCCTTTCCATCGTCTGGTGTTGGAGATTTCGGGTACTGGGATCCGCCTCTGGAACCGTAGTTGATCCGATGATGGTACTTTCAGCTTCAGAGTTTTTTCGTTGCCGAAACGACTTATCCGGTTCTTCTCGATGAAGAGTTGAAACTCAAGGATATCTAAATCGATAGATGCCTTCGAGAATCCTACCACGACTGCGCCAATTACGTACTTTAAAGAACGAAGACCGTTTTTAAAAAGACGAAATATTTTTATTTGGACAAGTTGTTCGTACAAAAGTTACATCAAGACTGAATTTTTAATAATGCAATATAAATGGTGAGAAATTATAATGTTGGCTTTTCCTGGAATGCCGGCTATTTGATACTGCAGCGTCGGCGCTCCTTGGCCGGGTCGTAGACCTAGTCGGCTGGTTGAACGTACTTATTCGGTACGTAACTCACGTCAACCCACCAGGCTACCGTCCCGCAATAACAATTTGGGACATGGTCCAGCAGAAGTCTTGTCGCGATCTCTTCAGAAGATATTGAATGCTAACTCTTTTTGGTATTTATATTGATATTAGTTGTCAGGCCATGGTCTAATTGAAAATTTTGACAATACAAGACAATAAGAGAAAATAAAAATTATCTAATAAAAATATTATAGATTACACTTGATGTTAGACAACACTATGAAAATTAATCAAACGGTTCGTGACATAATTACAATATATTTCAACACGGTTCAAAAGTTGTAAGATAGGTATATCGTACATGGCCAACATCTTATCTAATTATCAGTGAATACCTCTTCAGTGACAAACTGCGCAATAATTCTGGAGAAAACTGTTTGAAATTAATTTTCATTAGAATAACGTATAGACTCAATGCCGATTCTGCAGTCATTAATGCACATATTGTTTCAGATAACTTTCAATAAACGACTAAAATATGTCGGTACCGTATAGAATAGCAAAAAAGGGGAAATTTTCCTTGTGTCTTATTTCGAAACATCGAATGTCCGCCTTTGAGGATGACAGTATTCCATGTAAGTGAAATTGGACCACCTTCATAATACACTATATTGTGTAGCTATCCTGTGAATGATATCTGATTCAATTCCTTAACGAATGCTTGGAGTACAAACTGAATAGGAAAAGTGGTTTTTGTACGATTCAATGTTCATATAGAAATAGTTGTTTCGAAACTATTTTTTTTTTCGTGTGATTCAATGTTTATATGAAAGTAGTTGTTTTGAGAGGGATTTATCTTCTAGTTTGTGTATCAAAGTTACTTCTTTGCATGAACTGCACATCTTTCTATAAAGTTTATTTTGAAAGCCAAAACTTTTCTTTCCTGAAAATTATTCTCTCTCAAAAATATATCACTTTCAAATAAAACAAGATTCCTTTAGCTGGGATTGAATCAACTGAGCGAATGAATGTTGTCACGTACTGTCATCGATGACATGTGTAGATTTAATTCATTCGTGACACAAAGTCGTATTTTTATGAATGAGTTGAGTACTTCACCTTAGAATGTTTATATTGATGCTGAAGTGGTAATAAGGCAAGTGCCTTATTCCGAAACATCGGAATAAGGCATCCGCCGTTGAGGACGACAATGCTCCATGTAAGTGAAATTTGACCTTTTCCATACACTATATTGTGTAGCAATCCTGTGAATGATATCTCATTCAATTCCTTAACAAATGTTAGGATACCAAACTGAACGGACTACACATCTTTGTATAGAGTTTATTTTGGAATTAATCGCTATCTTCTCTTCTTTGGATGATTCCCACATTTTTTTATATATGAAGATGGAGAAGTAGAAAGCCAAAAACAGTTCTAACCGTCAATTGGCCATAAATTGTCGATTGGTCCTTATCGACATTTCAAACTGTCAATTTTATCGATTTTGTACAAAAGCAATATATATTTATTATTCGTTTTTCAGAAAATCTGATTTTGAGAGTCGAAATTTCGACTTAATTTCGAAATTTATATTTTTAACTAGAAATTTTTACTATGAATTTTGAAACTTTTTGATTGAAACCAAAATTCCGCGTTGATATTCGTAATAAAAATATATGGCTTTCCTGTATTTCAATAGAAAAAATTACTGTTGAAAATATTCGATTTTTTTGTATTATTTTGTACATTGTATATATTTTAAAATGTTCTCCAAGGAGAGTTTATATACATTATTATACAAGGTATTTTATTTGAAAACATCAAGGAATATTTTCTATTTTTATTCTTCTGCTATTCTAATAAAGCATTTTGATCAAATTTATATTCAAAAACGGAAAAACTCTTTTTTTTTCAGAATAGAACTGAATATAACTTGACACGTGTTTCGATCACCAAGTGATCATCTTCAAGAAGAAGATCAAACCAATCATACTTACAAAGCTATCCTTATTTATACCATAGTTACCTGTTCTATCTGCTAGTCTTAAATTAATTTTACAATGTGTCCTTATATAATAGTCAGGTAAATCTAATAAGTTATATAAAATTAGTTTTACAATATTGCCTTATTTACTAGCAGTAAATTAATTTTACAATGTGTCCTTATGTAATAGTCGGGTAAATCTAATAAATGAAATATTATTTTAACAAACCATATAGTATACTATTAGGTATTGGTCCACCATTTTTATTCATAATATCATTATGTTTACTTATTTCTACACTCTCATAGGCATTTATATGCCTTTTGTTGATAACTTGTCTAACTAATCTTAATGAACTGAAGTCTATGGAATGGTTTTGTTGCAAAATATGATGGGCGACTGCTGATTTTTCAGGTCTTACATATTCTAAGTGTGCTAAGTGTTCCTTATATCTTATTTTAATAGATCTTTTTGTCTGTCCATAATATTTTTATCGCAGTCCTTACATTTAATTTCGTGAATTCCAGCCTTTTTCAAATTCTCAACTTTTGTCTTTTGGACTTCCTGAAAGGTTCTATAGTGTATGACTTGTTTTGAAAAACACCTTCATACCTAGTTCCTTGAAAATCTTTCCAAAGTTGTTCGTGCATTGGTGATGTGGAACTGAGATATATTTATCTTGGTTTTTGTCTTTTTTAAATGTCAATATTTCGTTCATTCTCAACCTAAAGTCCTTATGATATCATCTACTAAATATCCCTCGAGAAACCGTTAGTTGCTCCTATTTCCTGTATTGTACGTTTTTCTTTGTGAATCTCTCATGTGTGATGGGAAAAGTCAAAAGGCGGTGCAGTAGAAAATTCTGCCCAACACGTTTTTGCTGTCCACAGTGATGTGAACTGTCAGGAATAGTACTAGAAATAGAACTGCTGAATGGGTCATATCTTGATGGGCTCAAAACTTTTGTAATTATCGTGGCTTCTAGTTTTGTGGAAGTATTCTCTCTTCAGCAAGCAATCCGAAATAACTTGAATAGTAAGGTCTTTTGTATACGAAAAAAATATTTTGGACACACTTCACAAAATCTAAGTAGAAACTTCAGAAATATTCAAAAGTATAATAAAATAAAAGGTGTTTTTTTTAATGTGAACAAGTTGATATCTATTTCTGTTTTATTTAGAAATGCATCGCCACGAAACCATTGTAAAAAAATTAATATTGTCGAATATGGCCATTTACTAAATTTTATTTGCTTATATGTTTCGGAAGTCGAGATACTTCTAACTAAACAAGTCATTTAAAAAAATCACCCTGTACATGGCTAATTAAAACACTTTAACTAAACCTTTATTCACTGACACAGATAATCCTTCAGATTTCGGTAAAACGAAACTAATAAAAGGTCGTGATGTTCTGCCATTTGAAATGAAACCATTCTCCTACCAAGACAAGGTCAAGGTTGTCGAGATTTCATTGATCTGTAAATGTGTTAAAAGCAAAGGTTGTTCCTCCCTAATAAAGGTAATCGTTTTTTGTATTAATGAAGTTTTATTGAAGTTTCGCATATAGATTCCACCCGCACTGTAAAATCGTTACCTCGAGAAGGGTGAGGTGTTTTCTCGCGTTCATGTAGGTATTCAAAACGTATTCGTCTATGATTCGTTCTGGCGTTGAAACGATGACCTCACATGAATTGTGATTTGAAACGTATTCATTATGGTTCAAAAACAAAATGATTTTTATTTTGAACCACTGGCATTTTGTATTTAGTGTCTATTCGTTTTGTTTCGAGTTTTGTTTTAAGAGCGATTAGTTAATAGAGAACAGAGAGAAAAATTTCGGTTGATTTCTAAAACAAACCCTTAAAAGATATATAAAATACAACTTACCAGAAATTTCAAAGTTTGTAAAAAATGTACTTGTATTTATAACTACACAAATATCGAATTTCAACACTAAAATCGCGATCAGTTCCTGAACTGAACACAGCGGCGATAACCATTACCGCATTTCCCGATTTCTATTCGTCACCGTACCATGACCTCAAATTTAATTTCATGACTCTTCTGCCAATCATGAAACTCGGTTAGTAAAAATTATCCAATACGAACCGTCAAGTCTACAGTCCACGTGGACTAGTTTGCTGCCGGTTCATTTCTATGTATTTGGCCTTTTGAGAATGTCGCCAACTTTAAAATCTGTTTAAAATCTGTTTTTCCGTTAATCAGTTGCCGCCCCCATACGAACGACAACTCTCAGAAGTTGAGAAACTTGTGCGAGCTAAGGACTAACGAGGTCTTACCTTTTAACGTGTGATTCCTAACACGGTTGCAGAATCATTCCAGCTTCAACCAGATACATTCTCTCGAGAAAAATATCTGGTCGAGGCGGGAATCGAACACACGACCTTCCCGATCGTGAGTCGGATGCACTACCACCGCGGCCAATTCCACAACAACAATGTGCACAATATCGTTTACTTCGACTATACAAAGTAATAATAACAAAACGATATGTCTACTGTTCCGAGCAACCTAAACGTTAAGTGAAAATTTGATTTAATTAGTGGATGCCTTAAGTTAACATTTACGGTCAATTTCATTAAAATCGTCAGCATCTTATGAATTATGTTTGTAATGTTCGTACCGTCTCCCACACAGTACCGTTAACACTTTTCTTTGTTCATTCGCACTTTCCTTTGTTAATTCCCGTCCTGCAACTCCACTTTGCACTGTTCAATACATAATTCCGAGTAAATCATGAGTAATCAAAACAAAAACTACTGCGAATCATTCGTTATTGCTCTACCTTTTCCTAAATAATAACATTATAAATTTTAACTATAATTATTTCCAAAAATTGAACATTTATGTAATCAACTTAATACGTAATGTCTATTCCAGAAACGATAGAAACAGCAATACAACAATAAACTTATCCTAGATAGTAATGTTTTACAATTGTCAACATACAATTTTTCAAGATTTATTTGTCCTGTTTATTCTCCTTTTCATTACATGGGTCATCATTCGACACGTTCGTCTGCCCCTCAATTCTTTTTAGGTGGGGTTTTGATCTGGCAAGTGCCGACCTGCCTTACCATCCCTACGACATTTGATCTCGCGGTGTCCAAACCGCAGGCTTTTTGATCTTGCAGGTGCCGACTTGCTTCACCATCCGAAAGTTCGATTTCAGTTGAGTTTCGGCAAAAAAAACGGGTTTCGGTTTAGTTTCGGTGGCAAACCGAAACTACGACCGAAACCGAAACTGCATTCGGGAGTTTTCGAGCTGCGATCGGTTATGTTCAGCGCATTGAATTTCATACAAGCGTCGAAGAAATTTTGCCGCGTCCACGTGCCTAATCGTGTTGTGACTTACTTTGTGATTTCCTTTGTTTATTACGTAAATATTAAGTACCTATTGTGATATTAGGTAACAACTCAAATGAGTAATTTTTTGAATATTATGGAGTTTTTTCCCTATACCAAACCGTTATTTTAACACCTCAATTTAACACTCTAGTAGGTAATAGTCATTACTACACCAAAGGTTCCAAAAGTGCATCACAAGTAATTTAATGTAATTTTTTCTTAATTAAGGGGCTGTTATGTTGATTTGTTAATTTTCAAAAAGTAAAAATGTCAAAGACTGCATAACGTTGTGATTTAAAGATAAGACTGATTATAATAACGTTTTCTTCATTTTTCCTCAAAACATAATTCTTGTAAGGAAGTTTCGGTTTCGGCCGAAACTGAGATCGTTGCCGAAATTCAGTTTCGGTTTCGGTCGTAAAAACCAGTTTCGGTCGGACTCTAGCACGTTCACAGGCATTCAATATCCCTTATCAAACTTTCATATAATGGGGAATGTTCCTCCTGACGAAAATCAAGTAGTTTTCATTAAAAAACTCTAAAACAACGAATTTTAAACTTATTATTTCAACTTTTTTCTTTAAAAAATTATTTAAATACTTAAAAAAGAGGAATGAAATAATGCATTCAATATTTAAAGGGATTCGTTTCTATTTCACCATTTGGCAACATCGGTTATAGCTAATAAAGGACAATGAATCTGTTACCTGAATGAGACAAACAAAGATAACATATTTCAGAGGCGTGCTGTTCTGTTTACTTATGTTCCAAGTTTCGAGACATTCTGTGACATATGACATTTTGTGCACCTAACCTGTCTTCCTCTATATAAATAAATAACAAAACAACTGTTGTTTATGTGGCTTGTGGAGGTGGTATTGAACTATAATTTATATTTTGCCTTAATTGTTGATTTATGAAGATAATTTCCCTTTTTTAAACTGGAATATCTAGCTACGTATAAATTATTTCAACTTGATATAGGCGCTGTTGCCAATATGTGAATTAGAAACAAATCCCTTTAAAAATTGAAACCCAACATTTGAAACATCAATTTGAATACTTTTCGAAGTACATTTGAAAAACTGATGAATTAAACTCAACTTCATTTTGTTCAAACTTGTATTTGCTGTAATAACCCAAATTGAGGAAAATTCCCCATTGTAATATACTTCGCTAACCTTGTTTTCCTTCGTCGCCACTGTAATGTTCCATCTTCCACACAGTAAAGTTAACAATTTTCTTTGTTTAAAATACGCACTTTCCTTTGTTGATTCTTTTAATCTTGAGTAAATCATGAGTAATCTAAAGATAAACTATTTTGAAAACTCTTTCTTTGATTAGATATACTACAATTTTAAAAAAACCTATTTCATATTCCATTTTCTAACTCCGATATCTAGGAATTTAAATTTTCCAGCATACCTACTATGGACTGAACCATTTCAAATTTGAGGTTGAAATTTATAATTCATTATGACTAGTCATAATTTCATAATGATCTCCTAAGTAAGCTAACTTGGTTAGCAGAGCTCGCGTCTACATACCGTCATTTTTGTTCAGGCATTGGGAAAGTGTTTTCAATAGATTTTTTCAAGTTATTTCAAAGATTCTGCCCGTTTCTATGAGTCTACTTTGAATTGTAATATCTTATAGTGAATACTTATTCAATTTACTCGGAATAAGCATAATTTGAATCATGGCACTTTTGCCAACGTCGATTAATTCCCGCAACATAAAAGTGTTGACTCGGGATTCGATGAAGTCGACGAAGGCCGTTTTTGCTTGGCCCGGTTGTAGATATTTATAGTGAATCACACCAGCCGCTGACCACCATACAGTAACCATGGTCTTTTTTTGGTGGGTTTTCGCCTTTGAGAAATACCTGAGTGGTCCATCGGTGTCCAACCACTGTCCTGAATTGTAATTGTATGATGTGCGTACTACTTTTTTATTTATATACTAATATATTGTATTTTATGTCTGTACCAAAATTCACATTAATCTTACATTTCACGTTTACATAATCTGTTTTTTTTTCTGAAAGCCAGACAAGTGATATATTATTATCACTTATCGATTTCCCCATTGTGCTTTATTGTAACTGAATATTTCTTTTACCTTGATATGAATTGTCCAATAAAGCTAATATATGATGTACAACGGAAATTGCTTGTACTGACATGGTCCAATGTCTACTTTGTAGCTCAAATAACCGTACTATTACATTTCAATAAGATGGACGTTTTTGTGGCGATCGAACTTTTATCTGAATACTTCGAGGACGATGTTGATCAAGATTGAATATTTCAATTAAAATTTTAAGTCCTTCTGTTCATTTGCCCTTATCTAAACTAGATGCACAGTCAAATTCAGTATAAATACTGGTGGAAGTACTCTAAATCACATCAACACATCAATATACACGTGTCGGCTCAATTCTTCTCCAGATATTTAATTTTTTTTTACTATCTCATTTCCGCGCTGGCCGCTACTGATATTTCGACAAGTAATTTTTCTTCAGAGTAAGACGATTCACTTATGAGGATCTAACACAAACCTATTCAGATGAAGTCTTTGCCAACTGATAGCCAAAAGAGAAACATTTTTGCAGATCGTCAGATCTGGTAAATACTCACCTAGTGTAAAGGAAAAATTGTATTTGCCGATGCGGACATCTATAGGGTTTTGGAATGCAGGAACTTGTATTAAATAAATCTGAAATCGATTCAGCTTTCTGTCTGCCTTTCGATTTCTGTGCGTAAATTCCTAAAAAAAAACGATTATTATACAGACAAATCAAGACTACGAGGGTTAGTGAAAGAGGGTTGGTAAACATAAATTTAAGTTTACTGCTAAGTATCAGACATCAAGTCATAATAATGTACGGTCTTTTTGTCACCTAATCAAAACTGATGCTATGAAGAAAAATGATTTGAATTCTGTATGTTTGTTCGTAATGAATAACCCCAAAAACTGAACAACCATTTTGTCAGCTGTCTAAAGATGTATGTTTAGTTTGGTTTGGCATTTCAACATGAATAGGCTGTGCAAATTTGTTTTGAAAATTATAGTTCTGTTCGAAATATGTATCGCGCACTACGTCCATTTTACGGTCAATGTAATCGTCCACCAGAGCAATTAATTCGACTATAGAACTATAGAACGTGTTCACACCACGTTTACTCTGAATGATAATACGCATCTACAGAGACGTCGTACAGTACCTACAGAAGAAGTCATTGCTGCTGTAGAGCGTAGCGTAGAGGAATACCCGAATCAGTCTATCCGCCATCGTGCACATGAATCGGATGTATCCATCCACTTTATGGAAGATTTTGCGGAAAGATCTTGCTTTGCGTGCTTACAAAATTCAACTCGTGCAAACCACACGAACACAAATAGCAGAGCGTACATTCAATGAATAGGCCCAAAACAAGATTGCTGTCGATCCTGATGTTCATAAGCGAATTTTGTTTATCGATGAAGCTCACTTTTGTTCCAATGGATACGTCAAAAAACAGAACTGCCATATTTGGAGTGATGAAAATCCTCAAGTGTATGTTGAGATACCATTATATCCAGAAAAACTGACTCTTTGGTGTGCTTTATGGACTAGTGGAATCATTGCTGACTTTTTCGTTCATCAATAGTACAACCATGATGTGCAGGAGCTGTGGTTTCAACAAGACGTCGCAACATGTCACACAGCTCGTGCCACAATTGATTTATCAAAGGAAACGTTCTGTAACCGCATAGTTTCACGTTTCGAACCCGTGAATTGGCCTCAAAGATCGTGCGATTTAACGCCGCTAGACTATTTTCTGTGGAGATATGTGAAGTCGCTAGTCTAAGCCGATAAGCCCGAAACGATTGACCACTTGGAGGACATTCGCCACATTATTGCCGATATACGACCACAAATGTTGGAAAAAGTCATCGAAAATTGGACCTTCAGGTTAGACTACGTCCAAGCCAGCCGTGGCGGTCATATGCCAGAAGTCATACTTGAATTATAATGTCAGAACACTATCTTTCGAATAAAGTGAATTCCATGTCAATTTAAAAATTCATCTTCGTTTTATTCCAATTCCGAGTTCCATACTTCTATAAGAAACACTCTATAAAAAGCTACATTATCAGTGTATAATACAGTCTACGCAGACGCAGGTACCCGAAACAGGTATCTATAGTATAAATAAGGTTAGCTTTATTTCATCAGTTCGGACTTTCATTGTCTAATATAATATAAATTGATTTGAAATCCCTGAAAAAAATTACGAAAATTAACCGAAAATAACAATTTGGGTGATAATCCAAAGACGATTGTGGATACTAACAATCGAAACTTCGTGACATAACTTGATTTGGAATCTTTCAATTTTTATTTCTCATTTTTGTTAATAATATTTTTTAATTTTCAGCTTTTTTTAATATTTCAATTTTTTTTTGGTTGTTGCTAGTATGTTATTTCTTTCTAATTACAGTTTTTTATATTTAATAAAATTGTTATTTTCGGTTAATCTTTTTAATTTTTTTCAGGGATTTCAAATCAATTTATATTATATTAGACAATGGAAGTCCGAACTGATGAAATAGACCACGAAACATTGTCAACCACCTTCAAAGGGATAGCTTTGTAAGTATGATTAATTTGATCTTCCTTTTGAAGATGATCACTTGGTGATCGAAACACGTACCGAGGTGTTAAAATAACGGTTTGGTGTTCGGAAAAATCTCCAGTAATATTCATTACCACACCAAAGGTTCCAAACAGTGCATCACAAGTCAAGAAATACTTTCACGAAAACTCAACACGTGTTTCGCTATACAGTAGCTTCCTCATGCGTGTTCATGCATTCATAGTATGAACACTTCTGAATGTTCATAACTTTCATAGTAAAAACACGCCTGATTGTTCATAATCTCATAGTATGAACATGCCTGAGGAAGCTATTGTATAGCTAATCACATGTTAATCTATATTTTATTTCTAAAAAATGTGGTGCAAAACTGAATTTGGATAGAATGAATGGCTTGATTATTATTAGGAGCTGTAAAAACCAATATGCTCAGAATTTTCTGGATATTTGCTCAATTCATATGTGTATAATCTCAAAGTACAATCCTAGAAACTTCCAAGTGAATCAGACTAGTACGTTTTATTTTAGTCGAAGTCAAAAGTGCAAGAGAAAAACTCAAATATCTCCGAAGCTTCAATACTATGATAAGTTTTTAAGAACGTTGATAATCTTGAGCATTTCATGCACATTACATCGTACAAATTAAATCAATATCTTATGAGTTATCGCAAAATTAAAACTATCGGGCGACAAGAATAAATTCGACACAGTTTCTAAGAACCTTCAATTTACGTAATGAATCATTTTGAAGGTTAAGGTCGAATTTTTTATTTGTCTTCCGTAGTTCTTATCTACTTTGAATTTGAAATTCATAGTTGTGAGAAAATCCTTCTGTTTCTGTGAATTTTATCCAAAAAAAATCTATTTTTTCCGTTAATCAGAAGTTGAGAAACTTGTGCAAGCTAAGGACTTACGAGGTCTTACCTTTTAACGTGTGATTTCTAACACGCTCAAAATTATTATTAGCTACAAGCTAATGCGACACTATTATTGAAAAAACTACGCATATATAGGGACCGAACAGAAACGTCCAAAATTGTTTTTTAGATTGGACATCTTAACTTCTATCAGAATCACCCCTATTCCCCCCATTCAATTCATTTCAGTTTTTGAGTTATGAATTTAATAATGTTCCTATAGAACTTTTTAGCCAGAACGCCCTAAATATTTTTTAACTTTTTTTTGAGAGTTGATTGATAGTTGTGAACATACTTTCGTTAGTTACAAGCTGAATCGATACCATGTTAAAAACAACCGAAATTTCTTAAATATACTGCAAATGAGTTCGAATATACAACTCTTGACATACAAAAACATCAACATCTTCAGTTGAGCCAAGTACCTACCAGGAAAAAACAAGGAAGGATAGAAAACAGATTCCAAAAACAGAAGCGGAGTAAGAAAATATTTTTGAGAATAATAGGAGTTCAAATTTTAGAACAGGTTAAATTCGCCGTTGATTGACTTCATAAGAATTTCATGTAAATTCAAAAAGTAAAAGTTTATATAAATAATAGGCATAACTGTAATCCTGGTCACAACAATATGTCTTGCCACAATCATGTCGCTGGAATTGCAAAGGCTGCTTCTCAAAAGCTTGGAAAACTGTTCCAAACCAGAAAACTGTGCACATCTCAGCAACTTTTGATGCCTTATAAAGCTCAAATTAGATCTTGTTAGGAGTATTGTTCACATGTATGGAGCTCCACCCCAAGCATACCCTGAAGTTGCTGGATTCCATCCAGAAAAAACCATATGCCTGATTGGAGACACAAACATCACTTGCAACCTTGATAGTCTGGAATGTCTGGAACATCGAAGAAAAGTTGGAGATTTTTCTGTCTTCTATAGATACTTTCACGGGTGTTCAAGTGACTTGGCACATTTGATTCCACCAAGAGCGGTACATATCAGAAATACGCGACGGACTGTGTGCTCATCGTTTTGAGATTCAATTCACTACACCTCAACCTTCACTCTTTGAGAACTATTTCATTTAGAGAACTGCGTTTATGTGGAATAAACTTCCTAAAAACGTTTTTCCAAATGAAATTAATTTTCATTTTCTGCCCACAGTGGCGTGTGTTTGAGTATTGAATCGAAAATACCTTTCAAAACTCACAACTATGTTTATTTATTTATTTATATGAAATTGATATTGTCATAACATTTCAATTCGGGATATTCACATATTCAAGAATATATTAGGTATAAGCAAGAATTATGGTGTGTTTTCATTCGATAAATCCGAAGAATCTTCGTCGAATGTTATGACCAAAGGGTTTATAATTTCCTCAACTAAATAGTCTAATTCCCACATGTTGTCCTCATCTTCCATAACATGTTCAATACATTTTCGCCATTTTCCGGAATCGATATTTTTAAGGACTACTTAAAGAATATTTTAACATTTTTTTATTTTGAATGTAGTATTTCTCCTTGAAACGAAACCCTTTACTTAATCTTAAACGAGTTCAATAAGTTTGAGTTAGCAATGATAAGGGGGCATACGCAGAATATTAATAAGTATTTCGTTTCTGTGCCATCTTGTCGACTACATATTCTGTGAATCGAGCTTTGTTGGAACATACTATAGACAATTTTTTTACCATACTTTCATGTTTTCTCCATCTATAAGTTGGTATTTTTTCGATTTTTCTTATCATGTCATAATAATCGCCCAAATGCATTAACTCAATCATCAATGAACCGTCTTCAACAAAACCATTAACACTTCCGATGTGGGTTATAATCAGTTTTCCAGTAGACTTTCTAAAAATGCTTGATGTGAACTTATAACGTTTTTGTCGTGCTACATCTTTCCAACGGTATATCCTTTGTAATACCTAGCAAAAGCTATGTTTGTCAATCACCTATATATTCTAGCTTCGGGAATATGTAGATTTCTTTTGATTCATACAATGTAACATTCAGCCAGGCCGTGAGAGTGTTCATAAAAAAAAATCATCTGCTCGTTCCTTGGCCAGACGCACCGTCGTGGAAAATACTTACTTATCGGAATTCAATCAAACGGGTAAACAAACATATTAGTTCAAATATTAAAATCTATAGATTGCAAGTCATGCAAAATATGGGTTTTCCGTTGAACTAGTGATGCCGGTAGTTTTTGCGAGGGCCACGGGGATCGGTCACGCGAGCCCGTCGAGACGAGACGAGGGGGTCATTCCTCAGCCTTCGAGGCTAAGGATGGTAGCCTAAACAGGGGATTTTTTAAGCGCGTGGTGCGAAATTTAAGGGAAATCGGTAGCGAAATCGTAAGCCGGTAAGCTATTCGCAAAGAGGTTATATATTGTTAGGTTCCTAGTGTGGGTTGTTAAGCTAGAGCTCCGATTACTATTGAAAAAAGGAAGCAAATTTAAAGTTATACACCACTCACCCTGAAGTAAAAGTAAAACTAAAAGTATTTTGAATTGAGTTGGTGCGTTTGTAGTTGTTTGAATGGTTAATGGTAAATTGTTCTTTTTTTATTTCATAGAATTTACACGTTACATTTTTGTTTTGTCCATGGAGTCGTTGTTTTACTTATTTTCTCTCGCACTGAAAAAATACCATCCTCGTAGAGTAAGATAAAGTTGACAAAACAAAAATTAGACACTTCTTAGCCAATCCATCGAGAAGAGACTAGTACGGGAACAGTACTTTAACTAAGATCAAATTCAGTTAGAGCATATCCAGCATTGTTCTGAAACCATATAATGAGAGTGAACTATAAATAGGTATACCAAATGATCAGATTTCAAAAAGACCGGTCTTACTGCGATCGGACGAACCCTACAGCGAGGGGAGTCCAAAGGGTGACAACTAGCTAAATGATATTTTTTTCCAACTGTTGATAGACACTTGAAAGCCAACGTTGTTACAGTGGTGACTACGGCTGGATTATATAGTATATATTCTAAGTTTTGCATTTGGAAAAAATAACCTAGTTGAAAGTTAAGTGGGAAATCTATTTACACTGAGTACTGAGTCGTTGACATTCAAAAGAATTGTATACTCAGTGAGAATTTTTGTATATTCAGAAAGTCATAGATAAACAGAACGAGTCTGAAAATAAAAATGAATCAGTCAAAAGTCCTGGTTTGTTACACCTTCATTAAGCCAAAAGTTTCGTTCAGACAATGAATCTTTCTATCCTCACGTCGAAATTTTTTATCTGCCCTAGGTAATGTCTCCTTCAGCAAATAATTTCATCATTTTCAATTAAAGACGACTTTCTGTTTTGGTTTTCCCAACTGAAGAGGTATCAAAACGCGTTTGAAATAAAATTTATCGTGAAAATTCTTGTATTATTTCCATGTATCAAATTACTTTATATAAAGCAATCATCTAGCAACACTTCAATTACTGTGCTCCTGTTTTGTTTTCTTTCAACTTAAACGATATGTTTCAGTTGCAAAAACTACAAAATCGGGATATGGGGGTCATATTGAAATATAATATATATATATATATATATATATGGGGGTCATATTGAAATATAATATATATATATATATATATATATATATATATATATATATAGCAATTACCACGATGTTACACTACAGTGGCTACCAGTTTTTTCAAAGGTTTTGTACAATTCAATGAACTCCCAGATTTAATAAAATCTAAACCTTTCATTGAATATGAAGTTCAAGTATGATCCTTCATTTTTACAGAAAAAAAATTCTGGTATATTTTTTTCTCCTATTTTATAATGTTCTTTATTTGGAATAACAAAATGAAATAATTTACTGAAAGATAACGAAAAATTACAGGAAAAGTACCCATATATCTACACCTCATCTCATATTTATATATCAATGATTCCCATGTTATTATTATTACTTCCGTATAAATGTTATTTATATCCTTACCGGTAAATGTTATTAACACTAAATAACAACAAATGAACACAGCACTTTCCCGTCTCACAATTGTAAAAACCCCGCACCTTCCGTTGATCATATTTATTTTTATACAAGTGTTTTGATTGTTCTTCGAATGAAATCGAAAGCCAACACGCGGTATATAGTGAAAGTTCGTTCTTGGAGCACCGACACTTCCAGTGAGACTATACCGGCGTCATTAAAAATCTTTCTTCTGCGTTCACTTTTTCATATCCTCACCTCCAAGAAGGACTCTCACTTTCTTAGTGGTGGAATCACCAGGATGCGTAAAGCCACATTTAGACTAAGCAAGAAGTTGTAAAACCATGTCTATTAAAACAGTGTTGTAAATAAAACAAGTTGCAAATTCTAATGAAAAATATTTTAGAACTGAGAACTGAGGTGTTTGAAAACAATGTTAGTGTTTCACAACACGTTTTATTCTATAAAGTCGGTAAAGATCTAAGAAAATGTCCCAACATATTTTAAATCTCTTGAAATTTGATGAAATTTTATATTTTGAAACTGCAATTCGTTAAACCTAAATTTCCAAATTGTAATACAGTACAATATGCGCCACAAAAGTTTTTTATTACGAAAATGGAGCACAATTGCTTCAACCTACGTCAAGTTTGAAATTAATAAAATTCTACTTAATACTGAACTATGTCAATATGACCAATCGTAAGGTTATCGGCTCTTTTTGAGATAAAAAAATGTCTCATAGAGGTTAGTCAGGAAGATCATCTACAGACCGGTTTCGAGGTATTACCTCTCATCAGTGCAGAAAAGATCCGACCCAAACAGCAAAGTGTCTGGAACTCAATTTCAACTCGACTAAACTGCAACACTTGTTTCACTATACAGGGTGTCCTAAAATGTAGTTAAAAGCAATATATCCGTTATTTGTGAAACTGGAAAATGAAACAAAGGCGGTATTGACTGACATTGGAATGCCCTTCTGAGATCATCTTTGTAACACCATTGTAGTTCATGAGAAACCAAACCAACTTTTTTTTAATGGCACTCCCACTTTGTTAATACTGTAACATATTATATTTTATACAGTGTTTCCCAGAATTTAGTTAACGTGCTATATTTTTGTCATGAGAAGATTGCAGAAATAAAACAAAGTCAGCTTGGGCAGAAGATGAAATGCCCTCTTGAGTACACTATCGACATGATGCTATCTATCTGTCAAAAAATTTTCCTTTAGTTTTTGTAATGACACCCAAAAAAAAATGTACACCTTTATTTGAGTCTTCCTGTCACTGTTGATATTCTTATAGACCACTTTCGATATTTTGATAAAAAATCAACACCCAAATAAATAATAACCTTATCAACAACACAAAACATTCAGAACAAAAAATATTTTTTTTAAAAATGTCAGTTCTCCAAAATTAGTCGAATGTCAGTTCATCTATTTCAGAAATATTGACACAGTTGTCATTATGACTCCTTTCGTAAAGTGAAACAAAAAATATAGAAGTGAAAAATGAGAAATGAAACTTACTATGTTTTTTACCACTTTCATTTTTAACTAATGTTACTGCATTTTCGTCCTATAAGGACATTTTCAAACAATTACATTAATTGTAATGTTCAGTAATAAATTCTTCACTCAAAACCCTTGGGCTAAATGGGTTGAAAAATATTGGTAACACCTGTTTCACGAACAGCGTAATCCAATGTTCATCAAACAAGAGATGGTTATTGGAATATTTGAATTCATGAAAGATGTCGATACTAGTATTTCTAGTATGAATGGTGCTGGAATCAAAGCGTTTGCAGAAGTCGTCAAGGAGTTGTGGTGAGAGTATTCACTTGATAGAGTAGTAATACAGTCGCCTAAAAAAATTGGATTCAAAGTTTTGCTCCTCGATTCATGGGTAATGCCCATCAAGACGCCCAGAAGTTCCATCGTTATCTTTTAGAAGGTTTACATGAAGACGTTAATATAATTAATGAGAAACCTGAACCAATCTTAACGGAGATTGACGAAAAATTGAGCGACAGCGGAAATGCACATATTTGAGGATGCATAACTCTAAGATTTAGATAATTTCATCATTTCCACGATGAAATGCACACACTGTAGACATTCATCAGTAACCTTTGAAATCCCTGATAACTAAAACAGAAGAATTAAAAATTAAAGAAGACGAATAAAAATGAATAGCTGAAAAAAACAATTATATTAAGCAAAAAACCTGAAATGAAACGATAGTGAAAATACTAGTAGAATTGAACAAATTGAACGAAAAATAAGTGAAATAACAATTAAAAAGTTAAGAGATTCCAAGCCAAGTTAATTCACGACGTTTCGATTGTTATTATCCGCAATCGTCTTCGGGTGATGACTGGACCAATTCCTCCGTGAGCTGACTATCGGTCATTTCAGTACTTTCACTTTTCTCTGCTTTCCTTTTTCCGCTTCACTGGTTTAGTGGGAGACGACTGTTTGGCGGGAGTTGGCCATTTTTCGCTTGATTATGGGTTTCTATATGTTGTGTATCTTTACGCCAGCTTGGCTGAATACATTGTTGGATAACATGTATGCGGCTTCTTTAAATTTCCTCCTAAACCAATGTTTCTCTTTGTGTATGATCTCAGCTTGGGACATACGATGTTATGTTGATGGGTCCAAACATGCTCTGCTATTCATTACAATTATAGGGTTCGTTTCGGATGTTATTATTGCTATCATTTCTTTTTCTGCTTATTAAAACACATATAATATATTTTTGATGTATATATGTTTCAAATAATCATAAAAGGTTTTCTTATTCGAAGTTCATTGCAGAAAACGCTCAGAGCAATGGAAAAAATATGAATAGATACCTAAAAATGAAAAAAAAAAACTTTCGAAAAACTCTTCGATACATAGGGAGACGTGGAAGCTGCTACCATGTTTTTATTCAACTCAGACAACCAATTTCCAGGGCCGTAATTTGAAAGGGAATAATTCACACAATTATAATCGAATATTACCGAAGTATGAAGTGAACGTCTACGATCCAAAAACTACAATAAAAAGTACAGGTCCATATTTAAAAATTCAAAGATGGGGGTGGCCCAAGTCAGATGACACCCTGTATAAAAGATTCATGAATATATTCTGGGAGCCCACATCAAGTGCCAATAGCAAAATGTGGACGGATTTTCAATATGTCTGCGAATAAAGAAGATATAGGCAAAAAAATTATTTGGGATTTTTGGTTTTTCCTGTATATCTCCAGAAGTAAAATAGCTATATTCAATTTCTTCACATCTTTGAATAGGTCTCTAAAATACACAACTTTGCCACAATTCAACCGACACTCTATCTCTTATCGTTTACGAGATCCCCATGTACAGAAACGAATTTGAATAGCCCTGGATATAAATTCGGTCGAAAATCTGACATAAGTAATTATTGTACCGAATTGAATAATTGAAAGTCCTGAACAAATTTATTTATAACAATATTTCACTAACAAAAACTAATTTATATTCAACACTAAGCACTTAATGCTTAATTTATCTTCGCTAATTGAATTCCTTGTTTTCCGCTCGATTCGCTTTCTGAATTCATACTGCCATCTCTGGACGAAAAGCCGGTCTTTTATATCGGTAACGATATCTCTAGATTTCTCTAGTGGTTTCGGTACTCATCTATACTTTTCGCGATGAGTGATGTGTTTATTCGCTGGCCGAGATATCGGTCAGGGCCGGCTTCAGATTCGTTCATTGCCCCGTTCTTAAATACGTTTCGCCCCGAAATGTCATCTTTGGCGTGTGTCGATACCTGCAGGACTCCCCATATCTGCACTGTGAAGTTTGATTGAAGTAACACTCCACAGTCTTCATGCTCGGTCGTGGAAGATGGTTACCGCACACCAAAATCTTGATGCCGCTGGATCTGAAGATCGTTTCCAACATACTTCCCACAATTATCCAGTTCAGCCTGTCGAGCCAAGAGGCTAATTTTGGGATTGCCAAGTACACGAGATTCTGGTCGAGCAGTGTCCTTCAGTCTAGTAAGACTCCTCCAGACATCTTCATAGGACGGTTTGTCTCGAGAATGCTTTTTGGTCACCAAGTAGAAAATGTTTCTCTGACCCTTCTTCAACTGTAACACTCCTCCGACTTCAAGATTCTGTTCTAGTAATGTTTGGAGCTGATCGAATTTCTTGTTGAATACCACAGCGATACCCTTGGACATTTGGAGATCCTCTGCCATGCAGTGAGCTAGTGCGTAATCAACTGGAACCTTGAAAAGGTCTCGTGGCTCTTCTTGAGTTACCCCATGTACGACCTTCTGTTCATTCGAGTATAAGGACATGAATTTCTGGAACGTCATTTCATCTGGTGGTCTGAGGGCGCGAACTTGGTCGTGATTTCCAGCATATGGTGCCAATCTAATAAAATGGACGACCCTAGGCTTTCCTCGAGATGGCTTATGGATTCGGTAGACGAGGTCATCAATCTTTTTCATGATTTTGTACGGACCCTCCCACGAGTTCCGCAACATCGGTGATAAACCACGGCGTCGCTTAGGATTGTACAGCCAAACTAGGTCAACGGTTTCGAATCCTCCATCATTCGCTTTGATGTCACACGCCTTCTTCATCATATCGCTGGCACTCAGGATAATCAGACGGACTCGTTCATGAATGTCGTCCATTCTCTGCAGAAGCTTGCTGACATAGTCTTCCCCAGCAGTGTATTGTTCTGACGGCGTCCCAAATTTTAGGTCGCAAGAAAGCCGCAGCTCTCGGTCCATTATAATACTGGCAAGGGTTTGGCTGGTTGACTCGTGCACTGCCGAACGATAAGCCAACGGGAGCAGGTGGAGGTATTGGTCCCAGTCTCTTTGATGGCCAGAGACTACCTTGGACAAGTGGCGGTTTATGTTCTTATTCATTCGTTCCACCATTTCATCGGACTGTGGTTGTCAGGCTGTGGTTCTGGTCTTTCGAATGTCCAACATTTTACATATTTCTTGGAACAGGTTGGACTCGAAATGTTTGCCCTGGTCCGAATACAGCTCCAATGGGACACCGAATCGGCATATCCATTTCTTTACCAGGATGTCAGCGACGGTAAAGGCTTCCTGGTTGGGCAGGGCATAGGCTTCTGCCCACTTGCTGAAGTAGCCCATGGCTACTAGGATGTATTTGTTCCCATAGTCGGACTCTGGGAACGGGCCGGCAATGTCGATGGCGATTCTCTCAAAAGGACCACGTTATATTGGAGCTTTCGGTCGTATCCGCGGTCCTTTACTGGCAGCGCATACAGCACACTTTCTGCACCACTCCTTGACGTCGGCTTGACAATTAACCCAGTAAAACCGTTGTCTTACTTTCTGGAGGGTCTTCGTTACTCCCAGATGTCCTCCAGTGAATCCATCATGGATTCCTTTGAGCACCTCCCGTCGTCTGTTCCTGGGTACCACTGTCTAACGCCTTTCTTTCCCACCGTCTTCAGACTCCAACACCCGCTTCAGAACCCCGTTTTCCAAGGTAAGGGAGGTCCATTGGGCCCAGTAGGACTTAACCGCTGGCGAATAACCTGCTACCTCCTGCCGCGATGGTCCTCGATTACTTTTCTTCCATGTGAAGACTAAACCAAGATCTGGGTCTTTTTCTTGGTCTTCCTTGATCTTATTGTCCTCCCAGTTGTCGTCTACAGCTGTAGTTCTACAAATAGCTGCTTCCTTCTCTTTTGCTCGTCGGTAATGTGAGCAGTCATCGGGACATGGTCTTCGTGACAGGACAACTGCGATTTTTACGGGGGCTTGCTGAATACAGGCTGAATTGCCCCTTCTCATCGAACCTCTCTAAATTTCCTGATTTGGTGTTGGTTTTATGAATGCTTGGACATTTGCAACGCACATGCCCAATTTTCTTACAGTTCCAACATGTTATTTGTTTTCTCTTCTTTTTATCACCTTTCTGAAGGTGGCCTCAATATCAGCAGGCACCTGCCCATTTCCCTCGATAGTTTGAACTTTGTTCTGGCTCTTGTAGGATTGTTTTACAACCTCAAATGCCAGAGCTCTTGCTAGAACATCCACGAGATGTTTGGAACGAGCTAGTCTCAAGGCTTGCCTCGTTTCTTGGTCGCAAAGTCCGCCCAAGAATGCCTGAACTGCTAACCGCTCCATTACATTTTCCGGTATAGCAGGATATGCCAGACGAACCAATCGAGCTATGTCGGCTTCAAACTCCTGTAGGGATTTTCCTGATTTCTGGCAGCGGTTCATCACCTGTGAATGGTAAACGTGCTCTAGGTGAGCCTATCCATACTGCAGCTCAAGATGTTTTATAAGTTGGTCATAGTCCTTTTCTGCTCTTGGGCCGTGAGGATTTGCAAAATATTCGTTGCTTCTCCACGCAACGCCAATGTTAATGCTACCGCCTTTTCTCCTGCATTCCATCCATTCGCTCTGGCCGCAACTTCGAATTGTCGGCGGTAATTTGCCAACGGAGTTTTTCCGTCGAACTGGGGCGGCTTCATAGAGAGCTTTCGTGGTTCAGAACTGCCTTTGACATCTTTCAGTTCCGAAATTAAGTTTTCGGTAACAGATTCTATGGTGTGGGCAGAATTGACGATTTGATTTTGCAACTTGTTAATTGTTTCCTTCATCTTGCTGATGTCTGCCTCAAATCCGCCTTTGATTTCATCGCCTTTCTTTTTTTTCATTTTCTTCATTTCTGCTCCGATTTCATCTTTGATCTCCCCTTTGATTTCTTCCACTTCCGTGTTCATTTCCTTTCTGATTTTGTCCATCTCTGTCTCGATGGTTCCTGTCTTTTCTTAGAGTAGACTCGCCACACAACAAAGTTCTTTCTTTAAGCCTTCTGCATTTTCTAGAAGTTTGTCTTCCAAACTCTTCGAATTTTGTTGAAGTTCATCTTTTAAACTCGCCGAACTTTGTTGAAGTTCATCTTTCAGCGATTTGGTATTCTCATCGAGTTTGCTCATTATTCAACTCAAATCACCTCCAGAAACTTCGAATAAACATGTTTCGGGATCTTCTCCTGATTCAATAAAGTTATTTTCCTCGAAAACATTTTGTCTCTTATTGTTTATTTTCCACAAAACTGAATATGTCCACTTATTTTAATCGAGTCCGAAACACTTATTCATTTTCACAAGTCTATTTTTCGCGAGAAAGGTCTATCACTTTATGTTTCCATAGTCCAGTAATGTCCACTTCGCGAAACACAATGAGTCGCCAGTCTCTATGCCAACAAATAAGTCCTACAGTCAATTTCACCGCAATGCAAAGATTGTCCACTACGCGCTCACAGATTTATTTTACAAATCCACTTCTGATCACCAATAGTAACGAATTAAATAATTAAATTTCTTTAACAAATTTATTTATAACAATATTTCACTAACACAAACTAATTTATATTCAACACTTAGCACTTAACGCTTAATTTATCTTCACTATTTCAATTCCTTGTTTTCCGCTCGATTCGCTTTCTGAATTCATACTGCCATCTCTGGACGAAAAGCCGGCCTTTTATATCGGTAACGATCGCTCTAGATTTCTCTAGTGGTTTCGGTACTCATCTATACTTTTCGCGGCGAGCCATGTGTTTATTCGCTGGCTGAGATATCGGTCAGGGCCGGCTTCAGATTTGTTACATTATTGTCCCATGGTTATTCTTATCGTAATCCATAAAGTTTATGAAAGCATCATTTCTGATTTCCTTGCCTACGACTGCTCTCCAATTACAGGAACTAGGAACCCAACAATTCGGGTTTACATCTAAAAAGTCGGCGGAACTGAGCTTTTGATTCCTAAACGTTGGTTATACGGCGTTGATGGGCTAGTATTGCAGTGACTCGAATGCTACCTTACAGAAAGAACGCAAACTGTAAGGGTTGATCATTACTATTCTCACACCATCGCAATTACATTGGATGTTCTACAAGGATCACACTTGGTATCATTGTTCTTTAAACTTTTCGTTAACGATCTAACTCGCTGCTTCTACGAAAATGAAGCTCTGTTATTTGCTGATGATTCAAAATGTTTTAAAATAATTAAAAGTGAGGCCGATACATGCATTCTACAAAACGATATAGATTGCCTATATCTAACTAGTGTACGTAAAATAGTATGTGTTTGAACGCATTCAAATGTCATTTTCTTTGCTTTTATCGAACACATCATCCAATCATTTTCGAATATAGTATAAATACATTCAGCTTTTAAAGCCAAAGATCTAGGTGTTAATGAAACCTATTATGTCTTATTGTGTTTTGATTTGTATTTCGATAAGTGAATTATGACTTTGGAATTTATGGATGTTTAGGTTTTTCCAGATGATCATACGTTTTCCTTTATTGACTTGTTCATGAAACATTTGATTGTGTTGATCTACATAAAATTACTGAGCTGTCAAAAGAAAGAGTAAGTGAACTACCATTCAAGGCGCTTAGAGAAGGTACCAACTTCAGCTTGGAGAAAGCAAGAAATTATTAACTGGCTGTCAAAAAAAGGTATTCAGTTTGAGACGAATTCAGTAAAGAAGGAACTACTAGCCATAGTAAAACAACATAAATCTCGCTTCATGAAATATGCCGTAGAAGATGTAGCAGAAAAGTATAAAGTAACTGTGCTGCGCCTACCGCCATATCATTGCGAATTAAATCCTATAGAACTTATATGGGCACAAGTTAAAGGATATGTTGCAAGGCACAATACCACATTTAAAATGAAAGATGTCAAGGTATTGTTTGATCAAGCCATTATGGAAATCACATCAGAAAACTGGCAAAAAGCAATCCAGCATGTTTTAAAAGAGGAAGATAAAATGTGGGAACTGGACAACTTGGTCGATCAGGTGGTTGACCCTATAATTATAACACCAGGGGATGATGACAGTTCTTCGGATGAGGACTATACTGATGTAGAATAATTTAATTGAATTGTAAATATACTGTAGCGGGATAAGCAATCTGGACAGAGACCAGTGTATCAGTGACAGTGACACTTTTGCTTAGGTTAGGGTTTAGAATTAAGGGTAGTCTGAATAATTATTTTCTCGGAAGGTTCTCGAAAATTGTACCTAGTAATCTCTAGAACATTCAATTAGGGTATAAATAGAGTGTTGTTAAACGTTAAGGGAAGTTCACAGTTTTAGTATTGTTCAAGTGTCAAATTGTAATAACGTATCCAGTAAAGTTCTTGTCGTTTTTGTGAATAAATTGATTTAAAGTCCCCACAAGTGTTTCAATACGTAATGTTCGTTCGTGTGTGTTTGTGAGTATTTCCCGATTTCGGTTCGTATATATTTTATTGTTACATTTTATATTTTTTTAATAACACTTCTGCTGTATTAAATTTTTATTTCCTTTAATATAATTTTTATGAATGCATATTCTTTTGGCAATTATCCCACTAGCGCGCCTCTGGCTCAGTATTTATCCGTCGATAACAATAGACAAATCCCTTAAAACAGGGTGATACCTACCTGCTCTTTATGAAACGACATAATTTTGCAATGCGGACTAGGGAAGTGACAGAATTTATTGACGGATCACCCTGTAGCGCTTTTGAATACTTAATGAGATTTTATTACTCTACACTCTTTTGAAATAGACTATAGCAGCTTGTTATATAAAACAATTAGAATTAATAGTAATTGCAATTTATAGATCAACATTCTGCCAAAATGTTGATGAATTTCTACGAATTATGGTAAATGCTCTTGACATTGCTGAATCTTATAAGTCAAATCTTAAAAACCGAATACTTCTTGCGGGAGATTTTAATGTGAACTTCTTGGATGTAAATGATAACAATAGCAGCAAAGTAAAACAGTTATTCCCAACATATGGTCTAAATCAAGTTGTGTTTCTGAATACTAGATTTCAAAATAATAGAGGTAAATGTCTTGATAATATCTTTGCTAACTTCAATTATTCTGACGTCAATATAATCGATATTGGCTTGTCGGATCACTACGGTCAGCAAATGAATTATGTGTGTGATTATGATAAATCCCTAACACAATATATTAAAAGTAAAAACTATAGCAAAGGCATCATTGAAATGCTAATAAATTACCTGAAAGCTGAAAAGTGGCGGGACTCCTATAATGCAGTCTCGAGCGAGGATATGAAACATTTTTATATTACTATAATATAGTCCATTGCTTCATTGGTCCAAATAAAAAACGTAAAAATATTTCTAAAAAATGGGTTACATCTGAAGTGACTGCTGCAAAAAACAGATTGCTCTTTCTGCACTCTTACTGTAAAAAATATCCATCTGATAATAATAAACAAGCTTACAATGAGTACAAAAGAGTGTACAATCTTCTATTAATATCAGCTAAACAAGCTCATAATCAAAAATTCTTGGATAAAACAAATAATTATAACAAAGCTGTACGGCAAGTTATAAATCGTGAAGCTGGCAGAACCCAAAAAAAGGTTTATCCCAATGACATATCTGTAGACAGGTTAAACTCTTTTTTTGTAGAAAATGCTGACAGAATGATTCAGAAAATACCTAAATTCCCGATTGACTCTGAAACTTTACTCTCTAATATGAAACTTAATTCTGCACAGTCTCTATTCATTAAACCAGTCACTCCAGATGATGTGAGAGTAATAATAAACGGTCTTAAAAATAAAAAAACTGAAGATCTTGATGGTATAAATATTTTTATTATAAAAAAATGTGTATTATGGATTATTGATCCCCTGGCTGATATAATAAACTGCTGTATATCACAAGGTCACTTTCCTACTAAACTAAAAAAAGCTAAAATCATCCCTATTTATAAGAAAGGAGATCCATCTCAACCAATAAATTTCAGACAAATATCAATACTACCTTCGTTTTCAAAGATCTTTGAAATAGCAATCTATAGTAACCTAAACAATTATCTTAATGTGTTTAATACAATAATACCTCAACAGTTTGGATTCAGAAAAGGTGTTTCAACTTCTGATGCTATTCTTTCTTTAACCAAATTTATTGAAAATTGCTTTGAAAACAATCAACATTGTATAGGATTATTCACTGACTTATCAGCAGCATTTGATTGTGTTGATCACTCAACTTTATTGAGTAAACTCAATTAGTATGGTGTTCGGGGAAACACGCTTGACCTATTCTCCTCTTACTTATGCAACAGAACTCAGACTGTGGAATGTAATAATGTAAGAAGTAATCCCCTTGAAATAATGAGGGGTGTGCCTCAAGGGTCAGTTTTGGGACCATTACTCTTCCTAATTTATATCAACGATATGACGACTTCTATTACCTACCATAATACAGCAACAGTTCTCTTTGCTGACGATACTACAATTAGTGCAAGTATTGATAGACGGGTGGATCCCGAAATTGCCCTTGAGGCAATTACGAATCAAGCCAAAACATGGTTCTCTGCGAATGATCTTTTACTGAATGAAACAAAAACTGTAACTCTTAATTTTGATTCGAGAGCCGTAAACAACAGCTGTAATTATACTTCCACCAAATTTCTTGGTATTCTAATCGATAGTCACTTAAACTGGTCTGAACACATAAGTACTCTCTGTAACAAACTTGCTAAATGTGTATTTGCAATAAAAAAAATTCGAGAAGTAGTCAATCAAGATGCTGCTCATACCACCTACTTTTCTCTGTTTCATTCTCTTCTTCGCTATGGTATATTAACCTGGGGAAACTCAGCTCAATCACATTTAATGAGAGTATTTATCTTACAAAAATCTGCTGTACGAAAAATTGTCAAAGCAAATTGGGACTCGAGCTGTAAAGTAATATTCCCAGCTCTGAAGATCATGACTTTATATGCCGTCATTGTATATGAGAAATTACTATATGTCAGGAAACATATGAGTATTCAGCTCATTCTGATGTTCACGCCCATGACACCAGGTCAAAGAACAATCTGATAAAACCACAATTGAGGTTGCAAAAGACGCAAAAAGTGGACACTTACCTTTTCAATGCCCTACCCATCCATTTTCGCAACTTATCGTTTAAAATATTTAAGTACAAATTGAAAAACATACTGACTGAGCATTGTCTTTATAGTATTGACGATTTTACTAAAATAGCAACTGATAAATGTATTTTCTTGTAACTTGAAATTGTTATATTTAATTGTAGTTTGTATTATTGTGTGTAGTTTGTATTTTATTAACTGACTGGTCCATAAAATGTAAATTTTCTTAGCGACTCAAAATAAATATTATTATTATTATTACTTGTTTTATGAGTTTGATGTTTTCTGGTGGGGGAAAGTTATGTTTGTTTTGTATGGCGAGGTTTGATTTATATGTTAATGGGTTTATGTATCCTATTGCCATTTTGTGCTCGTCGTACCTATGGATCAGTTTTTTCTTGGTTTGGCCGACATAGAATTTGTTGCAGTCCGAGCATAGTATGCTGTACATTCCGTTTAGGTTTTTGCCTTCTTGTTTTTCATAGCTGTTTATTTTTTGTTATTTTCGGTTCGGCTTGTAAGTGATGTTGATGTTCAAGGGTGAAGATGTTTGTTAATTGATTTTTGGCATAGAGGAGGAAAACGACTCAAAACTCAACTACCTGGACATAACTATCGGATACAACCACAACAAAACAAAATTTCAAATGGCAATAAACAGGAAATCTACACAAACAAGCTACACCATACCCGCAAGTTCGAACCACCCACCCTTACACAATATGTCTGCCTATAACGCATTCATCTACAGAATGCTAAGGTTACCACTTTGCAATAAAGCCCGGAACAAGGAAAGGAAAATTCTATACCAAATAGCAAACGAGAACGGATATACCCAAAAGACAATAGATAAATTAGAAAATAGAATCAAACAAAAAATACAGAACAAGGATCAAACTAATCCAATAGATAAAACAACACAAATATGGACGGCATTTACATACATAGGTCACCAAACCAAAAAATAACAAACATCTTCAAACCCTTGAACATCAACATTACTTACCAGAAAATAACACAAAAAATAAACAGCTATGAAAAAGAAGAAGACAAAAACCTAAACGGAGTTTAGAATGTATTTTTCATTTAAAATGGGGACGGATAGATAGATTAATTTCTGGACGTTATTTTTAGAATAACTTTTCAATCGCTTGGTTTATATCCGAAAATCTTAAATTTTTGAAAGTAGATGTAGGATACCCATTTCACCTGGAAATTTATTCATTTTACTTGAACCTATGCAAGTACCAATCAATAGCTGATGTATATCAATAATATAAAGTTGTTTCATTTTCAATAAAATTCGCATATAAAAAACAATATTTAATCATATTGACCCTAATAAAGACAGAATAAAAATAGTAACAGCTCGAAAATTACTTTTTATGCTTCTCCAAAACTTCCAATAATTTATCGGCTTCCTCACTTGTCTTCACCCTCAGTAATATAGGAACAGGAGGGGGTTTAAATTCTGGAGTCGGCAAACAGATGAGCATGACGTCTTTGTTTCCCATTCGCTTTGTAGGAATGCTCTCCGACAGTATGAAATTACACAATAAATTTCCTAGGTTTGTGTCAGCCCTAACGATCAACTGAACTTTTTCACTGCCCTCAATTGATTTCAAGTATAAATTACCAACACCACGATCTCCAAATTTATCATCTTTTTTTACGAAAACTTTACACCGTATCGTGTATATATAATCAGTTTCAGTTACTGGTTTGAAATCATTTTTAGGAGGCTCATAGTTATCATCTGCATCTGCTGACGATTCTTGAGTGGCTGGAGGTTTTGTTACATTTGCAAATGTGAAAGGAGTTGAACTGCTGAAGGTTGACATGGTAGATGGATATTTTGATCCAAATGAAAACGAACTTGATATACTGGCCGGTGTGGTTGATGTGCTAGCATTTGGTGTTCCTGGAAAAAATAATAGTGAACTGATACAAGACCAAGGAATTTTTAATCTCAACTGAAAATGTTTCTTTTGAGAAAGAAATGAAATAGAGAGTTATAGAACTGAAATATCCTAATGATTTTTCAATATAATTATTTATTGAAGGAGGAGAAGAAGAATATTAGTTTGTAGATTACCCTAAAAAATTATATATACTTGTGGATTATTCGTTTCATATCAACAAAAATAATTAACAAATATTTAGTAATATCTATCTCATGTACTTGTATTATTATTCAGTTTAATAGTATACATACACAGTGTTAAATAATAAGGTACTTTTCTCATAGTCTCCAAGACCCCTATAGAATAATGACTTGTGAGATTATATTTGGGTAAATAGAAACTGTTGCCGTTGTCACTTCTCGTATCATTATCATACATAATGTATTTACCTGTGATCAATTCTTAAATATATAGAGGAAGATAATTTAATATTTCGGAAATAAATCATGGATATTTTATAGAGTCGGTCGGAAACAGACAACCATTGGAGTATGTTTAATGTTGTTGTTCACCGTTGGGGTTATATGATAGTATTCTAAAAAGTTGCTCGGGATAAAAAGATAAATACAAAGATTTTTTTAAAAAAGCATAATTTTTCTAATATTTTTGCTTACATAGTCTTTTCTCACGAACCCATTCGAATATTTCAGTACTATAATTTTCTAATATATCAATTTGAAAAATTCAACAATGAACAAAACTCAGTTTCATTATATCAATCGGCAAAGTGAAAAAAATCAAGCGTGTTAAATATAATGTTTCACAAGTACTGTTTAATGAAAACGCCTGACAATTATTTTCAAGTTATTTTATCCAAATAAAATAATTGGTGCAGTTAGGATGAAAAAGTATATATCTTTCATAGATTGATTCAATCCATATAAGTCGAATAAATGGAGTAGTTATGTAGAAAGATTCAAATTTTTTCTTGAGGAGAATGTTACGAGTCAAAAACTCACAACGAACTTTTCCATTTTTGTAGCATAATCACCCTGTATTTCGAATAGTGAGGCTGATTCATTGTGTATCAACTAATTCAAATTTATAGACAACCAACTTCTCTTTGAAATCATTGCAGAATGGGTTATATATCTAACGGGCGCTTTATCGGCCATTGTCGATTTAAAATATAGCATTCGCTTGGACAGCTTATCACCCTAATTTTATATGAATTGTTTTTCAAATAGTTTTTCTAAAAAGGCTTTTTGAAGTAAGGAATTGGCGAGCGATTGTAAAAGATTTCGACTGATGTACCTACGTAGATTAGTGCTGGTTTTCTGTTTCGCAGTTAGAATGCGATTTTGTTTATTTCCATATTGGGATATCTAGCTTCTCATTGAGTTTTCATGCATTTGATTATAAATGCGAAAACGTGTTTCATGATTTGTTTGTTTTTTTGGATTTGGGAAAACTGTGAACAGCACTTGTGTTCGATTGATCACTCGAAAGTTCTTTTACATAAAGCCTACACAACATCTCAAGTGAATAAATACAACTGCACCTTCCTGGTGTAACATTTCCTAATTTTCTTTTTTTTCGTTTCGTTCAGGGCTTTTTATATATACCACAAAGAAACGGTCTGATTACCAATACAAATAAGTTGGGCTGTTAAGACGGTTCTGAAGACCTGTGTATCCTGGGACTTATCCTGGAGTAGTTGGCATAAAGATAAGTTTTATGTTTGTATCGTTTCCAACATCTATAGTCAGGTCCAGTACATTTTGATTCTCTTATTGCTTTCACAGGTAATCGTTCAAGCGAAATCCAATTGAGCATTATCCTGTTTGAAGAGAAAACAACGACTGATATTTATTTATAGTGGTTTTTTTTAATTATAATTGAGTTTACTGAAGTCATGAAGTTCCATTATGTGGTTTGTTGAAAATTACAATATGTTTGGAAAAGTATGTTAGTCGAAATATAGGTCTATACGGAGGTATTAAAATTAAGTGTTACAAAGTTTGATATCAAAAATATCGTCATAAGTGTCACAAACAATAATTTACGTGAACATTGACGTTCCTTATTTCTTTTTACTGGGTCGTAATAAATTGTCTCTGAACCATTTTATTTTGTTCATTTTATAAATGTTGTCATAACCATAACTGGAAATTTGATAAAAGCACACCGCCTATTTGAATTTGGTTTGTATGGTAATCGCGCTTATACAAATTCACTGTTCCATGATTTATTTTGTGAGTTAGGTATTTGACATAAACTACTGATTGGTTTAAATCACGTGGCGCTCATTTTTTGCCTTTCACAAATTATGACTCACGCCCACTCTCTGAGTAAGTCGGCGACCAATCAGTGGTCGAGTTCCTGGAAACCGTATAGAAAAGGTAATCGAAGCTGCGTGGTAACAAGAATTCATAAAAAAAACATGCAGCTTTCATCACTTTTTGTAGAGATGAAGAGGGCACTACAAGGATTTTGAAAACGGTAAAAGAGATAGCAACTGTAAAATAGAGGAGGAGTAGAACAATTGAAATCATATCAAGATTCCATTTGAAAAACCCAAACATTTTGAATACTTCAGAAAACTGTCTGGGACTTTAAAGTTCGGGTTCCATTATACACACTTGTTATTTTGCAGAATTACTATCAGTTGTTTATTTTGAGTAGGTCTTTTTACATTTCATGAATACGACTAATTGGCACTTTCTTCTCTTACTTGTTTCCTATGAGCTTATATTTATACATATCTGTATAAGTAGGTATGACACCAGTAGTGATTCAATCTCAAACATGTGTAATGATCTAATGACTCAAATGATTAAAATTTTTTCTTCAGGCAGTGTCAACAACTTTCATTTATATCCCTATAAAAATTAAAGTATCTAATCATAGGTGGTGATCTCAATAGTAACCAATTTAGTCATTCTATGGAATCTAAAACATAATAGGAATAAAATAATTTTTAAAAACAAGATTTTATGAACATGCTCTAAAAATACAAAACTCAAGTTTAAATTGGATCAAACTTATCAATTTATTATAATACATAATTAATACGATACAAAATATAAATTTGCCAAGAAAAAGTTACAACTTGTACTACAGTGGTTGAAAAGTCTCAGGCCCAACACGTAGATGGCGCTAGTCTTATTGCTTTCACCGCTTTTAGTTAGTAAATAGTAACCTTTAAAAGAAAGCTTTTGAAATTTCATGATATTCTACTCATAAGTTTGTGAGTTATTGTGTTAAGAGTGACACTACTTTTGTCATTTTCAAAACAATGGATCAAAAACAATTTCGTGTTTTAATTTCACACTGCTTCTTGATGGAAAAAATTATTGTTCAATGGAAGCAATTGCTGAAAAGTGTTACAATGACTCCACTCCATCAGAAACAATAATTAAACATTGGTTTGCTGACTTCAAACGTGGTCGTAGAGACATTGATGATGTAGAACGCACTGGACGTCCAAATGAAGCAGTAACACAAGGAAAAAAATTTAAAAATCCACAAAATTGCTTTGAATGATCAAAAACTGAAGTAGAATGAGATATGAAAAGAACGTGTTGGCTTCATATTGCATGAGCATTTGACTATGAGAAACCTCTGTTCAAAGTGGGTGCTGCCCGAGCTCACTGTTGACCAAAAACAAGAGTGTCTTGAGCAGTGTTTGGCCATGTTTAAACATAACAAACCGAAATTTTTGCATCGATATATAACAATGGATGAAACATGGATTCATCACTTCACTTTGGAATCATAACGACCGTCACCTGAGTGGAGAGCAAATGGTGAACCTCGTCCAAAGCGCCCGAAAGCACAACAATCGGCTGGGAAGGTTATGGCCTTGGTGGGATGTGTGTGGTGTAATATTCGACTATCTCGAGAAAGGAAATACCATCAACAGTGAATATTATATGGCGTTATTATAGCATTTGAAGACCAAAATTGCAAAGAAACGACCGCATATGGCAAAGAAAAAATGGTGTTTCATCAAGACAATGCATCGTGTCACAAGTCAATCAAAACAATTACCAATCTACATGAATTGAACTGCGAATTGCTCCCGCATCCACCGTATTCGTCAGATTTGGCTCCAAGCGACTACTGGCTGTTCGCAGACCTCAAAAAATTCTCAACAGTAACAAATTTCGGTCGAATGAAGAGGTTATTGCCGAAACTGGCCTATTTTGAGGCAAAAGATAAATCATTCTACAAAAGTGGTATTGAAATATTAGCACTGGAATGATTGTGTGGCTCTTGATGGAGATTATAAATAAAGCCAATTTTGAACAAAAAAAAACGTGTTTTCTTTCTTAGGCCCGGAACTTTTCAGCCCAGGTGTTATTCCTATCTATCGACACAGGAAAATCTTGCGACAAGCTTTTATATCACATAAATTGTGTAATGTAATAGATTGATGGGATGATTCGAAGTTTAGTTTTTCGTTTCAGAATATGTGAGTAAAACTTGTTTCCAAAAATGTTTTGCTACTATTGATTCATTTTTTATTTATCACTGGATAGTTCTCTAGTCTGTTGAAGCATTTTTTTCAATTGAAAAACTATTTTGGCAATTATGCTGGATGCCTAGAAATTTAACAAACATATTTTATTTATGTTCATTATTCACCATCGACCTTATGGATAGCTTATTTTTGACTAGTTCAGAAATATCTCTTTTGTAAAAAACCACTTTTTGCATTACTCATAATTTATTTGTAAGCAATATAACAGTCTACGTCATTTTCAATTTATATTGCTCACATCACCGGTAATATAAAATATAGGGCGGTAACCCTAGTTTGATTTTTTATTTATATATTGCATTGTATAATATACACATCTTTGATAGAAAACCTCACGAATAAAGATACGATCTTAGAGAATAATAAGTAACAGATACTTACCTAAAGAAAAGGTTTTTGTCGTTGACATATTGCCAAATCCAAAAGTTGGTTTACTAGCAGCTGAAGGATTCGTTACTGAAGAAGAACCAAATGAAAATTTCGGAATCTGTACTTCAGTATAACCTTGTTGTGTTGAAGGATTCGTTACTGGAGGTGAAACAAATGAAAATTTCGGAATCTGTTCTTCAGCATTCTTTTTTTGTGTGTCAGAGTTAGTTTTCTCAGTGGTACTGTCAGGAACATTTTGTAAAGCTTTGAAAACGAAGTTACTCATTGAAGAGACTTGTTTCTCTTTTTCAGTATCAACCACTGTCAGTTCGTTTTCATCTGCAGATGTTGAATTAGTTTCTAGTTCCAACTCTTTGAAGTACTGTTCATAATCTTTGAATATCGGTTGTAGATTTATGAGAGGGTTTGCATCTACATGTTTTTTAATCCAATTCGAAACACTTTCGTTGAGCCCTTTCAGTTTTGAATAATAAATTTCAGACTTTTTGTCTGTAGATTTTGGAATACTATTATCATTTGGAGCATTAGTGCTTTTTGTATGTCCAAAAGAAGTGGTATTGGTAGTTGAAGTTGGGACAGAAAACTTTTCTTGAGTATCTGGTACTGACTTCTTGGTACTCTCACTAAAGCCATTAGTTTTTGGAGCAGCAAGATTTGATAAAAAGGAAAAAGAAGTTGATGTCGGTGGAGTTGCATTGGAAAACATTAGGCCTGTGAATGCACTTTTACTTCCAGATTCGCCATTGTCCTATAAAAAATAAATTCATGCATAAATAAATTAAATAAATAATATTTTGCGATAAATAATTCAACTCAACAATTTGAATATTTGCAATCCTCAAAATTACACTGAAAAGGTTTTGTTCCAACTGGTTAATTATTGCTCCGATTTTTTGATATACTAACTTTGAGGTGTATTTTAGCCCTTTCTAATTGAAATTCTGGTAGATATTCATGTAATAGGTATTTTCAATACCCATTGCCATTTTCCTTTCGACTCCATTAAAACCTAAATTCTGTAACCCACCCAATTTCATGAAATTTGACAAGTACATTTTGACTTTTCCTTAGTTTCAAGAATTTTTCTTCACTGATCGGTCGAGTTATTCCTTGATAATCATCCTATTCATAAATATTTGTAATGAGGTGACATATTGCTTATGATTTTTTAAAGTTGGGGGTTTATTAAAATTGAATCCCAAACTTGTTAAGGTACCGAAAAATAAATTTAAGGCTTTAAATTTCACGGTAATTTGGATATAAAAAACATTACTCAGTGTTCACCGACAGACTGAAGAAGTTTATCACTAAAGACAATTCAAAAATTGCGGTGTATAATACCAAAACCCAACACCATTCTATATACTCAAAATTGAAAGATGAGATTCACCAGTGGAACCCTGTATGGATTGTAATATGTTATACGTAGGTCAAATTAAATATTTGAAAACTACACTCAAGCAGCATGAAAATGATTGATCAGACTAAATAAAGTACCCGTCATTTTGGGTTGAATCTCAAATTTCATTTCAATTCAACAAAAATCATAAAGAAAGATTCTATCAGAAAGACATTTTAGAGACGGCTCATCACCAGTGATAAGAGTGTCAACTTAAAAATGGATTTCAACATTTTGAACAATATTGAATATTTGAAAACTACACTCAAGCAGCATGAAAATGATTGTTCTGACTAAATCAAGTACCCGTCATTTTGGGTTAAATCTCAAATTAGATTTCAATTCAACAAAAATCATAAGATTCTATCAAAAAGACATTTTAGAGACGGCCCATCACCAGTGATAAGAGTGTCAAAAAAATGGATTTCAACATCTTGAACAATATTTAAAGGAATATTTCGACAACGCATAGATCTGCTCTCAGGTAGAAACAGATTTAACTGATTTTATTGAAAAAAATGGACCTTTCTGGAAAAAAGTAAAACACAATTCAAAAATATGTTTTAATAAAGGTAGTCAAAATACATAGAAAGATACTGAATCTGATGATCACTCTAAGTACTCTTCTGCTTCTTCTAGTCAGACACTATGTAGTCAGCAGTCTTTTTTTTTTCAATTTCCTTTTATTTGCCTCTTAAATCCATAAGAGCCTTCGAATTCTTTTCAACATTTTTGTCTGCTGCATCGTTTAGATCTTCATCATCTGCTTTAATAGTTAGTTTGCATGGTTTCCTTCGTTTTTTGGTTCAACTTTGTTTTCCTCGATATTCCTTCTTCTTCGTTGCCTCTATTTTTTCTTCTCGGCTTCAATTTTTTTTTCAACTTTCCAGCCCAGCAAGGTACGATTTATAAGAAAGTCTCAAGTAATGGGCACCTTGTGTACTTCTTCATTATAGCGCTTAAGGCCATCCTTCGCACTCATTAAAGCCTCTGAAAGACAAGTTCCGAACTCATGACAAATTTGTCATGAGCGAGTAGCCACACATAACGTCGGTATTATAATGCGGAAAGACAATAACAGCTTCAACAAGCCTGGTAGGCTCAACCATAAAAAATATTTCATTCCAATAAATATCTATTCTTTTATTAGTAATTGAATCAGCAAAGAGGTCGAGTCTTTTACTAGAGTATTCAAGTATTTCTTCCACTGCTTAAGGCTCTTCAACAATATATACAAATATAATGATGTAATAATTTATTCATTTGTGTGTAAATATGACTATTTTCTAATCAACATTTTTCTGATTACAATTAAATTACCATTATATATTTAATACAAAATCACTAAGTGGGTGATATTTTTAATCAAATCAATCATGATTTTAAATTAAAAATCCAATATATTAACAATCATAATTTTTTTTGGGAAAAATAAGTAAAAGGGTATCTCCTATAGGTAAATTGGGTAATAATCGCCTAGAGGAGAATTGTGAAATTCAAATATTAAAATGTTCATTGTATATTAATACAAATATTTCAGCAGGCATTGTTGTTAAAGCAAATACATGTATGATAAATTGATTAAGGCTTTCGCTGCCAAAATTTTCAGTGTTACGATCTTCGTTCAGGTTTAAAGGCCGTCGTGTTTTGGAACAGTTCCAAACCAAATATATGTATATAGATTAGTTTTTAGGTTACTTCGTTTGTTTACTCGTCAGTTTCTGGTCAGTATGGCAAAATAATTACTAAAAGGTAAGACGAGTAAAAGGCTTAGCGTATCATTTCTGGGAAAGCATATTACAATAGATAGATGTAGCGACGAATATTTGTCATCGATAACCAATGTTTTCCTTAAGCCCAACGTTCGAATTACAATATCTAGATGTCTTCCACACCATGTTCCTCTCAAACACAATTGATATTAAAAAGAAAAATTTTTCAGCAATTGTCACTATGACAGTTATTGATATTTTAAAGATATTGTATCGATAATTAGAAGTTTTATGAATATTTTTTAAAAGAATTGTATATATATATATATATATATATATATATATATATATATATATATATATATATATATATATATATATATATATTTTTAATATAATTTGACATTATCCTATGCTGAAGAACACGCAACTTCGTCAATAACCATGTATTGTTCTTTGAACAATGAAGTTTTTTCTTTCTTGACATTTCATAAAAATTTCCTCTCCCTATCATAAAGAATTCCTTATCTCCTTTGGAAGGCTAATTGAATTATAAGTTAAAATATTTTCATAGTGACAAACTCATCAACAGCTATGACCAGTCCATGCTATGGTAATAACTAACTGAGTTATCTAAGGAACATGACTATTCGCAGTCCTATTAGCTAGATACATTTTTGTACGAAACATATCTAGTTGTAGGTTAGGAACCAGATACGCGCCATTATTAAATATAAAATATTTATAACAGTTGTGATTTTTCACCTACTGAAGAGTATTCCATTCTGTATAATATTGAGAAACGGGTTTCATCGAAATCAATAGTCCAAAACTTCTTTTATGCTTCGTCAGAATTCAAAAGGACCATTTTGATACATTTCGATGATATTTAGTTTTCAATTGTACATAACATATTCATGAAAAAATCAATAACTCGAGAAGGGTTACATAATACCTTTTATGAAATCATAACATTTTTTCCTGACCTATTCAAATTTTTCGAGCCACTCCAAAATAATTTCCTTTTGCAGCCTTAATCAATATACATATCTGTACCCAGAGGTAAAGGACACCATGTCACAATTTTGTAATTGTTCAGGAGAGAGGACTTTCCATATTTTTGAACTATTAATATTTGTTACTTTGTCATTTGTTGAACTAGCTTAATGAAAGTTTCTTACATTGTTATTGGCATTGGTAAGTATTTGAAAGTATTAGAAAGTATTAATCCTAGATTTATTTATGACAATTTACCTGAAGTATCACCTATTTTTGTTGACATAGTTTGATATATATTTAGACATGAATGATGATTTATGGACTTAGTGTAAAAGTATTATTATTGTTCAAAAAGAATGTTCACCATTAATCAATGTTTCAATGAATATTTATAGTTATAGATAAGATATGAAGGTATACATAAGGTATAAATAAAGGTATAATAGGCAAGGTATAAGGCAATGACAATATAGTTTATTACAGAACAACATTTTTCAATAATATACATAAATATTAGTGAAGTGATAGTGTTTGAAAAGTAATACATAGCTTGTCAAAGAACATTACAATACAATACAAGTTCAAAATAAAACATTTTTAATCCTCAGATGAATCACTGTCGTTATCACCGGTTGGATAGTGGTGGTTATTGAAATTATTTTTTGAAAGATTCTTATAAAAGTCATAGCAAAAACTAGGAATGTAAGGTAATAAAGGAATGAGGTCATTGAATTTGCCAAATTTTGTTCTGTCTAACTTGAATACGGATGCAGCTAGACATTATAAACTTCTCCTTATCGACAGTTTGTTTTTGATGTGTAAATGGTACGTTTTTGCCTTCATGCAGTGCATTAAATTGTTTAAAGTCATCTTTCTCCATGTTGCTGGAACAATGGTGCACCATCTGCTGCCAGTCCCAGGGAGTGAGGATTGTCAGGTTGTTGAGGTTCTTCCGTTTACTTTCAATTAAAGCATGAACAGTATCTGCTTTTAACAGGAACTTTATATTGATATAATTTAGTTGAGGAATTTTTTTCAAAATCCAGAAAAAACACAGTATAACTGAAATATTTTCGTTCTGGCCAAAGCAGTTATCTGACCAGAGCGTTATTTCTTCAACATTAGAAATAGGAATTACACGGTCAGCCCATTTCAAAATAGCTGAAGAGATTACCTCTCCACCTCTACCAGCTTTCGACTCCTACCTTCCTGGTGTTTATGAAGAAGATTGAATTTTTCGAAATAGGTACTTAAATGGTTTTTTTTTAATTATTTCAATAACTTTGCCAAGGATACAGATTACAGAAGTGGGTCTGTAATTTTGAGGGTGTGTATTATAACCTGTTTTAAGAATAGGCACCACTTTAGATAATTTGAAACCATTGGGAAATACACGTTGACAGAAATATTCTTTATGAGAATTGTGAAATGATTCAGAATAATTCCAAGAGAATCTTTTAATATTTTGCTGTTGATATCACAAGCATCAAAGCTATTTGAACGACCCAAAGAAAATACTGCAATCTCAACTTTGGCCTCTGTTACAGGTTCCAGAAAAAATTAGTTGCCTTGAACTTGCACGAGTTTAAGGTAACTAGATGCATCAAAACCGTTGGATGGTAATGAGTTTATAAGATTGTTAGCAAAAATCTTGAAATAATCATTCAAGTCATCTGTGGGAATAAAGTCTTTATCTTGTTTTGTTGTTGTTAGGCTTGTTTTTTATCTCTACAATCATGGCTTTGCATTGATTCCGGTAATTATTATATATTTCTTTATAATGTCCTACCGAAAGTTCGGTTTCAGTTTCGGTCGAGTTTCGGCAAAAAAAACGGGTTTCGGTGGAAAACCTGCCAAAACTACGATCGAAACTGCATTCGGGAGTTCCCGCGCTGTGATCGGTCATGTTCGGCGCGTTGAATTTCATACAAGCGACGAAGACATTTTGCCGCGTCCACTTGCCTAATCATGTCGTGACTTACTTTGTTAATTACATAAATATTAAGTCAATCAATCAATCAATCAATGTACTTTATTGTCTAAGAGGAAAGACTCTTGTTGACAAAGCATGGTTTACATGTACAATACAATAGTATATGCCTATTAATTTGTCAGTGATTTATATAAAATGGTTAAAATTTGCAGATATAAACAATAGATAATACATATATCTTTGGTCTAGTTGTAAAAAGAACAAAACATAAAAATAAAAATATGTAAGTAAAAATATATAAAAATTTTTTCATCTCTCGATGAAATCACACATAAATATAGAATACAGATAATTTGATCTTATAGATAAAATGCAAAAAGCTACAGTTAGCCCAAGATACTGTCACTATTCCTGCAGGCTGTAGTATCCTTTAGTTAAAAATATGCCTTTGACGGTTTTCCCCGAAAGATTGTCGGGCATGATATATTTTTTACTTGGCTCGGCAGATGATTGAAGAGTTTTTTACTCTCAAATATGAGAGAGTGTTTGGTTAATGTCGTTTTTTGTAGCGGTAGGGGTAAGTCGTCTTTTTGACGAGTATTATATGGTTTTACAATTGTCATATTGGATTTTTTCTTATGCATCAAGCACACTGTCTCAAGGATAAAAATACTGTATAGGGTCAGAATTCCATGTTTTATAAAAAGTGGTTTACAGTGATCCCTGGACTTAGCTTTTGATAAATATCTGAGCGCTTTTTTTTGTAAGACAAATACTGAGCTCATTAGCTGATAACAGCAAAAAACCCAGAACGAAATGCCATACATTAAGTGTGATTCAATGAGAGAAAATTAAGCCATTCTGTCTGCCTTTGTTCCGAGATCCGTAGTGATAACTCTGATTGCATAGCAGCCCGATGCTAGGTTTTTGTTTATGGTCCTTACATGGTCATCAAATCGTAATCTATCATCAATGTATATACCTAAGAATTTTATGCTGGTATTGTTATTTATGATTTGTTCATTCAAGGTCAGATTTTCATAATTGAACTTGAAGGTCAGGATTTTGGTTTTATTCCCGTTGAAGCAAAGATAGTTTGAGTTACAACAGGTTTTAACTTTCTGTAAGTCTAGAAAGATACGCTCTTTCAGAATTTCTATATCACTTCCATGCCATAGTATGGTGGTATCGTCTGCAAACATGGTAAAGGTTCCATGTATATCAATCTTACTAAGGTCATTAATGTAAATAAGGAAAAGAATTGGACCAAGAACGGATCCTTGGGGAACTTCCCAGTTAATTTTTGAGATATCAGAGGAACAATTCAGCAATTTGACAATCTGAATTCGGTTCGAAAGATAGCTTGCAAACCAGTCGAGTGTCACTCCTCTGAATCCATAGCAATATAATTTTTTGAGCAGTACTCTGTGATTAACACAGTCGAATGCTTTTGAAAAATCGCAGAATACTGCTCCAATAGCTCTTCCATCGTTTAGGCCAACATACAGTTCATTTAAAAAGTTGAAAATTGCATCAATTGTGCGTTTAGAAGTTTGAAAACCGAATTGTACTGTAGATAATATGTTATGTTGGTTCAAGAATGCCAATAATCTCTTTTTAACAATTTTTTCTATAACTTTTGAAATGGTAGATAGTAAAGCTATTGGTCTGAAATTTGAAGGAGTCTCCAGCTCTCCTCCTTTATGGATTGGCACTATAACGGCTGTTTTCAAACATGACGGAAAAACACCACTAGCAAAGGATTTATTTATTTCTTCTGCTAGAGTATGTAATGCTTCGTCTGGTAGATTTTCTAATATTCTTACAGATATTTCGTCGATACCAGAAAAATTTTTGTTTTTGATTTTCTTAAAAGTGTTTTTGAGCTCATCAATATCTGTACTTGTGATATACTGTTTGGAACCTTTGGTGTAGTAATGAATATTACCGGAGTTTTTCCCAACACCAAATCGTTATTTTTACACCTCGAACGTGTTTCGATCACCAAGTGATCATCTTCAAGAGGAAGATAAAACTAATGACTACTCAAAACTAAAGCTACTTATACTAATCAGGTACATCATACAGGTAGGTAATCAGTAATACCACCCATACAAGTGTACCACCCTAAATTAATTTTACAATTGGCCTTTCTATTATTTACAATATGTCCTTATGTATGTTTAAATGTTACAGCTATATATAGAACAATTTTCAGCTATATAAAATTAGTTTCACAATATTGCCTATCTAAATATATTTACAATGTGTCTTTTTGTAGTAATCAGTAAACCCAACAATATTATTTCAACAAGCTATATAGGTTAATTTTTCAGCTATAGTGCAAAAGAAGTTATTGAGTAAGTTTGGGTTTATTATTGGTTGTTTGGGGAGTTTTGCAGCTTTACCTCTTAAGTTATTTATAATGGACCAGTTTTCCCGAGTTTAATTTTTTGCCTTGTCAATTTTATTCCGATAGAACTTTTCTTTGGCAGCTTCAATGATAGATCTGTAAATACGCTTATATTTGGTTATATATGATGAGAAGAGTTCATCGGACATGTATTTATTGATATATTGCAATGATCGCAGATTCATCGCTGAGACTCTGATACCAGAAGTTATCCAAGGCTTCCTTTTATTTTTTGCTTTAATCTTCTGTACTGGAAAACAACATTGGAAAATACGTGTTAGTTTTTCATGGAACACATTTATAGGTTCGAGAGTGTAGTCTTCTCTCCAATTTATTGACCTTGATTTTTCTCTAAATATGTCTAAGTTTTTTTTTACTGTAGATTCTACCATACCTTTGCATTATTTGTTTTCGTTGACCATTTATGGAGAATTGGGTTGATATTACCTCATGGTCAGAGAGACCTGCAGAAATGGTTATAGTTTCAACATCTTCCTCATTCAAATTGGAACATACATAATCTATAATAGTTTCAGAATGCTGGGAAACACGAGCTGGATCGGTTATATGCATTGTCAAATTGAAAGATACGAGCAGATTTTTCAGTGTTTGGGTCATTACGGATCTATCATCGGCAAAATTTATATTAAAACCTCCAGCTAGTATGATTTTTGAATTCACTGATATTTGTGAGAGAATTGTTTCAAGGTTTTCAGAAAATATGTTAGGATCAGAATTTGGAGCTCTGTAAATGCATAGTAAATACAAATTATTTGTTTTATTGAGTACTGATGAAAACTCAAATGTATGCTCTACTAGAAGATAATTATACTTTGTAATATTTTCTAATTGAAATGTAGCTAGAGAGTCATTATTAGCTAGTATCATAGTGCTGCCATTATTCATTTTTTTTCTACGGAATTCTGAAACTATTCTATAATTTGGAATATAACATGGTTCATTTTCCTTGAGCCAGTGCTCCGTCAATAAGATAAGGTCAGGAAAATTTTGATTGACAATGAATATAGCTAGATCATCTAGTTTATGTCGAATAGATTGGATATTCAATAATATCATTGATATTTTCAGTTTGGAAACAGTGGAGGTTATCTTTGATTTCGAGTTATTTCCTGATCTAATAAAAAATTTCTATTATCTTCGGTTGAGTTTTGTGATACTATATCATTAATATAATATTAATACAATATAATATCATTAATATAATATAATTAATACTAGTACTATATCATTATTAATTTTTACTGTCTTCAAAAGTAAGTACCTATTGCGATATTAGGTAACAACTTAAATAAGTAATTTTATGTTTAATATTTTTGAAAAACCATCAATAATATTCAAAAGAAGGATCTTCACCTACTCAAATAAACAGTAAGTATTTTTAAGGCGCAATTAATATTTTTTCTTAAATAAGGGTTTGTTATGTTGAGTATCAATAAGTAAAAATGTCGAAGACTGCATAACGTTGTGATTTAAAGATAAAAAATAAAGACTGACTGATTATAATAACGTTTTCTTCATTTTTTCCTCAAAACATAATCCTTGTAAGGAAGTTTCGGTTTCGGCCCAAACTGAGACCATTGCCTTTCGTTTGGACACTATTTCTTTATATTTTATATGCAGGATTTCTGGAAGTGGCAGCAACCGAAGAAATAGCATGTGCTGGCATGTGCCTGAGATTATCATTGAACCATTTAAATGGTGTGTTATTTAAAGGAGTGACTTTAACTCACAGGTAATGACGATCAACAAGATTCTCTAATTAAGTAATTATAAGATTAGCTAAACTACCAATATTAGGTGTTTCTTTCGTTGATCTGACAATGTGCACTAAATGTTGTGGTGCCAACTCTTATTACAGCTGCCGGACTAAGTCATGGCCGGTGAGAAGCCCCTCCCTTAAGATGTGCAGTAAACGTGTAGAAATCTTATCAGTCTGTTAGATTATTCAATCCATAAACATCCAAATTCAGGACCGTATTCAGTTAGTGATGGAGTTTAAAAGTGAATTGCATAAACATATGCAATTTTATGACCCAAATTTACGCAGGTACGATTTCTCCCACCCGCCATGACTCAGTCCGGTAGCAGTATATCTAATATAGTTATGATGAAATCAAAAGTAATTATGACATTTGATAGTTCCCTCATAATGTCCGATGGATTTAGAAAGTTTACATTGAAATCACCAAAAATAATGATATTTTATAAAGCAGATGTAAATTATTCAGTAATTGTTCAAACATAGTTATGAATATATTAAAGTTACCTGTGCAGGGTCTGTAGAGTACTACAATATGTTTTTTTTGAGGGATTTCAATGCTACAAAGCTCGCAATCCATTTCTTTACAGTATTTCTGCACATTTATCAATTTTATTCCAGCAATATCTTTCCTTATAAAAATATCAACACCGCCATGCCCATATTCTTGACGACAAAAATAGGAAGACACATTGTAATCAGTTAGATTACCAGATTTTATTATATCAATGTTGAGCCAATGTTCAACGAGGCAAACGACTTTGTATTTATAATAATCTAAGAACAAAGATAGTTCATGTACTTTGTTTGACAAACATTGGAAGGTGACGACAAATTGTTAACTCACTTGTATTCATCATGGGTGGTTGAGGATTATCAACACTGTTCACCTGATTTGTCAGTCTTGGGGCACAACCTTACTCAATCTCAGATATAAACTATTTAAAAAAAACTGATAAGAGTATAATAACAATTAAATATAAAATTACCTGAAGTCTTTATGTATTCAGGAAGATTATCAAAAATGTTTGGATTAATGTATTCTGAATGAGTGTGAGCCACTATAAACTCTCATGGGTTACATAAAGGATTACTTGATGCACTCACCTTGGCCTACTCACCTGGTCAAGAATTATGGTTTGAAAATAAATTTTATAATAAAAAATTGATTTTACTAGCTCAACTAGCCTGCATAAATCTGTAATATCTACACTTTTTATTAACCATGATTTTAATTCAATTTTGTATCATTCAAATATTTAGATGCAAATGAAATTTATGTTAAATGTGAAAGAAAGTATAAAATGGTAAAATTCGTACCCTAACTGAAGAAATTGGATTCCTTCGTTTAGCAGTTTTGAAAACTCTTTTTTTCAAAGACTCTTCTGAAGCCTTTTGGAAAGTTCCAGCTTCCTCCTGTTCATATGCTTCATCATCATCTTTATCATAATTGAGTTCACTGGAAGCCCTACGTTTTCCAGCCATCTGAAACTGCTTAATAGTTTAACGCTACCAATGTTTCTCCATACATACCTGAAATTTTGTACATGTAGACACTAATTATTAAAAATTATCTTCGTTCTTATTAATATCACTAGATAGTTCCAACAATCCGCCAAAAAAACAGAAAATTGGGAAACAATTATGTACCATTCTTCTTCTCGTTATGAGAGAGCTACAATAGTGGGGTTACGGGTTACTGTATTTACGTTAAGATTTAGTAAGTGACATCTAGGTATAATGATTCGAACATCATAAACAGGTAAAACATTGCTATATGATATTGCCATAAAGAATCGTAATTTATTGTTTTGTTGTTGTATTCGTTTATAGGTATTGTGAAATGTGTCCATGCAAAACATTCTGTTACTAGCAAGTAAAAAACTCATAGTGGCAAGTATGAGTAAAAGAAGGTTAAGATGTTAATATCATTTTTAGAATTTGTAAAATTTCAGCCATAATGAAAAATGTTGATGAAAATTGTCTCTCTGAGATATCTGGGACCACATCAAATGATTAAGAGTATAGAAGAATACAGGCATATTTCCTATTGTATATTACTCTACAGTCAACGCTGAAACACACTCATTTAGAAACTTGGTTAACATTAGAATTACTTTATAGTCTCTATTCACCAACAAATACTAACCCTAGGTCAATATTGGTTATAACCAGGCACAACTAACCTCGATAACCAATCACAAAAGAGGATATTTTCGAATTGGTACCCAGAACGCTCGGAATGACCTTAAGAAGGCTCTAGACGGTCAATGCATTTTGATCAACGGCTTGAATCAATCGATTGACTCAAGCGTGATTGACCGTATAGAACCCTGTATGACGCTTGAAGCGAGGCTTGATGTTGATTGATAGAAAGTTTGAATGACTCAAGCGGTCGAAGAAGGGGGTTACTGTTTAGGGCAATTTTCGTCAAGCATTGCGTCAGTCATTAGGTGACCATGGTGTCCGCTACGGAAAGTGAGCTTCTCGAAAATTCTGAGCGGGTATTCATTAACCTGTTGATTGAATTATATCGCGATTGTCCGGAATTATGGAAAGTGAAGAGCAAGGACTATTACAACAGAAACAACTAGATACTACTGAGCATTTAGTGGGACTAGCGACGTAATATTCCAAGCGGCCTGATACTGAAGAGGACATAATGGCCAAGGGGTGGGCTATGAAATTGTAAAAATTACCTTACGTTCTGCAGAAAAAAATATTAATGACACGCTTTTTTGACACCTTGACGAGGGGAGGAGTGCGTTTTGTTCAACCCATGCTATCTTCATCATCATCTTCGTCATCGTCGTCTTGTTCAACTAATTGGCAGGAGTATCCCAACTCAGCACAGCTTACCTCAATGAGAACTTGTGTTTTTAATAATTTGATATATTCATTGCGCTTTTCCTCATTGAGAAATAAAAAAAATTATTTGGAAAATAATTACCTGAATGTTTTTCTCCAATGCCTTCGTGATTGCTGGGTAAGTTTCCATTATGATGGACTCCAGAGTTTGAGGAGCAATGGCGCAAGCGAATTTGAGATCTTCTAAATCTATGCCAAACGCTAATAGGTATCTCAGTCTTTGGCTTGCAGGAATCGCTTCACGCATGTTTGTATCCTTCTTCTCGATGTCGTGCCGAACTAATTCCAGCAGATAATCAAAACTGTTTCCGTCCATTCTCAAAAAGTTCTTGTAGTCATCTGGTTCCAAATCCCGCAGAAAATGTAATAAATGTTCATGAGAAAAACGGTTTCTCATTTTGTACTACTCCTTGAACCACCGTCGTTTCTTTTTCTGTTTTTTTTTCGCTTGAGGGCAACTAATGTGAGGGAGAGGAAAGTCGCATCCGTGTTCGAAACCATTGCTCACCAAAATGAACCACCTGTGAACGGAAAACGAATGTGCACTGGTCCCATTTCTGGTGAGAAGGTTTCGATCAAAAGATTGAAGGGCTGATTGCAGTTGATTGAAGCGCGCGTCAGTCGATTGACTCAATCGTTTTATCAAGCAGATTGATCGTTTAGGGCCACCTTTAAACTATTAACTCTTGAAACTCGGATGAAATCGTTACATTGGTTTCAATGACGACAAAATCACGTCTAGTGCGATCAATGTAACGCCCACTCAATCGAGCCTTAACTCGAATGCAGTTTTGATGATTTCAAATGTTGCCTCTCTTGAATATATCCAATGTTGCCACCATAATATTTCTGCCAACTGTAATACATAAGATACCTTCTAATATGTATTCGAACATACCAAAACCTTTTAATCTATATTCGAATATACGAAAGAAATTTATGTAGGGATGCTTTCAGTCCAGTTGCAAAAAGCATTCTGAAATTGTTTTTCATCGTGTTATCGTGTTTGAACTGTAATGCAACCATTGATGTTTGAATAATTAATTTTCTTCTAATTGTTGTGTTCTGCTGTTGACATATGTTTTTTCATGATGGTGTTAGAGTATATTGCAAATATCAAAACGCAACACGACGTGTTTCGCTATACAATGGCTTTTTGAGGCGTGTCCTTACTCGATGGTATAGACACGCCTTAAGAAGCTATTTCATGGAGAAACACGTGTTGCGTTTTTGTGAAAAAGTTTGGTGAAAATCTCACAATAAAGTATTTCTTGAATACGTCATGGATTTTCATCAAGTCTCGGCCGATTCCATCATATAATCTAATTTAATTGTTGTGCACTGTTTTTGACATGTTTTTATTATGCATTATTTGTTATATTGATAGTAATCAAAATAATGTCAATTCAGGCGAGTTCTTAAATTCGACAGAAAATTTCTGATAGATTGACTCAACCAATAGAAACGCACTAAAAGTTCGAATGGACGAATAGATGAATCTGTCGGATTGATCGGTGAATTTAGAAAATAACCATCAGAGGCAACACTGATTTTCGTTGATTGCTTGGCAAGTGACTGTCGGGCACATGCGTAAAAAGACCAATAGAATCTTTGAATTTGAATTTTGAGGTATTTTGTTTACGAAATATATCTTAGGTATGTATTGTCAAAATCCCCTTATATAAACAGGGTATTTCTTGAATTTTATATCATAAGCTCATTAGTAATCGCTGATCAGTAAGTTTCATTTTCGAGTATATTAATTTCTTATTGACCTCTGCGCAACGCGCGTTGAACTACCGTCAATATGGCGGATATTTATTAAAAGTACATATTTACAAAATGATATGTGAATTCTTGTGTTATTTTACTGAGATACGTGAAATTATTGGGGTGAAAACATTTGCCATTGAATGAAGCACCAATTGGACTGGTAGTAAGTATGTATAGTGTCTTTCATAAAGGATATTTTCCATTGTAGGTTGTTAAGTTTGAATTTGAATACAATGTTATCAGCAAATTCAAAATTTGTATTTGAATTTGAAGGTTATACGTTATTTCTTCAAATGGCCAACTAGCATTTATTTATTATGATCATTATTTTTTCTTTGGAAGTTTCCCATTCTTTATATAGTAATTCATAAGTAGAAAGCCAAATAGAGACTTTTTTAAACATCAACTCTTCAAAAAAATCCTGTTTTCGAAAACTCAGTTTCTTTAGCTGGTATCAAAGCAATTAATTTAAGATTTGAAACTGTTTCAACGATTTTTTGTCATTCAAATGTTGGATATTTTTAATATTTCAGTGAAATGGACTACATTTGCTTCAGTTACATGTATTCAAAAAGTAAGCATAAACACAATTGAATCGTCTTTCAGACCACCTCAAATATCACTGAAAACGTATTGAAGAGGAGTGTTCTGAACAGTGACTTTGCAATTTTCAATTTTTATGTAATAAAATTGCATTTATTTTCAGGTGAACCAACCCTCATATCGCTGAGTCTCTGAAATGACTAACGAAAACGTTTTTATCAAACAAGAAGTGGCCGATGATGAAATGGATGTCGACGAAGACTTACCCACTTTGGGTCCTGCAGCATTGGGTCTTCAGCGAGTTGGAACTGTACCCCCCCAAAACCCACTCCAACCCAACCCACTCAAGTTTTAAATGCTCGAGGAATGCCCGCTAGGATTCGAAAAAAGAATAAGCTATTTTTCGATGATGATATTGTTAACACTCCACATCACAGGGTTACAAGTGCAAAGAAACACAAACCTTCGCCAGTTAAAAAACAAACTCCTGTTAAAATTAAGTCAGAAAAAAATGAATATTTGAAACCCACGCCAAAGAAATCCAGTAAGGAAATCAAGGATGAACCCAAAGAAAATTCCTTACCACCTCTGAATACTCCCGATAAAAAAGTTGGACAAAAAATCGGACATCGCTTGAGAAATTTGCTTAAACTCCCCAAAGCTCATAAGTGGGTATGTTACGAGTGGTTTTACAGCAATATAGACAACTGCTTATTTTCTGGCGAAAATGATTTCATGATTTGTTTGAAGGAATCATTTCCGGAATTAAAGACCCGAGAATTATCCAGGATTGAATGGACTAAAATTCGTAGGATGATGGGAAAGCCTCGCAGGTGTTCCCAAGCATTTTTCAATGAGGAGCGGCTCGAACTAGAGAAAAAAAGAAAAAAAATTAGGGCATTGCAGCAACGGAAAGCTACAGATTTGACAAGTTTCAAGGATCTCCCACCTGAAATTCCAATGCAGTTAGTTATAGGAAGCAAAGTAACTGCTAGGCTTCGGAAACCACAAGATGGTCTCTTCACGGGTAGTATTGATGCTGTTGATACTTCCAACAATACATATAGAATCACTTTCGAAAGGCAAGGGCTGGGTACTCACTCTGTACCTGACTACGAAGTTTTATCTAACGAAGCTCCTGAAACGATATCTCTTCAAAGCTTTCGAGCTAAGTTTCGCCCGAGAAACAGCGCCCCACTCACACCGTTGAATAACAAGAGTCCAATTTTGAACAACCTTAAATTCAGGAAAGATCCATTATTATCTGGTTCGATGCTCAACAAACCAGTTCTCCCTATCAATACAGAGGAAGGAAAAATAGGCGGATTTCCGGCAAAACTTCTAGAGAGGATGGTTTTGGTTACGAAAATCCTCAATGTAAAAAACTCAAAAATAAAACTCATCAAATGCATGAACTCCGAAGCAGAAAAAATGAATTCTTTCGATCAAACAATTCCGGAGGAGTTTGAGAGACGATATGCGAGTATTTTAATAGATTTAGAAAAACTCAATATCGATTTGCAAATGTACCTGGATGAGATGCAGATCTACTGCCAACAAATAGCCCCAGAACCTAGCGTAGCTGCAATGTTAGCACCGTCACATTTACGCGAAAAATGTAGGGAGGAAGCTACGGACATTGTCGATAGGCATAATATGATTATTGCTGGGGATAAGAGCTCTTGTCAGAACCCTTTGATTCTCGATTTAATAACCGATCTGACAGCTCTTCTGTTGCAAGTGAAATGCTTGTCAGATTCTGAGCAGAATTCGTATGAACTCCAAGTACTTCAAGGCACTATGGAGCAGATTAAAAGGAAATTGAGCACTAGTAACCAGCCAGTTTTTCAGAGTAATATTGAGGTCCATGTGAAACAAATTGAATTTGGCTTGAACCAGGTGAATATAGACAAACTTGTTATAGGGACGATGCAAACTTGATGTTTTATCAAAAAAATATTTGATTAATTTTAAACTTTTGTTTTAATTTGATAAACGGTTGTCACAACAATGTAGGACAAAGAAAAACTTTCCATAATGAATGTTGTATAAAAAAGGGAGAGCTCAAAGATTCTTAGAAGAGGAGGTCTAAAGTTATATGGTATTTTTTACTGTTCTTGATAACAAATCTTTATCCTCTCTAAATTTTGGTTATCATTATATCATCAGTAACTAAAGTTGTTATACAAGGATAATGTAAGTCAGCGTGGGGGATTCAAAAATTGAAAAAAAAAGAAATTTGTTGCTCAATTCTCTTTTGAAATCCTTCCAAGTGAATGATATATTTTATGGTATCAAACACTTGAAATAAAAACATACAATGTATGAGAAAAATTATTTTGAAATGTTTGGCTTTCTAACAAATTTCATGCAATACAATTTCTAATTTTTTCAACAGAATAAATTAATTTTTCTGTTTGTCTACTACATATAAATTCATTTAATTGATGAAAACCAACTGCTATAACAGTATACAGTTGGAACCAAAAATAATACACATGTGTCATCAAATTGTTCATCTAGTATAAGTTGACAAAATAATGAAAAGGAAAACTGGATGCTGTTCCAAACAACCAACCTTATAATGAAGAATTGTTTTTATTTTTATATATCGCTGAAAAGTAACCGCCTTTTAGGCCAATTTTATAAAATTCTTCAGCACAGTAATTGAATAGAGATACTTCTAATTTGAGGTTGAAATTCATAATTATGATTTAAAATTTGACTACCGAGAAATATATACACCCATTTTATAATTCGTAAAAACAACTATTTGTGTGTTATAAAACAATTGGAACTGTAGCAGCTTTTCAACAAACAGCATATAAACTATCAAACGATAGTAATACGTCAATTGGTAGAAAGACTACTCGCGTTTATACAGCTATTTACCTTAAATGTACTAAGTTCTATCTATCATCCAAACAGTCCGAGACCTCTTCTGTTTTATTTTCTTTTTGATTTATAGAAGGAAATAATGCTATAAACAAGTACGTGTTTCATCATATATTTTTTTGATGGTACATGTGTATTCTTTCGTTGTCCTCAAGAAAGTAGGTGCACTGTTAGCAGTGGTTGATTAATTATGAGGACTTACAATTTAAAATTGGTTATTCTGCCAAGGTTTCTGTATGCCAAGGCTTATTTATTTCCAAATTATTTAAAAGTACTTTTCTGTATTATGAATTGAAATGAAATACTTTTATATGAAATACTTTATATATATTTTCCCAATAAGATAAAGGGTTGGAAAGAGATAATATGGATGTGATTTTACATTTTATTCAAGAAAATGTATCTCTTATGTTTTTCCTTTTTTTACTCCAATATTGCTTACCTGTTCAAGCATAGACTTCTGTGCAATATTATTTTATATTTTTATTGTGTGCTGTATAATTCTAGTTTATTACTATCCTATGCTTTTTATATTTCTAATATATTTTGTATATTTTGTGTAAATATATTTTATAAATATATTTTTCATTGCTCTGAGTCTGATGTATATATTTTTGATTTTGTGAATAAATGTACATGAACTTATTTTAGTTTTTTTACAGATCACTTTGTAACCAAACACTGAACAATCATATAGTAAAATACAAAAGATTGACCTATAATAATAACAATAATCTTTATTTCAACTAGGCATCCTAATATACAAAAACATTTTTGAAATTGGATGGTCAAAGTCAAAGTCCAACTTCATAACAAAAAAATATGTATGCTCAGAATATCCAAGCATTCAGTGAATAGAAAAAATAACAATATTAATTACAAATACTAGATATATATGTAATTATAATTTCAATGTTAATGTGGATGTTGTATCTTCAAATGACTGGTAAGTCCTTTTTTGAATGTCACAATAGATTCATCTTGTTTTGTCTCAAGCGGGAGGTTATTGTAGTCCAATAGTCCTTTACGAAATAAGGAGTTCATGGATTGTGTATAGTTCAAACGTGGTACATATAAATTAGTATTCCTCCTAGTGGGGTAATTATGAATTTGGTGATGGAAAACAATAAATTGGCCAAAATAAGAGAGTGCATTACTGGACAGTATTTTGAAGATGAATACCATGGTAAGATAGAACATCAAGTTGTGATAGTAAAGTAGCACAGTAATTGAAATGGGGTTGAATGATTGATTTAAAAACTGTTATGGAAGTCTGAAACGGTAAGCAACTGTTTAAGCCAAAGAAAAATAATTTTTGAAGAAATTTCATTGCAAATATAATTGAAATATTTTTTCATATTCAATGTTTGATCCACGATGAACCCCTAATATTTGAATTCCTCGACAATTTAAATTTTTTTATTGTATATATTTATGCTTATAGATGTTTTGTCAATTGAAATATGTCTATGTTTTGTTGGAATTATCATTGCTTTCATTTTATTGACATTGAGCTTCAGCTTATTAATGTTGAGAAATTCAGATATTCTGACCAAAATATCATTAATTTTATTGATAGCTGTTTGTACTGTTTGACAATGGTCTTTATTTAATTTTTCACAGCAAATTCTGTGAAAACTATTTTATATTTTGAAAAAATTCACATGATGTATGAAAGTTGAGAGTAATATTCAGAGCAGATAATTAATGAGATTCAAAAAAACATCAATAAATGTATTAATTGAGTATAGACCGGTAAAGTGCAAGAAAAAAATGGATGACTTCAACACAGAAAAAATATTTTGTTTTTACAAACCTTATACTTTCTGTCCTAAACTCATTTTCCTGAAAGCCAAAATGAATAAATATTGGATAATTTGTTTAGGAAGTATCTTGAAAAAACTTATTGTTCAGTGGAAATTCTCAGAGGTGACTTATTAGACCTTGCAAGAGTTTTTGAATAACTGAGAAAGTGAAAAAGTGTCGGAATGTACTTCATTCAGTGATGCCGTTATTTATAGATTAATCACTACATGCATAATTGATAAACTGTTCCAAGTATTTGAATGCATCATGCAGGGTGTAGGGTATTAAATTTTACATGAAGTACTCATTTTAGTGATTTGTTTGCTTGTATGAAGAAACGGAAATCAAAAAATGAGAGTCGCAAAATATATATGTAGAAATATAAAAAACATCGTACCTGTATACTTTTGTTTTCAGGGAGACATATTTACTCGTTAATTCCATAATTGTTAGTTCAACCTCGTAGCGGGATTCATCCTTATCTTTTCATTGAGAAGAGGTATGTTGTGATACATATTTTGAAAGGGCTCTCCAAAATCGATGTGAGACAAATCTGGTGATCTCGCGAGAAATTCTATAGCAATCTACCTACCAAGAAGTGTTCCATCTTGAAACTACCCTACAGATAATGCATAATGGGGTGAGACTTTTTTTGATAAAATATTGGATTTTCTTGTTTTCCATAATTTTGTTCAGAGCTAGTTTGGTGGTATCATCTAACAAGTTTGAGTACCTATATACATTTGAACCTATAAATGGTCCAATCATGTGAACCCCAAAAATACTAATTCAAACGTGACATTTTTGAAGTTGCTGAGTATGAACCTTACTGACAGTTCCATTGAGAAAAAATGAACATTGTCTGAGAAGCAAACATTGAAAGGGTAGTTGGGATTATAATTTTGATTTTGTGTTTTGTAAATGGCACTATTTATGTGAAACTCAACGCAATATTCATAATTATTAATTCAGACAATAATGCTTCATTCCAGATACATTTTTTTGAAAGTAGCGCCATATTAAATTTGTTTTTTCCCAAAATCTAAATAACTATATAGGGCTACTAAAATTTGTTCACTTGTGATTAAGTTAATTATTTGTTTCAATAGGGAAACTTTATAAAATTTCTATTTTGAAAATGGTTTTTTTAAATGAAGTTTTTCTTCAATAACATGTTGATGGTAATTTGCTGACCTGTAGGTCTATAGGTCAACAAATTGTTCTCAGTAAACATGCTATTGTAATCTTGTAGGAGGGCAAAAATTATTGCAGGTCGGGTCTCCCAGATATAAATCTTGACCAGAATAATTATTTCCGACAGAAACATTTCCAACCCCCGATATGCAAGAATTTCTGCCGACCTGCAAGGTTAATTTTCAATTTTGACAAATGTGAAATTTTTTCATACTCGAAGGGTGGGGGTTGAATTTCTTTTCTTGAAAATTATTAATCTGGTAGAGATTCATATCTGGGACACCCTACCTGCAAACATTTTCACCGAACTGCAAAGTTTATTTTCAATTTTATGAGAATTGTGAATTATTTGGGTGGGGGTTGGAATTTTTCCTGTAAGGAATGAATAATCTGGTCAAGAGTTATATCTGGGATACTCGACCTGCAAGAATTGCTGCTGACCTGCAAGAATTGCTGCTGACCTGCAAGGTTTATTTTCAATTATATAAGAAATCTGAAATGTTTTCATACTCGAAGGGTAGAGATTCATATCTGGGAAACCCAACCTGCAAGAAATTTTGCCTTCCTACAAGATTATAAAAGCAATGTTTACTGAGAACAATTTGCAATATGCAATATGATTTGTACTTTATTTGTGATTATTTCTTGGCTTTATTGATTCTGCTCTCCAAACGGGTTTCTTGAACCTATTACATTAGAAATATTTTTTGAATAAATGTGGTCCGGCTGTGAAAGAAAAATTAAATTTACAGAAAAAGTAACTGATGAAATTGACAAGTTTTTGAAAAAGGTTCGGGTGAACTTTGGATTTCCAACTTTCTTTGGGATCCAACATTTTTCATGACGCACGTAGTACCACAATTGTTTTTGTATCTGTGCACGTATTCTGAAATATATATATATATATATATATATATATATATATATATATATATATATATATGTAAAATAATCGTTGACAGTTAGACCTCTAACTACATTTTAAATAAAGTTGTCCCATTGTTATAGTGTGCCCCGGCCCGGGGCAAAAAGTAACACCATATGGGATAAGTTGTAACACATCTGCTTTATTTGTTTAAAGAAAAATATAAACATACATTTGACTACAAAAAACATCTCTAAAAAATATAAATGCAAACACATATTAATAAAACAACATTAGATAACTTGATGTAATAATAATCACTTATTCACTATCAGAATCGCAGTTCTGGCAGATATAAGGAGAGTTTCCCTCAGTGCAATCTTCATGTGACCACATTTTGCACACACTGCACCTAATCCAATGTTCGTTCGGTTTGCTATTGCTAAAGGGTTCAGTGCAAACTAAGCAAAAGTACTCGTCTTCAGAAGATGATTCTGATTCCACCAAAACTTTTTTTTTACTTTCTTCACTTGTGCCTTCATAATTTCTTCTTGCTTATTAGATTTGCGTTTATTTTGTTCTTCTTCCAAAGCTTTTTTTTTCTGGTGTGTCAGTTAGAATGGCAGATTTTCGTTTTTTCCTTCCCCTATTTGTTTTGTTCCTTTGTTCAGCTTTAGGGAGTGGCCGAACAAACTCTGGAGAGAATGCAGCCTTGTTTTTGAAGGTGCGATTGAAAGTAGCAGGATAGCATTTAGAAGTTGATGCCTGTAAACATTCTTGGGGTAGGCCAGTCGTTGTTACAATAGGTTTCAAAGCATCTTTTTGGGAGGATATAGGTGGTGGTGGTAGCGGATGCTCTGTCACAGAAGCGGGTAAGAAGTCATCGTCGCTAAAAATTTCCCGATCAAAAGGTTCTATGCCAGAAACCTTTGAACCTTTCATTATATTTATAGGAGTAGCTGCCAGTGGTAGTGCATCACGAACCAAGGAAGGGACGTCATAAATTGTCATCGACTTTCCGGCGTTGCTTCGCATCCAGCTATTTTGAGCAGAATATAAATACTTTTTGAAGGGGCCATATACGCTCCTGTCTAGGGGCTGCAAACGGTGAGAGCAGTGGGGCGGAAAAGACAGCATCACCACCCAATTATCTTTTGCATAATTTATAGTTTTTATTGCTAAATGGGACTCATGGTTGTCCAATAATAAGCAGAGGACTGTCTTCCGATGGTTTTACGTAAGCAACAAAGTGCTCCATAAATTTATAAAATTCTTCGGTCGTCATCCAGCCAGAACCATTAGCTGTTCCAATGAACCCTGGGGGACCATCTGTAATAAAATGGTCGTGAAATTTTTTTCTAGGAAACAGAAACATAGGTGGTATAGAATTTCCGATCGCACTTACGGCAGTACATAAAGGGACAAGTACCCCTCTCTCACTTGGTTCCTTTTACGGCGATAATTTTACTAACTTTTTGTACGGTAGTTACACCCGTCTCATCGAGATTCCAAATCTGGGAAGCAGTAAAACCGTATCTGTCTCTAACATTAGCTAGCTTATCAAAAAATAGGGACAGATTAACTGTTGCTCTTTGTAAGCTTGTAGGTTCTGGGGTCCGAATAGAGAGCTCCCTATTTTTTTTTTTAGAAAATCTGTCAGCCAATCTCGACCAGCACACTTGTTTTCCTTCCAGGAGTTTGGAACTTTAATATCATAATGCAAGACACCCTCTTAGGCCAATTTACGAACTTCCTTGGGAGTCAAACCGAAATAAAGTTTTGAAGCACTTTTCAAATATTCTACTAGACTAGTGGTTCGCTGATCGTTAAAAACTGATCTTCGGTGATAGCCTATACACTGTTCAATTTGATATGAGCCTCCGAAACGTTTACCTTTTTAACATACCACATGAGAGTCACATGACATATATCTAAAGCTTTAGCCACTGAGCGAATTGACTCTTTGTTGTGTATGACTCTGTGTAAGGCCTTTTCCATGTCTTCTTTGGAAGTAGAACCTCTGTTTGTTTTTTTCTTATAAGTTCTCATCCTAAAAGCAAGTGATATTTCAGTAAACTGCATGTTTGTTTGAGCGGGGTAAGTTGTAACATGTTAAATTTTGCCCCGAGCAGTTTGTTACAATTCACCCCGAGCTTGATTTTATAAGAATTACCTCGGTAAATTTTAAAGTAAACATCAATACACTAAAATACGTATATACTGTGATCAGGCAATGTGCAATGACTAGTTTGTGTCAAAAAAGCGAAAGCTTCACCGGTTTGTGATAGTAGTTAATCGAAGTCAAAGTGCTAGATCAAAATTTACCTACGTGCTCAAAATATTAACCATCTCAGAAATAAACATAACACCGATATATAGCGATTGGCTGCATAAGTGAAACTGGCACTGATAACATTCCCTAGAAGCCCATGCATGATGCGGGGTTGCCAGAATAAACTTTCAGGAGATTTTGCGACTGTTACACCTTACCCCGTGTTACAACCTGCCCCGGTCTCCCCTACTTATCTCAATTATTAGATATCAATCAATAAAAAGTTGTGGTTTAAAAACTACACGACATAGGTACAGGGATGATTCGGGTATCCCAAGGGGTGCTTTATATATATCTTTAGACTCCCTCTTGATACTGATTTCAGAGACACCCTAGAATTGTGACGAATTCGATGTTTTCCCCACTCTCATTTGAAAATATTTACCGGTATTGCTATTGAATAGCCTAATACTCATTGAATTACTCACGCAACAGAAGACTGACCTCGTAGAAGTGAAAGTAACCAGACGATTAGTAACTGGTAACAATGCTGAAGTGACATGTGGATGTCTTGTGAGGCAAATATACTATTCCATCATATACAATGAATACCAATACAATTATTTTCAAAATATTGGTTATTATTATTTTATACTTTATCACTCATTCTAATGGTAAGTTTCGTTATCTTATTTTCACTAGGTTACTGTGGTAGACGATCATTGAACTCTCTCCGCAAACGTCGTTCATAAAGTGACACAATTTTTTATTCAATGTACATTTTGCAATGACGAAATTATGCAGTTAATGATACTGATACTGAGATTCAGTTTTCTGGATATTTAGAGATATATACCTGAACGAAACTGCATCACATGAAAGTACTAGTGCTATAAACACCGCTGTGAAAATATTGAAAGTTAGTTCATTGTTTATGTTAACTAATGACATTCTATAGCGAAAAATTCTCCAAGAAATATTATTTGACTTCTGTTGATATCGTCATTGATTTTTTACTTGAGAAATTAATTGACAATTTGAAAAAAAATGCCTACACATTATTTTTTGCTATCATTCTAGGAATCACACAAAATTCCACTTTTGAGGGTTGTTGTTTGTATGGAGATGAAATCAAATTAATTTCACTCGCTAGATGGAGATTTTTGTTTTATGCATTCAAAGCGTTACTTTTCATTTTTGGGGGAAGCACATCACCAAAAAACTTGAGAAAACAGAAAAATGAATTTATATTTGTCTACTTTCAAGGTGAAACCTCTAAACACCTAATAATAGATGAACGTTTTCGCTATAAATATCAACCAGGTATCACTTTGATCCATTCGATCATACAAATTTTACTACTTTAATATTTTTTTATTATTCACATTCAGGATTTCAATATGTTGATACTTCAGAGAATGAAAAGTTAAAACATCTGTTTGATCATCCTGATTGATCATCATGTTTCCTGATTGTCAGATACTTGGACTTGAAAAAGTACTAAAAATGAATGTGTGTGGATTTATAAATTATGAGAGGAGAATGACTTTGTCTTACTATATAAGTTTATCGATATTTTCTGATTGAATAATACCTATGTCATCAAAATATCACATTCAGTGTTTTATATACGAGTAAAAGCTAGAAAAATTCCTGGAAACAGAAATTTGGTGACAAAACACATATCTTCATTTCATCAGTTCGGACTTCCATTGTCTATCACCTTCAAACACACATATCTTCATGACATTTTTTCCTATATCTACATTTTCACACAAAATTATTTCGTCTTCATATGAGTAGAAACATAACACATTATATGCATTTCTTGTATACAGTGCTTTTCAGATAAAAGTATCCACCTTTAATAACTTTTGTAATACTGGTATTTAGGAAAAATCCAAAAACACGTCAATTTATGTTGGAAGGGGCAAGCATTATGGCTTATTTAAACTTACTGGAAAAACCACCCCCTCACCCCTAGCATCATTCCTTTTTTTTTAATTACTTCTCATATTTTTTATGTAAAATTTGGATACTACTCTTTGAGCTGATTTCAAAAATGTATAATACTTGTAGGTTAAAATGCCTCTCTGACATTGCTTAATACGGCTGGATTTAATTGTCGACATTCATTTTCTATCCTCTCTCGTAAATCATCCAGAGATTCTGGTTGGGTAGCATAAACTTTTGTTTTTAAATATCCACAGAAAAAGAAGTCTAGGGGTGTTAAATCCGGTGACCTAGGTGGCCACTCTATCATCTGCCCTCTTCTACCTATCCAACGAGCGGGGAATGTTTCGTTTAAAAATTGTCGGACAGGCATAGCATAGTGTGGGGGAGCCCCGTCTTTTTGAAATACCAGTAAATCTTCGGAAAGGTTATCATCATTTTCTATTATTGTTGTAATACGTGGGTCAACCCCTTACCTGAGAAACTCAAGATATGATTCACCATTTAAATTTCCGTTGATGAAGAAAGGTCCGACAATGTGGTCACCTAGGATACCACACCAAACGTTTAACATTTGGGGATGTTGTGTATGGAATTTACGCATAATATGTGGATCACTTTCAGCCCAATATCTACAATTATGCCTATTTACTAAGCCATTTAATGAAAATGAGCATTCATCAGAAAAGCAAATATTGTTTAACAATTGTGGATTGTTATTGATAAATTGCGTCATTGATTCGCAAAACTCTAGACGACGATCAAAATCATCTTCATTCAACTCGTGCACCAACTTAACTTTGTATGGGTGGTACTTGAATTTATGTAGAACTCGGAAAACTGTAGAAGACGGAACACCGATCGCTCTACTTATTGTTGACAACGATTGGGGTTGTTGAGCCTCTAAGCTGACTTGCCCTAAAATTGCCACTTGGATTACTTCGTTATTTACGAGTCCCTCTCGCTTATGCACTTTATTGCAAACAGACCCTGTTGTGGTAAATTTCTCCATCAGTTGAATTACATACTTATGAGTTGCATGTCTTCCGTCATGTAATTCGTTAAATATTCTAGCAGCAGCTCTTGCACAATTATTATTTTGGTAGTATAAACCTACAATTTCAATTCTTTCTTGCAAAGAGTAAACCATTTCAGCGAAACAAAATAAATAATGTATCAAAGTACACTATCAATAGTGACTACAAATTCTAGTTGACAATGTCAAACTTTAATAAAAAGTAGAGTTTTTTGTTGTTTGGATTTTTGAAGTAGAATAAATAGCACAGTTGAACAGATTAAAGAGTTTGAACTGTTGTACAACCCATTTTATTACAGGCAAATAAGGTGAAAGTAAAAAATAAGTAAAATTTGTGCTATTAAAAGAAAAACATTTGGTGTGGTATCCTAGGTGACCACATTGTCGGACCTTTCTTCATCAACGGAAATTTAAATGGTGAATCATATCTTGAGTTTTTCAGGGAAGGGGTTGACCCACGTATTACAACAATAATAGAAAATGATGATAACCTTTCCGAAGATTTACTGGTATTTCAACAAGACGGGGCTCCCCCACACTATGCTATGCCTGTCCGACAATTTTTAAACGAAACATTCCCCGCTCGTTGGATAGGTAGAAGAGGGCAGATGATAGAGTGGCCACCTAGGTCACCGGATTTAACACCCCTAGACTTTTTTTCCTGGGGATATTTAAAAACAAAAGTTTATGCTACCCAACCAGAATCTCTGGATGATTTACGAGAGAGGATAGAAAATGAATGTCGACAATTAAATCCAGCCGTATTAAGCAATGTCAGAGAGGCATTTCAAAATAGATTATACCATTGTATGGAAGTGAATGGTACTCATTTTGAATGCTTATTGTAACTTCATAATAAATAGCACAGTTAAAAAGATTAAAGAGTTTGAACTGTTGTACAACCCATTTTATTACAGGCAAATAAGGTGAAAGTAAAAAATAAGTAAAATTTGTGCTATTAAAAGAAAAATTGTTTATCTCATAAACTAACCACTTTAACCTACAAGTATTATACATTTTTGAAATCAGCTCAAAGAGGAGTATCCAAATTTTACATAAAAAATATGATAAGTAATTTTTTAAAAAAAAGGAATGACGCTAGGGGTGAGGGGGTGGCTTTTCCAGTACGTTTAAATAAGCCATAATGCTTGCCCCTTCCAAGATAAATTGACGTGTTTTTGGATTTTTCCTAAATACCAGTATTACAAAAGTTATTAAAGGTGGATACTTTTATCTGAAAAGCACTGTATAAATCTTGTTACTCAATCCTTGAGTTTTCAACAATATGAATAGAAAATTTCTATCTTGAACTATTGCTACTAATAAATTAAAAGACAAACAAACTTATAAATAAATGAATAAATCAAAAATAAAAAAAAAACTGAAAAATAAACAAGTTGAAATGTATGCTTTCTTTTGACAAGATATCACTGCCACAAAAAGCCTGAACTACAACTCTATTTAACAAAATCTAAATAGGGTATGGAATTCAAATATTTGCCTATTAAGTACTCTTAGTCAATATGTTAACTACGAGTACTCAATATTCGAATATGTTGGTGATAAACTGGTTGTTAATGCAATAGCTGAAGAAACATGAAAAAATCATCAGCACTCTCCAATCTCATTGAATATTTCTCGTATATTTAGGTCATGGCGGACCTAAATATACCATTACTGAATTTACAAATTTTTTCAGCAATACAAAGATGCTTTTTATGCAGATCTAGAGGTGAACTGGGGAGCTGTAAAGATTCCTTTTCGGTAAATGTTACTAAAGTGGAAAATAAACAAGAAATTGGGATAGAAACCATACCGTGTGCCAGTGGTTGGTGCGGTAAAATCGTCGAAAGTGAAAATTCTGCCAAGGAAGGTAAATAATTGTCTATTTATTTATTTATTTATTCATTAATTCCCACCATCTTGTACAACATGCACTCGTATAACTCAGAACGTTACCCACACTCAAATTCCAAAGTAGAGATACAAAATAATGTCAAATTCACAGATTGTTGAAACCAAAGAACTGTTATTCAGCCTATTTTACTAACTGAACAGTGTACCTACTTTTCCTATTCGGATATACATTGACAGTACAATTCCGAGTTTAAAGTTAAAATTCTGAGATAATAATTGAAATTTCACGATTGAAATGAAAATTTCAAGATTGAAATCAAAATTTCACGTTTGATGTCGAAATTTTACGTTTGAAATTGAAATTTTGAGTACATAGTCTGAATTTCGATATTTAAGTCTCAATTTTAAAATTAAGTTCGGAATTTCTAGATGAAAGTCGAAATTCACAGTTTTAAATCGAAATTTCGAGTTTGAAGTCTAAATCATGATATTAAAGTCTCAATAGCAAGTCAAATATCCAAGATAAAAATCGAAATTTAGAGTTAAAAATCGAAATTTCGAGTTCAAAGACTAAATTTTGAGATTGAAGTCTCAATTTAGAAATTCCGATATGAAAGTCGAAATTTAGATTTATAAATTGAAATTCCGAGTTCAAAGTCCAAATATCGAAATTGAAGTGTTAATTTCTAAATTAAATTCGAAATTCCGAGAAGAAATTCGAAATTTAAAGTTAAAAATCGAAATTTCGACTGTAAAATAAATCATTGTCACTTCCTGACAATAATAAAGATTGTTTACAGATTAACTATGAATATTTCTGGGGTAGACTGCGGTTGTGTAATGCGAATTTCAGATTTCATCAAACCCCAAATAAAGTAAAGCTGTTGACCTCGACCAGATAATTTTCTCGAGATAATTCATCTAGTTGAAGCTGGGATGATTCTGCAATGTTACATGCCTGACGGACTGCGAATAGCCATGATGCTCTTTAGGTGGCTCGGGGAGTTATTAACATTGCCTACCCAGGGCACGAGGCTAAATGACCAATGCAGTCGATGCCGATGACATCCAAAAAAAAACGAAGGCTGTTATATCAGGTCATGCAGCTGGCCATTCTAGGGTACAAAGTTTACTTAGTCACTTTCAAATCAGCTATTCGTAATTAAGAAATACCTCTTCTTGCTGAAACCTGATATTAGTTGAAGACTTATTCGAGTTTGACACCTGGAGCGAGTATAATATAATATTTTTCTCAAAGTTATACCAACAGTTTGTTTGCAGATTTCTAAAACGAATATGAAACTGCTAATTACTCGGAAACGGCTAATTTTTCCAACAATGAAAAACTATTTGATGAAGAAATGAAATACTATTAAATGAGTCATCATCAGACGTCCTCTCTATCTGAAAAAAAAGTTGATAGCGCTTTCTCGGCGACGAGTGACCCAACACTATTGCAGACTTTAGGTGTAAAGTAATTGATTTTTTGAAAATATGAAAGAAACTACCTACTTAATAACTGATATTTTACCAGAGGTTAGGTATAAACTGATTAAAAGATTTAAAAAAATAAAAACATCATTAAAGAAATTTTACCAACTCATCGAATGGACATGTTAAACTAATTACAAATTAACTCATCAAAAAAAGCATGCCAAAAAAAAAGATGTAACAATTCTAATTGGTCATTCAGTAAATTTTGCCAATAATTAAATTAAATAATTTCCACACATGCCAAAAGATTTAGTTTCAAACCTTTCTATTCCAAATGTGATACGTTAGGCTAGTGGTTGAACTCATGTCTCCACATCGAAGAAATTACTGAATTTCACTAGTTCGGACTTCCATTGTCTACTATAAAATGATTTGAAATCCCTGAAACAACTCAAAAAGAAGAATTAAAAATGAGATAGCTGAAAATAATAATTATATTAACCAAAATAAACCTGAAATGAAATAATAGTGAAATAAAATATGGTTCCATATTATGAAGGTGTCGTCAACACATCTCAACCAGATATATATATATATATATATATATATATATATATATATATATATATATATATATATATATATATAAACAGAAGTTAATATCGGACATAGCACTCATGAAAGTGGCAAACCATAGACACGTGTTTCGGGCTTTTGGCCCATCATCAGTATGGTGCAGCCAAGTGTAAGGATGGGCAACACTTGGTTACCAAAAGATAGAAATACAAATGCACGGAGCCACCAACAGGAGCCAACCGCACACTTGTGGTTTCGGTTGATAGATCTCGTGTTCACAAGAAAACTATCAAAATCACCACGGAGGCAGCTATAGCTATGTGTCTATGGTTTGCCACTTTCATGAGTGCTATGTCCGATATTAACTTCTGTTTATATATCAAGACACTCAATAACTTTCATATTTGTATAATTTCCTGGACCCGGATGTCACGCAGGTAGCTATAGCTGCCTCCGTGGTGATTTTGATAGTTTTCTTGTGAACACGAGATCTATCAACCGAAACCACAAGTGTGCGGTTGGCTCCTGTTGGTGGCTCCGTGCATTTGTATTTCTATCTTTTGGTAACCAAGTGTTGCCCATCCTTACACTTGGCTGCACCATACTGATGATGGGCCAAAAGCCCGAAACACGTGTCTATGGTTTGCCACTTTCATGAGTGCTATGTCCGATATTAACTTCTGTTTATATATCAAGACACTCAATAACTTTCATATTTGTATATATATATATATATATATATATATATATATATATATATATATATATATATATATATATATATATATATATATATATATGGAGTGGTTTGAAACTCTCTAGCCATTGAAGAAGCCCACAAGAAACCGCGAGTCTGGTTGAGATATGTTGACGACACCTTCATAATATGGAACCATGGGAATACTGAACTAGACGCCTTCCTGAAACACATCAACAGCGTGAGACCTTCCATCAATTTCACAATGGAGAAGGATATCCACAACGATTGCCATTCTTAGACGTTTTGGTGAAGAGGACCGACACTAAGTGGGAAACATCTGTATACCGAAAACCCACTCATACGGGACAGTATCTGAACCACGAATCCAACCACCATCAATCGACTAAAAGAGGAATCATCAAGACTCTATTAGACCGTGCTTTTGGGCTCTGTAATACGAAGGAAGGTCTCGAGAAGGAACTAGACATCATCAAAAATGATCTTCAACGAAATGGCTACTCCAAAGCGATGGTAGAAAAGACTTTGGCTAGAAGACAGCAGGAGCCTCGCAAGGAAGAGAAGCCGTCACAACCAGTGCTTGCACTTCCCTACATCAGAGGATTATCAGAACCTGCTTCAGATCCGGTAACACTATCCGTAGCAGCCTCACGAAAACCAGGCCACCAAACGCGGACTGCGATTCCAAGAATTGCATTTACCGGATACCCTGTGAGTGCGGAAAATCCTATATTGGTGAAACTAAGAGGCCATTGAATGTTCGCATTGCCGAGCACAAGAAACACACACAGCGAGGGGAAACCAGCAAATCAGGAATAGCAGACCATGTTTGGACCCATCAACACAACATCGAGTGGTCCCAAGCTAAGATCTTGCACAGAGAGGAACATCGGTTTAGGAGAAAATTCAAGGAAGCCGCATACATGTTGTCCAACAACGTATTCAGCCATCATCAAGCGAAAAATGGCCAACTCCCGCCAAAACGGGCATCTCCCACAGAACCAGTGAAGCGGAAAATGGAAAGCGGATATAAGTGAAAGTACTCGAACGACCTATAAATAGTCATCTCTCGGAGGAATCAGTCCAGTCATCACCCGAAGACGATTGTAGATACTAACAATCGAAACGTCGTGAACTAACGTGACTTGGAATCTCTTCACTTTTTATTTTCTTTCTTTTTTCATTTCTTTATTTTTATTTATACAATTGTTCTATTTTCACTTGTATTTTATTTCACTATTATTTCATTTCAGGTTTATTTTGGTTAATATAATTATTATTTTCAGCTATCTCATTTTTAATTCTTCTTTTTTAGTTGTTTCAGGGATTTCAAATCATTTTATAGTAGACAATGGAAGTCCGAACTAGTGAAATTCATCATGAAACATTGTCAATCACCTTCAAACAGAAGAAATTACTGCTGATTTTTTTCTTTGGAAAAAGGTTTTCCCGTTTGGTCACTATAAAGTTCGAGACAAGACGAAACGAGACAAAAGACAAGAATATCCAGTGATGTCGGCATCACTATCTAAATGATTTACTCATTGTTTTGTTTTTTCATTTTTTGATATCATTTCGTTTTTTTAAATAACTCTTATAAATATTGTTAATCATATCAAGCCATGTCAATCTGTTGATAGGGATGGTCAATAATTCGAATTATTCAGAATACGATGTTACAGTTTTAGATTTGATGATAGGAAATATGAAGAGAATTGAAAAATTACAGAAAGGGTGTTCCATACCTATTGAATCGTCTGAGTTTGAAAGAGTGATTTTTAGTAACTGGCAAGTAACAGTACATTTTTTTTCAGAGTACGGTGTTGCTACTCAAAGAATTTGTCTCCAAAGGGGTCCGTCTGATAGCGAGGATCGTTGTGCTTATACCAAATGGAACTATAAACGAGTTTTGATGTGTTTCTGTAAAGGAGATTTGTGTAACTCATCTCCAGGGATCAAAGTGAATCAATCTCTTTTATTTTCACTTGTTGTAATTTTTTTCATGAGACTGATTTATTAAAAACCCAACGAAAATCTCCCAAACTGTTCATTACATTTCTCCGTTCAATATATTTGTTGGTGATATCGAGTCTAGATTAATGATGACTTTTTCTTATATTCAGTTGACTGAAAATTATTCACTGTTTTATTAGTTCTAATGATTGCAAAAGTTTTATTCTAAATTTAAATATTGTGGCAAAAACTCCGTCAGTTTTCTATATCGAGGGTACCAGTGCCATTTCACAATCAGAAATAACAAATTTTTCGGTTAATTCGAAACAACCTCTCTTGCCAAAGAATAGAAACATAATTATCACAACTTCGACGTCAAAGAGACACTTGTAACACATCATATCTTTTCTATACATCAAACATTTCGATATTTTTTAACCTAAATGCCCACAATATCGAATTGTTAAAATGTTTTAATATAAATGATGGACAAGGTCGCGAAGTCAAGATTTTTGTAATGAGCAACCGAAAATAAGTTGCTGGTTTACTAGATATGGAGTCAGTGATGTAGGGTAACAAAACGGGGCGAATAAGAGTGCTCTGTTGATTATTATGGAATTCAAAAAAAATTCAAGCATGACGACACAACACATTTTTAATATGGGCTTTGATGAAGTCTATGAATCCGAACATGATATTAATACCGCGAAGGAACGTTTTTTTTTAGGCGCAGCAAGGAAACGAGCATCAATTGTCCTTGAACATTCAGTCATTAAGACACGAGACTGATGAACTATTGTTATTGTAAGCTGAATATGAATATCCGGTTGAAACCGAAAGAACCACTATTTCTATCTCAGTATAGCATGATTTCAAATTATTTTCGCTTTAACTCAGTTGGTGGAGGCACCCTTGCTTTAGTTCAACGGTCGGCAAGAGGCGGACCGCGATCCGTCAAATATTGTAATGAGTTATATGTATACCAAGTATAAATTAATACGTAGCACTCCATGCACTCATTAACAATTTGACAAAAACTTTCCTCTTGGCAGTGAGGCTCGCAAAGAAAAACTTATGCATATCTCAGTTCTTGCAAAAAAAACACGAAATTACTAGTTAGTTGCATGAGCGAGCAAAAAATCCACAGAAGCAGCGTTACGTATGTACTGGACGCTTAATAAACACCAACAACCATTTTCAGATTCTGAGAATCCTACATTCTCAGAATCCTACATTCCATTATAAGCGAGAAGTAATACACGAAAAACAAAAATTTTAGCTGCTGATATTGAAAACACTCTTCTTGAACTCTTGCAAAAGGCACCTTGCTACGCCATAGTACTTGACAAATCATGTGATATTGTTGATGATTAACAAACGTCTATTTTCATAAAATTTCTTGATATTGAATGTCACATTTTTAGGAAAGAGTTACTAGCAATATTGCCGTTGAAAGGTAACACCGGAGGAGAAGATTTATTCAAGGTCATTGATGAGTTTATTACTAAATCTAACATTAGTTATGATAAAATGATGTTGCTTTCAACTGACGGGGTCCCAGCAATGATTGACAAAGAAAAAGGATATCTTTGAAAAAGATATTGCAAGACAAGAATTTGTTCATTTTCCGACAATTCTTGAATATAAAAAGAACTCTGAAGAAGACATTGCCGTGTTTATAAAGTTTTTGGCCGATCTTAGAAACGAATTTGCTACAGGATTCCAAGACTTTGCAGAGATACACAAGCTATTCGTTTCTTAAATCGCCATTTGAAGTTGATGTAGCAGCAGAATCGACAGATGTGGCTGCGAAGTTGTTCAATCTGTCAAAGGCATCCCTTCAAATAGAGATAATTGATTTTCAAGAAGATGTGTCTTTGCAAATGTATAAAACGGTACCCACTGAAAAATTTTGGGTCGAAATGTCCCAGAAAAATATGAAAATTGTGAGAAACTAGCTTTAAATTTGGACACCATATTTGGCTCGACATACGTAGGTAAAACATATTTCTCAAAGATGAATTTTTTGAAAAACAAATATCGTTCGAGATTAACGAACGCCCACCTAGAAGACACACTTCGAATTTGCGAGAACTAAACTGGCTCAAGACCGTCAGTATAATTTCTCACATTAATTTTAGGTCTTGTGTTTTATAATTCAGAATTTGATTTGAAACCAACATGATACATAGGTAGCACTTAATTTTTATCAGTTGTTTTTTTCTGAACCTCGTCAAAATTTTCCCACAGAAATCCGGACCCCACCTAAAACTACTTGCCGACCCCTGCTTTAGTTAAAGATCATCTAAGTTCCAATTTCTTCAAGGTTGATGAATTGGATCATTTAATTATCTGTTTCTGTTTAAAATCTGTTTTTCCGTTAACCAGCTGTCGCACCCCTACGAACGACAACCCTCAGAAGTAGAAACTTGTGCGAGCTAAGGATTAACGAGGTCTTACCTTTTGAAGTGTGATTCCTAACACGGGTTAGACTATAACAAGTGAAAATCGATCGTTCAGGCTGGGGCTTGAACCACCGACCAACACGTCAGTCAATTCGAGTGTGTGAACAAAACACCCACGTCGAACGCCTGGCGCCAGACTAAGCAGGCATAAGGATATTTATCAAACTTCCACAACATGCATCCTTGATGCATCTAAGCCATTTTGTGTAATTTATCCTTCGAGAGCAACGTCAACAAAAAGTGACTCTTCAGTAAACACAACTATAATAAGTTAGCCCAACTTTTTGAAGAGTCTGACTGGAACAACGTCCTACATTTAGAAAACCCCCTTAGTGAATTCTATAAATTACTTTCTGTGAATTTCAATTGTCCATTTCCATTCGAAATTTAAAAAATAAAACCAAAAAACCTTGGATTACAAAAGATATAAAAGTATCTGGAAAAAATATGCGAGCACTGCATCACATTCGAAAACATGGAAATATCGATAATACTGATTTCACGAACTATTTCAATAAGTATAGGAGTATATATAGAAAAGTAATAAAAAATGCCAAAAATATGTATATTACTTCAAAAGAATTGAACACTCCATGAATAAACAAAAATAAACATGAAATATTATTAATGAATTGAGAGGAAAGCAAATGGCTGAGTCAAAAAAGCCAACTCTTAACTCAGTGGTTAAAATGTGTCACATTCAGTTCGTATTTGACTGCGGAATGAGAGTATCGCGTTTCATAGTCACATGTTTGCCGCATTATGCAATGGATATTTACGCGAAAATATTATTTAAGCGAAGTTCCATTATCAACTTTATTGAAATTCATTTCCATGTGAAAGGCATTACGATTAGTAAGATTGAGTAAAAAAAATGTTTGGAACGGGAGAAACTAATCCATATTTCGTGAGAATCTACGAATTTTATCTAAGGTGAATCATACTTGTATTTTTTGTGATTTTTATTCACTTTGATGGGATGGGAAAGGTATACGCGGGTAAGTGTGCGCAGTATTCAAATGCGTATACTTACCCCATCGAATAAATAAGAATATGTTTAGCATTTTTTTATACAGAAAGTCTAAACTCAAGAGCAGATCAATACAGCTGAAAAGTAAATTGAAGATGGATTTGCGAAACGAGAAGCAATAAAAATTGTTGAGACCGATGAAAGTATTTCGAGAAAACGTTTGAAACTTCACTCTACTGCAACATCTATGGGAGGATTTCAATCAACATTCACTCGTGAACAAGAGGTTTCAACTATGTGTGATGGCTATTTTCTATCTGAAAATATTGTCAGATCTTCAGGAAGGAATTTATGGGCATTGCAAAGCTAGTGAGGAGATGTTTTATGGTCTCAGTCCCAACGCATTGAGGAAATTGGTTTATGCTGAAGCAAATAAAATGCAGAATAGTTTTGATGAAATAATAAAAATGGATGAAAAAGACTGGGTCTATGGGTTTATGATACGACACCTCGATTTAGTTTCAAAGCAAACTACATCTACGAGCATGGCAAGGGTCATTGGTTTCAATTAAGTGCAAGTAGAAATATGTTACATACATTTGAAAAAGTGTAAAGAAAAATCTAAATTTTCTCATGGTGGAATATATAATATGGATTAGACTAGTATCAGGAAAGGAAAGAAAAATGTTAATAAAATTGTTTTCGGAGAACGTTGTCGAACTATAACCGCTGTTTGCTATGTCAGTACAACTGGAAATTACGTGCTACCTGCATTAATTTTTCCTCGAAAAAGAATGAAGGGTGAACTCATGTATGGAGCACCATCTGGTTTTATATTTCCAGTGGCTGAAACATTTCAATGACTATACTTCACCATCGGTCAATAATCCTGTTCTATTAATGAATGAAAATAATTCAAGTCACATCAGTCTGCAAGCTACCTTGTATTGCAGACAGCACAACATCGCCGTACTTACATTTATAGCTCACAGTAGTCACAAATTGCAACCTTAGGATAGAGCTGTCTACAATCCTCTGAAAAATCAGTGTGCAATTAAAGCTGATAAATGTATTGCACAGCATCCTGGTAGATCTATAAATAAATACCAAGTGACTTTGATTTTCGACAGAGCCTTTAAAAAATTGCTACTGTAGGTAACGTAGCTTCAGCATTCAGAGACACTGGAATTATCCTTTGTACAACAATCTGTTTACAGAAGCAGACTATGCACCATCTTCAGTTACAGATATATTTTGTCCGTCTGCTGATGTTGTCCCTCTACTTCATGTTCTATAGATATAGTAAAAATTCAGAAGATGCAAAGCCATCAATCTGTTGCAACTCTTACACAAGAATCAGTTGCTTCTACGTCTTCCAGAAACAGAAACACAACCAACTAAGAGACTGTTGCTGAAGGGCATCAACAACCAAGTTCACCACTACCTGGAAAACATAACATCGAAACTATAGTTCTAATAAACAAAGCCATTGAATAATTGAACGCGCTTTCTTATCTAATGATCAAGATAGAAGAATTGCGGACGAAACAAATTATGCCGCACTGACATTTCGAATACTCACGAGTCTGATATTGCTTCAGTCACTTCCTATAAGCCCATTACTGATAGCAACACACATTCAGACACGACGAAAAAATGTTAGCAAATCGGAAATAATAGCTAATAGTCCGCTTGAAAATCTGTTAGAAGAGAAACAAACGGATATCGACCAATAATCTAAGAAAGTTAAAACATCCAAAGTTGAATTTGGAAACAAAAAGCATGCCAAAGAACAGAAATGTAAAGGACGATAAAACCACAGACATTAGAAAAGTTAATCTGCAGAACAAAAGTAACTACTAGTCTTCGTTATGTCGAGAAATGTACAGAAATACAGCTGAAGTGCGGATCAAGTGTGAAATTTGTAAGTTCTGGTGGCACGAAGCCGGCACCAGTTACGAGATAGGCTTATTTAGGTACTTGTAATCTATGTATAGTAGTAGGTAAATGAGGATTCTGAAATGCGTACAGTTTGTCGGTGTTGTGTACACTTAACCGAATGAGTGCGCACAAATAGAACTGTGACATCCTGTATATAGTTCATTAGTGTAGCACTCTGTACATAGCACTTTTATATATATCATCTAGGAATCGAGGAGCAGTATGTCCAGGTGAGCGAGAGAATGAAGATCGGAAAATAAGGAGTTGTTTCATTTAAGTTGAATACATCACAAGTGGCGACGAGTGATATTCTGAGTTATAAAAAGTGCAAATTCATTTTTTTACGCTCAGCAGTGAACCCCGAGTCGATAAAATGACGGAATCTGTACAGTATACGGGACATATTCAGGAATTCAATGCTGCTACGTCGGATTAGTCGATTTATAAACGTCGTTTGAACAATTATTTCACGGCAAATAGTATCAATAAAAGTGAACGGAAACGTGCCATTCTTTTAAGTTTATTGAATGAAGAGGCATATCAATTACTATTCAATATGTTCATTCCAGAAGAACCTGAAACAAAATCTTACGAAGATATTGTGAAATCTATGGACAATTATTTTCAACCGGTAGTGTCTGTTTTTGCGTGTCGCGAAAAATTTTTCGAAGCACGAAAATCAGCCAATGAATCTCCAAAAGAGTGGGGTGCAAGACTGCGATCATTAGTGGCAAATTGAAAATTTTCTGGAACTGATGAAATTTGTAAGGCTTTAGTAAATCGTTTTATCATCGGCTATGACTCTGGTCGAGTGAAGGATAGGCTTTATGAAGAAAAAGAAACATTGACTTTTGCTGAAATCATAGAAATTGCGTCTTCCAAAAGTTCGGTTGTACAAAATTACAACAGCACTGTCAAGATGGAACCAGAAATCTACTACACGAAGAATAAGTCCAGATCTTCTGAGCACAAGAAACCTCTTTCATTCCGAGTGGCATCGTCAAGAAAAAACAGCTGTGAAGACAACAGTCCAGCAGGTACGAGCGGCGGCAATTCGGGATCAGGAGGCGGCGGCTCAAAGAGGGGAATCCGTATCAATCCACCATCACATTCCAAATGCTCCGTTTGCGGCCGTAAGAATCATAAAACAGATAAGTGTTCTTATAGAAATTGTAACTGCCATATATGTGATAAAAAATGGCATCTTGCTCCTATGTGTCCAAATAAAAGAAATGCAAATTCATTTAAAGAATTGAATGAAAGTAAAAATTACTTTTTAGAATCGGAAGACTATTCTCTTTACTTTGGAAGCAAAAACCAACCCAATTTTTATAAAACTTTTCATAGATAATAAATTGTTCACTTTTATTTTGGATACTGTAATTTCTCGCACATTTTATGAACAAAATTTTGAGGAAAAAAATTTGAAAACAACTGACAAGGTTTTTAGTTTGTATAATGGGGACAAGATTGTACCATTGGGTTATTTTGATTGCAAGGTCATTTATCAAGATAAACAATTTGATTTAGATATATATGTCATTGAAAACGGTGGCCCACCGTTACTAGGGCGCGATTTTTTCAATCAGTGCAATTTGGGCATTTCCGAATTACATTTCCGGACTTACCCGATGATTTACAATTTTTGATTGGTAAATACAACTCTCTTTTTTCTTCTGGACTGGGTAATTTCAATAAGGGAATCATGTCAATAAAATTAAAATCAGATTCAGTTACTCCAAAATTTTTCAGAGCTCGTCCCTTACCTTTTGCCATTAAAGGAGGGGTGGAAAAGGAACTCCAGCGGTTAAATGATCTTGGAGTAATCCAACAGGTTCATTATTCTGAGTGGGCATCTCCTATTGTTCCAGTTTTGAAAAAAGATGGTACTATTAGGATATGCGGAGATTACTGTGAATTCTTTCATCGAAATCGACCCATTTCCTCTTCCAAAAATGGAAGACCTCTTTGTCAAACTACAGGGTGGAATACATTTTACGAAGCTTGATCTATCAAATGCGTATCAGCAAATTTGTTTAGATGAACCATCAAAAAAATTGATAGTTATATCTACCCATAAGAGTTTATTCCAATATAATAGGGCACCGTTTGGTACTGCAAGTATACCGGGAAAATTCCAAAGAATATTGGAATCACTTTTACAAGATTTAGATGGTGTTGTTGTCTTTCTGGATGACCTCTTAATCACAGGTAAAAATCGCAATGAACATATTAGAAGGTTGGAAGCTGTGTTAGCTAGATTGGAAAATGCGGGATTGAAATTGTCGTTTAAAAAGTGCGAATTTTTCAGAAGTGAAATATCGTATTAGGGCTACGACATAGATAAAGTTGGTCTGCATACTTCTGAATCGAAAATTCTAGCCATAAAAAACGCTCCAGCTCCTCATAATATACCTCATTGAAATCTTTTTTGGGATAGTTGTGGAATTGGCCGCGGTGGTAGTGCGTCCGACTCACGATCGGAAGGTCGTGTGTTCGATTCCCGCTTCGACCAGATATTTTTCTCGACATAATTTATCTGGTTGAAGCTGGAATGATTCTGCAACCGTGTTAGGAATCACACGTTAAAAGGTAAGACCTCGTTAGTCCTTAGCTCGCACAAGTTTCTCAACTTCTGAGAGTTGTCGTTCGTATGGGGGCGGCAGCTGATTAACGAAAAAACAGATTTTAAACAGATTTTAAACAGATTAATCAACTATTATGGAAAATTTGTTCCAAACCTTGCCTCTGTTTTGCATCCACTGTATAACCTGCTCAAGTCGAATTCAAGATGGGAATGGTGTGATGAATGCGAATTCGCATTTGAAAAGGTTAAACAGTTGTTGATGTCAGCACAAGTATTGGTGCATTATGATGAGAATTTACCATTACGTTTAATAACGGATGCTTCAGATAAAGGCCTGGGTGCTGTGATCACACATATAATGTCTGACGGTTGTGAGAAGCCTATTGCTTTTGCCTCGAGAATCTTGTCAGAGACTGAAAAAAATTATTGTCAAATGGAAAAAGAAGGTTTAGCAGTTATTTTTGGTCTTTGCAAATTCAGTAATTATTTATACATGAGAGAGTTTTCGCTAGTCATTGATAATAAACCTCTGATGTATATTCTTCACCCAAAAAAAATATTCCACAGTTTTCTGCAAACCGACTTCGCAGATGGGCTTTAATTTTGTCTAACTACCAGTACAATATTGAGTATGTGAAATCAAAAGACAATCACGCTGATTTTTTGTCTAGGGAACCTTTACCTTTGGGTGAAAATAGTTTAGATGAGGTAGATTTAAATTTTATCAGTTATTTTTCTGACAATGAAGATTTTCCTATTGATTTTCTTCAGATTAAAGATGCAACACAAAAAGATGAAACATTAGTAAAAATCATAAAGTATTTGAAATTAGGTTAGCCCAATGATTCATACAAATTAAAACACAAGAAAGAATTCAAATCATTTTATAGAATAAGGAATGAATTATCGATCGAATCGGATTGCTTACTATGGAATAATAGAATCATAATTCCAACTTCTTTGCAAAAAATATTTTAAAGAGTTTACATACTAGTCATATGGGTGTGGTGAAGATGAAAAGTCTTGCACGATCATTTTTCTGGTGGCCAGGGCTCGACAAAAAAATTGAAGAAATTTGTTATACTTGCGAAAGTTGTCTGATGAAAATCACCAGATAAATCTAGTTTGACTTGTTGGCCATGGCCGGAACAACCTTGGTATAGGTTGCATTTATATTTTATGGGTCCATTCAAAAATAAGTATTTTTTAATAGTTATGGATGCTCATAGTAAGTGGTTGGAAGTTTTTCCGATGTTTTCTATTACCTCAAGTTTGACAATAGAGATTCTAAGGGGTTGTTTCGCGCGTTTTGGATTACCAAATCAGATCGTTACAGATAACGGTACATCTTTCTGTTCTCAAGAGTTTGAGAAGTTTTTAGTTCAGAATACTGTAGGTCATATTACGACACCCCCTTACCATCCTTCCTCTAATGATGCGGCGGAGAATTGCGTGAAAACAATCAAAACGGCTCTTTTGAGTGCTCTGGGTAAAAATAACCAAACAAATATCAATTTTGTTCTCAATAACTTTTTATTCGACTATCGCAACACTCCTCACTGTACTACAAAAAGTAGTCCTGCCAAATTAATGTTTGGAAGGAATTTGAGAACTCGTTTTAACTCACTATTGCCAAATTCAAATATGGTTGTAAAAAATCGCGTCCTAAAAGCACAAAATAAACAAAAATTATATTTTAGAGGTAAGACAGTAGTGAAGTGCGTTCCTGGAGAATCGGTGACAGTGAAAGATTATAGAAATGCGGGTAAAGTGATTTGGGTTAGGGCTAGAATTGTCAGGAAAATTGGAAGGTCGACATATATAGTTGAAGTACCAGAATTGAATAATATTAAATGGAAGCGACACATTAATCAGATAAAAAACTTCATATCAAAGATGCTATATTGCCTAATGGAAATTTTCAGAGTTCAACCGATAACAATACAGTTCACGATGTTGAAGTTGTTCCAAATACTGCAGACTTTTCCACTTCTCGTGACACGAACTGTTCGAATGAAAATGTAATCTCGCGACCAAAGCGTACGGTTAAGCCACCTGAACGCTTAACTTATACCTGAATATATAATTGACTCATATTATAATCCATATAAATGTATATATTTTTTTTAAGGGGGGAGATGTGACATCCGTATATAGTTCTTTAGTGTAGCACTCTGTTGTACATAGCACTTTTTTATATATCATCTAGGAATTGAGGAGCAGTATGTCTAGGTGAGCGAGAGAATAAAGATCGGAAAATAAGGAGTTGTTGTACATCAAAGGAAATGTTGACCAACAGTGCGTCAACTGTTTCGGCGGTCTATACACGCGCTCTACTTTTCAATATGCGTTTAGTTTATTCTAGGCATTCGAGAGCGGTATAACGACAGAGTAAGTCCGGCCGTACACGGACCACATATTTGCAGTTGTGGCAACCACAACATTGTGGTCACGTTGACTGCATTTTGCGGTTGACCCAACCACATTTTTGTGGTCGACTTGCGGTCATAGAAACCGCACTTGCAGTTGAGGCAACTGACATCAAAAATTGAATGATGTAAGACCAATATGAGAAAAAGTACACCACGGTGTACTTTTTCTCATATTGAAAGTTTGTGGTTAGTGTACGGCGGATGTCGCGATGACATCTCGACGGAGATCAGCAGCAAGTTGACTGCAGACGTTCGTTTTGACTTTTGTAAACGCCCGTGTACGTATAGTACAATATTTCTTATGGGCGACTTGGGTTCGCTGGAACGCGACTGCAATTGTGTGGTCGATCCGATCGCAAAATGTGGCTCGTGTACGGGCGCTCTAACGTTCATTTTATTTGAAAATGTCGCACGATTGGTCAGAAGATCAAGTTCTAAATTTGATAGAACTTATAAGGGAACATTCAAATATATGGAATCCCGAAAATGAAGCTTATAAAAACAAAAATTAACGAACTGACGCATTTAATATCATAGCGACCGTTCTAAAACTATCCTGAGAAGAAATTGAGAGGAAATGGAAAGTTCTGCAAACCCAGTTTAGGCGTGAATGTGCAAAAAGTGTCACAAAATCTGGCCAGGGAAGAAATGAATTATACGTGTCTCGTTGGTTTGTATATAAGCATTTAATGTTTTTAAAAGACAAGTATACACCAAAACATACAAGAGATAGTCAAGAACATGTAAGTAAACTTTTTTATTTCTTTATAATGACACGTATTATTTTATTTCATTCTGTCTTGCCAAGGCAGTCTTCCATGACCTGAAAAATAATGTGCAAATTGTTCTCTAACCTCCTGAGCTACTCTGGTGGATTTTCTCCCAATTCTATTTAAATGCTTGAATGTACATGAAGGTTCTGGTTCGTCTCGCCAAGATCCATGAACCAAAATGCCCGTTGAAATATCTTCATTGTCATACGTTCCAGGAAGAGCATAACGGTCCATGATTGTTTTAGTATTTTGTAAAAAATTATGTAAGTAGCAACATGTAAGAACAATTATTTCAGCAGTAGTAGGTTGCAAAAGCAAAGGCTTTCGCAAAACTCGAAATACCGACGACATAACGCTAAAAGCGTTTTCCATGACTCGTCTTGCTCGCGATAATCTGTAATCAAATGAGCGTTGGAACGTCCCCTTCGCATGTTCGCCGGGAAATGGTTTTATTAGGTTCTCCTGTAGAGGAAACGCAGCATCGCAAATGAAAACAAAAGGTGTTATTCTGTTCTGTTATCCCGGCAGGTGGTACATTTAAAGTTCCATCATTTAGTTTCCTCGCGAAAAGGGTATTTTTAAAAACTCCACCATCTGATATTCGTCTTTGATAACCCACGTTTACGTATAAAAATCGATACTTTGCATCTACTACTGCCATAAGGACAATACTGAAAGTGCCCTTATAATTATAATATTCGCTTCCACTTCTAAAGAGACATTGTAATACGACGTGTTTACCGCCAATGGCTCCTAAGCATTGAGGAAAATTCCAAAAGTTTTCATAGTCATCGGATAATTTGAGGCACTCTTCAGGTGAATCTGGTAACTAAAAAACAAAACAAAATTAAAAAAAAGATATCCACTTAAGGCCACAATTGTTCAATAAGTTCCTTATTACCTCCCAACGTCTAAATCTGTACTCTGCATATTTTTAGTATACTAATACTATAGGCTTGTATACTTTGTTTCAGGACTTGGAAAACACACAATACGAGGATTCATCAGAAACCATCCTCACTGAAGGTTCCTCAAGCACTCTTCAATTACAGCAAGCAGAAACATCTCATGACACTGTGAATCAGTTGGGAACAATAACAAAGAAAAGTTCTGGAAAGCAGTTGAACCCTTCGGATCCTCATGATATTGGAATAGAGTCAGAACCGTTCCAACGAGACACCGTAAGGCAGTTAGTCTCAACAGGAAAAAAACCTCGGGTAAGCGCCCAAATATGTCTGATCCTCAAATGGATAAAGCTTTTAAATCAATAAAAACACTTACAGAATATCGAAAAGTAAGGGATAACTTTGACGTATTTGGGGAATACGTGCAAATAAATTAAGAAGGTACGATGCATTTCTTCAAGCTGATGTAGAACATAAAATTAATTGCGTTCTCCATTATGCTGATATGCGAATACTTTATCATTCACAAGGCAGTTTACTCCAATTACAACGAATTTGTCACTACGAACTGTATCACCTGTTTTAAATTTGCGCTCTTACGCATCAGCTCCATCTCCTTAAGGTGCGTACAGACTAGAGCATTCGGCCCGAAGGAGCATGCCGAGGCAGAACGAATGTTCGTGCGGACAACTTTGAACGACGCACAGAACAGGTGCGGAAGAGAGCACCCGCGCCGCATGTGGCAGCATTTGCCCCATTTGTAGCCGCTCATAGTGTGCTCAGTCTGTTTGCTCTTGGAGAGAAAATGGATCCATTGGGTATAGCTAGTGCTTCGTTTACTATTTTACACAGTATACTAACGAAGAAACGACGTAAACGTCGACGATGGTCATCGCAACTGTTTTTGAACAGAAGTCGTCATAGTACCCTAAACAATAAGTTATTGCTGGACGATTTATCAGGTGAAAGAAAAAATTTTTAGAACTTTACAAGAATGGCAGAAAATGACTTTAGATTTATTTTGGACAAGATTAAAAGCAAAATTGAAAAACAGGATACACACTTGAGGCGGTGTATTAGTGCAGAAGAGCGATTGGCACTGACTTTACGTTTCTTTATCTCAGAAATAGTGCCCGAAGTTTGTCAGGCTATAGTTAATTGTTTCAGAAAACACATAAAGATAAGTAAAACCAAAAGTTAATCAGTGACAAAATGTATTCACGTAAAGCACCGCATTGTAACTAAACTTCAAAAGAATTATATCTGACCCTTGGGAATAATCGAAATGTTTCAAATTCTTTTTTGAAACACTCAACATTGACTTATGAAAGCAGTCTTTGGTCACCATCAATCTCAGCATTGTAACTGCTGAAGTAAACAGGTAAATCAGGTTGAGGCGTGGAATGAGGGGTGGATGATCGGGATATGGATGTTTGCGAATTAGAAGTGACCGGTGAAAGTTGGGAGCTTGAAGAAAACGTATTTACGGGAGAAATAGTCCTGCCTATAAAAGATGAATAAGGTGTGGAATGAGGTTGCGTGAATATTTGTGAATTTTATTGTAATGACGTTAGTTGAGCTACTGGCTGTGTCATAACCCGATGTTGAGTAGTTTGTACTGGTTGCTGAGGGAATACGACAGTAGGCTGCGGAGGAAATATTGTTGGTTGATCATATTGATTCTGATCTAACTGAAATAATATATTATTTATTTTGTGTCGAGCAATTGAACGTAGCCGAGCGTCGAAGTTGCGAATTGCATTTCCAACGTGGGTACCAAAGACTGCACAATCATCTGACACGGGAGTGGAAGCAGATGTAGACGCCACTTTTTTTAAATACCCATACATCTTGAATTCTATGAAGCACTCAAAAGTTCAGGCCTATGCAGATGATACGCAATTGTATACCAACTTAAACATCTACAACTATGGAACTATTCAAAACCTCATCAATTCCGACCTACAAACCATTTCTAATTTAGCTGCGCAACATAATCTAAAATTGAATAGGAATAAATGTCATTTGATGCTTTTCGGTAATAAAAAGAATAGGGCTATAGTCGCACATCTCACAATTAGAATTGAGAACACCATACTTCCCGTTATGAATTCCATTAAAAACCTAGGTATTATTTTTGATTCTGAACTAAAATTTGATTTGCATTTGAATAATTCGCTTACAAAATCGTTTGGGACTCTCAAACTGATTTATTCAAATAGATATTTTTTCAGTCGACCAATCAGGAAACTTATCAGTGAGTCGTTTGTCTTATCACGGTTCAACTATGGTGACATTGTGTATAGCAATCTTTTAAGTAAATTTGATTTAAATCGGAAACAGAAAGTACAGAACTTCTGTTGTAGACTTGTCTATTCTTTAAGAAAATTCGATCATGTCTCGAGTAAAATCAAAGAATTAAATTGGCTGACAATGATCAATCGTACTAATTATAATCTTTGCAATTTTGTGTACAAAGTATTGAGTTACAAAATTCCCACACCACCACAATAAACTGATTCCTAGGTCTATGCTACATTCATTGGATGTAAGATCAAAAAATAAACTGCATGTCCCTCGTCATAAGACGTCACTGTTTCAGAGGTCGTTCACTTATCTCTCCATCAAATTCTACAACTCACTGTTATACAATTGTATGCAACTTTCGAAAGGAGAGTTAAGAATCATTCTGAAAAAACACTTTCTGAAAAACACTTCCTGAATACCAACAGGAACTTGAGTGCCGTGTCCTGAATTTACCTTTAACCTTTACTTAGCTTGTCACAATATGTCATCTAGATACCTATGATATAAATTATTATTATGTGATGCGTTTTTTTCATCGTGTCTTTCTCTCTATTTATCATTTTAGTTGATTAGAATTGTACATTTTAGGTTAACTGTAAGAGTGGCCTTTGGCTAAACTGTACCTTCAGCAATAAAGACGATTTATTATTATTATTATATGCCTCAGAAACCATTGGATTTTCGGCAACTTTCCTGCGTTTAATGACACATTTTTTGGGAGACTTAAATGCTTTCTTTGGGGTATTTTGGTGTGTGGTTCCAGTATCAATTACTGGTGTGAATTCAATCTCGCTGATATTTTCTGACTGTGTGTTGTCAAGATCGTCACTGATACTTTCTTCTTCCTCAATCTCGTTTCCCTTAGAAGCTGTTGCTAAACTCTGAAAAACAAAGAAAAAATGATGGAAGCGACAGAAAAATGCTCAAGAAATACAATACACACAAACAATATACCTAACAAGTTTCTTAATTTTTTTTCTTTTGTTGTGGTTTCCATCGTCACCAGCAGAATGGGAAGAAATCGCTCAACAGTTCGAGGACAAATGGAATTTCCCAAATTGTTTGGGCGCCATTGATGGCAAGCACGTAGTACTACAAGCCCCTAAAAAGAGCGGCGGCGTTTTTTTTAATTATAAATCTTAGTTCAGTATCGTGCTACTGGCCATTGTAGATGCCGATTACAATTTTATCTATGTTGATATTGGCTGTCAGGGACGTGTCTCTGATGGAGGAGTATTTCAAAATTGTGAACTATATCAAAGACTAACGAACAATGCCTTAAATTTTCCTGCTCCTCGAGCACTTTTTGGAAGGAGAAATGAAGTTCCGTACGTATTTGTGGGTGATGCCGCTTTTCCGCTAACGGAAAACTTAATGAAACCTTACCAAGAAACATACGTCAGAGGATCGTCAGAAAGAATATTTAATTACCGACTAAGCAGATCAAGACGGATAGTCGAAAATGCCTTCGGTATCATGTCCAGCGTGTTTCGAGTTTTACGCAAACCGATGCTTTTAGAAGCAGACAAAGCAACATTAATTGTAATGACTGTGGCTTGCCTGCACAATTTTTTGCGTAGACGCAAATCGTCTAGAGGAATATAGACTCCTGTTGAAGCTGAAGATGAAGAAATGGAAGGAAGCACAATTTCTGGAACTTGGCGGAACGATAGAGATGAAAGAACATCCCTTTTACCCCTTAGAAATGTACCCCGAAGATATACCTGCAATGCTAAGGCTGTAAGGGACGAATTTAGAGATTACTTCATAACATCTGGGGCAGTATCTTGGCAAGAAAAATATGCATAATCAGATAAAGTACACGTATGAACACAATATACGAATAGCTACTTATTTATTTATTTGTTAACATACCGCATTATATTTTATTTACATTAAATTGTACTTACGTCTGTTGTTTTCCTTGGTTCATTATCGTCTAGGAATTTGAGGGCTTCGAATGCAAACCACTTAGACTTGTATATGTCATCAGTACCTAGAGAGTGCGTGATTAATCCTTTATACTAACAAGATAGAATCAAATTACCTTTTCCACTACCCAATGATTTTTTAACTCGTGCCTTTTCCCGTCTGTACGAACCCTTTAAACTATCAACCTTTTTTTTGTACTTCATTTACGTCTCTGTCGAGTACCGCTGCAATTTCAGCCCAAGCGTCCTCCTTTTTTATTCTATTGAAATATGATTTGTGTTTGGCTTGCCGTAACATCGGCCGTGATTAATATTCTTCAATTAGACCTAAAACTTCTTCTTGCGACCACTCCATGTTTTTTACTGTAGGTATGCAACGCACTGCACAACGCATACCCGTCCACACTGAGCCATACGAGCGCTGCCTCGCTTTGATGGACCGACAACTTTTGGATCGGATTGAGCACATGTGCCGCACAACCTGAGCATGCCTCGTGCGGTGCGTGCCTCCGTCCACATTTGAATGCTCGTTCTGCCTCGGCATGCTCCTTCGGTCCGAATGCTCTGGTCTGTACGCACCTTTATACATCAACAAGCATGCAACATCCTTCTGATCAAGATATTCCAAATGAACATAGCGTTCCATCTCCTTATACATCAACAAGCATGCAACATCCTTCTGATCAAGATATTCCAAATAAAGATGCCTTTATTCACGCCCTACTTAGATCCAAAACGGATAACTCTACGGATATTTCATAAAAACTATGTTACGTTCTTATATGTTTTTATTTGATTAAATAAGGAAAAAATAAATTGTTTTATTTTCTTACCTGAATATGATCTGCCAATGCTTCTATAAGGGCTTCGCAAGTTTCAGGAACTATAGTACCAATTAGCTGTTTAGAAATTTGAAATAGATACATTGAACTGACATAAGAATCCCCAGTGGCTAAAAACCTTAAAAGTTATCATTAATCTTGTTTTCACGCATATGGCTTCCCGAAAGTTTGTATTTTTTTTTTGCAATTTTAGGTCCAATCATAACGATGAGACTTTCAAATGCGGTTGCATTAACTCGAGTGAAGTTTTTGAACAGCATCTGGTCTTCCATTCTTAGTTCTGGTAAAAAAATCCGTTTTCTGTTTGCGAATATACTTCTTTGCCACCACCGACGCTTTCTGCAGTTACGCGATTTTTTAATTTTTATTAATAAAAACATGCACCATGCGAGTAAAGCATCGTCTTCGTCGCACATTTTGGCTCGACTGAACGAACTTTTTAGGAACAAGGTTCGCTGAAGTTTTCCAACAATCATCGACGTTTGTTTGTTAACAGTTGATCAATTCTTGCTCAACAGTTGATCAACTGTTGCTCAACAATGTTTGCTTAGTCTGTTCCCGCCTTAAAATATATCTACGTGAATTGGTGGAAAATGTTAAGATTCCTAATTCAAAAAAAACTGAGCAAACATCGATTTCAGTTTCTTCACTGCATCAAGTTTGACAATATTTCCGTAGGTGTCGTCATAGTGCCGCCATATTGAGTTTGGAGAAAATGGCCCCTACGGCGCGGTTGCGAATGATCGTCACTTCTGTTACATCGTTAAAAAATTCTATCAAATATCCTGAAAAATATACAGGGTTCTTGTGATGTATTCTTTGAATGCCATTTTTTTACTTCATTTATTTCGAAAATCTTCAACGTTGAAATTAAAGTGAACCATTTTTTATACAAATCTTCTTACTTCATCTTATTATAAAATAGTTATTTTCAAAATTTTAGAAATGCATTTACAAGTAGTAATAGTTGAAACGGAATATCCCGTTTTAGTAGTAGGCCATGAAGTTTTTTTAAATGAAATATATTTTTGCGTTCTTCAATTCAAATGATTTTATTGTTTTTCTGGGGGCTCACATTTGTATGGCTTCTTGTCTAATTATTTTATTCATGAATGGTAATATAAGGCGGTAACATCCCTCCTTACGAAGACGTCAGCTACGGATATAGGATCGATGGAAAAGATATACAAATCCCCCAGATGACTGCCGAAGTTGCAGTTGAAACGTTTGGAGATTGTAACCAAAGAAGAACACGGCAAAACACGAAAACCATTCAAAACATTGACGCCAGCCGTGAAAGCCTACATTCATATATCGATCTACGAATGTTTGAATTAAACGAGACTCCCAAAGACGGTTCGTTCGAAGAAAAATTATTTCTCTTCCTCTGCAGCTTTCACTGTAACTAGTTGAAACCAGAGCTACGTTTACCTTTGATATTCGTGGATTGAGTCTTTTGTCGATTCCGCAGATGGCGTTTTTATAAGAAGAGATATCATTAGCTTTACTTTCCCAGGCTTGTTATTCAAAGACATTTGGGTCCAGCAATGTCTTTGTGATTCATTCTAACATCACTGATGAGACCTATATGGCGGTTCGAAACAGAGCTATTTGTTTTTGGAACAAGAATGCTTCATTTTTGGGCTCTAGTTCCAAATATCATTAAATTTTTTTCTAAAATGGGCAACTTCCCAATTCACCCGACTTTCAAGAGTTGTAATTTGTTAGATAAGTTAAAATTGTGAATTTATTCACAGAAGTCCTCCTTTCTCTTTCAATTTATTAATTATTTATTAACAATGGTTTCTGAAAGAGATATCTATACATCCAAATAATACCATAATCAAAAGACAATGTATATTCTAATTTAAAAATACAAGAATCGTTTAAAGAACCAGTATTATCGAATATTTGACATTATCGAAAACACATGTTTCATCATGATGGCAGGTCTTTTCTTTGGAAGGTTCTGATTTAGTTATATATTAATCCAGGAGTGGAAAACATTTTTTGTCTAATCGAAATTTTAAAAAATCCTCGAAAATCCCATTCCTTTCATGTCACCCATTTTTTGATTTTTTGAAAATATAATCCTGAGTAGGCCCATGTTTACAACTGAAGAAATTCTCAGTTACTTTTTGTGATTCTTCAAATTTTTTCGTCAATTATTTTTTGACTTATCTTGCAGCAGCGAAAGATTTTCCACGTTTTCAAAGAACAAAATTGAAAATATTTTGATCTTAGTCCAACCATGCCTCATTTCAAGCTACATTATTATTTATTTTTATATAATTATATCAAATTATTCACAGATTCTTCTTTAATTGTTATTTAAAACGAACTTATAGTTGCTGGGAATTTGGTTTTGTCAAATGGAGAGTTAATTCTTATCGATCCAAGTCGTTGTACTGGAACTCCACTCAGTTTTCTATCGTTTTGTTTCCGTAGCAAAAGCTTGTAGTGGGGAATATCTCCAAAAAATAGCTCTCTGCTGTATAAGTAGGCCACTTTTCGTTTCGCTTGCTGTCCTGTTAGTAGAAATGGATCGGGATAAGCTGAAAATAAAATGTTCATGAGGGCAAGAAGTACCATCCACTTTATTATTGTTATCTAACAACTGACAATAGAATGTTTAAAATCGTTATCATTAAGGAAATCGTTTAATATCGAAAAAATTCATGAAGAGATTGCTTGTGATGCACTGTTTGGAACCTTTGGTGTTGTAATGAATATTACTGGAATTTTTCCTAACACCAAACCGTTATTTTAACGCCGCGACACGTGTTTCAATCACCAAGTGATCATCTACAAGAGGAAGATCAAACTTGTGAAGTGAAGTTGACTGAGATAGCTGAGGCTCTAAAGGAAATACATAAATATTTGGGTATGCGAAAGCTCTGTTCAAAGTGAGCGAGCTCACAATCGACCAAAAACAACACGAATTGATGACTCTGAGAGTGCTTGAAGCTGTTCTATTACAAAAAACCCGAATTTTTGCATCGATATATGACAATGGATGAAACATGGCTCCATCTTTTCACATCAGAGTCAAAAAGATCGTCATCTGAGTGGTCTGCACGTGGTGAACCGACTCCAAAGCGTGCAAAGACGCAAATATTAATTTATTTATCGACTACTTTGAAAAGGGAAAACCATCAAAAGCGACTATTACATAGCGTTATTGAAGCGGAATAGCGAAATCGCGGAAAAACGACCCCATTGGAAAAAAAGTGTTTTTTCATCAAGACAATGCATCGTGACATAAATTAATGAAAACAATGGAAAAACTGCAATGATTGGGCTTCAAATTTCTTTCGCATCCACCGTATTCTCCAGACCTGGCCCTCAGTTAATTTTTTTCTGTTCTCAGGCCTCAAGAAAATGCTCGCCGGGAAGAAATTAAATTCAACGCTCATGAAGAGGTTCGAAAGTGAGGCCTATTTTGAGACTAAAGACAAATCGTACTCGAAGGCACGATATTGAATAATAAAAGAAAATTTTACACAATTTCAACCTCATTGAATTTCAGCCAGGCATTAATCTTTCTTGAAATGCTAGTTTTCAATTTAATCTATTTTGAAAAATCGCCAAGAGAAGGCACGCATAAATTGGCTCAACTACCAATATCTAGATCTGGGTATATTCCAAGGCTCTATTTTACTCCTCATAGCTGGATTTATAATGAACTCCTCAGTTTTTGTCTCTAACTCAGTTAACCTGAGAAATGCAAAGATCAGGTGCGTTGATCGGCCGTGGTCTTCAATGTTGTTGAAAACTCGGCTCACTCTTGGTCTCGTGGTTCTACTTATTTGATGTGCTATTTGCTGAACGAGTTCCAACTCACTGATAAAGTTGTGTTCCTCTCATTTAGTGTTGAAAAATGAACCAAGTTCATCGACTTCTTGGGCAGCTGGCCCAAAAATAAATGCATTACTTATCTTTCATGGTTCGAGGACCACACAAAGAAGTTCAAAGGGCAAGCAACTTTATTCTCACCAGACACTTTCGACGACCAGATCTGTTGGAGTTTCTGGTGATACCACAGAAAAAGTTTTTCATTGAGGTTGAAAGATATAGAAAGATATTTATAAATTAATCATGAAACATAAGTAAAAGTATAAGTGAAAAAAGAATTATCAAAGAGTGTTATTAACATTATGTTTCAACAATTACTCACCTAAACCATTGCTGAAATCCGGGGTTTCATATTCCTGGCTGTTGAAATTGGTAAGTGGTAATGGTCTCTGAGGAAATTCAAGATGAAAACTGTCTTCTGTCCATAACTCAAAGTTTGGAATAACCTCAAATTCGACATTTCTGAAACTTCTCACCGATCTTTTCAATTGCCATTCTGGTTTCTGATTTATTTGGAATTGTTCTTCACTTTTGATTCCTAGTGTTACATGGGAAGCCTTCGAAAATACCAATATCATAGACGCTTTCAAGATACGAGCCGTTAACTGAAAACAGTATATTTGGTTGATGTCAGGATAATACAACTTCATTTTTCGGTTTTTATCATACAGAAGTCAAAGAAGTGATTAGGTACTGTTTGGCGTACCAGCTACAGTTTTTCCGACCATAAAAAATATTCAATTTCACATAACATCCCTGAAATGAAGATGACTGAAAATCATCGTTTGAGTATGAGAGAGATTGCCCCAGAAATTTCTACGTATAACGAATCAGTTCGTATCATTTTAAACAATTTTTAGGCATGAAACGCATTGTCGCTTGACTGGTGACAAATAACCTGCATTTTCTACAAAACTTTTGTGACCTTTGTCGCTACAGACATGTTAGAACGAGTTAATTTCGACCCCACACTCATGAAACCCTTTGTAACTATAGTGATGAGACATGAGTTTACGAATTAGATACGCAAACCACTCAACAAGCTTTGGAATGGCACCTTCCAACTGAGCCAAAACCGAAAAAAGCTCGTCAAAAGTAGATAAAAAATTAAGGTTATAATAACAGTTTTTTCAATTACCTCGTTGTTGTGCTTTCAGCATTCTTACCAGAAAATGCGAAGACAGTGAATACGAAATATTATCTGAGTGTTGTGTTGTATTTGGGACAGAAAATTCTTCAAAAAAGAACAGATATTTGGAAAGAAAACTAACGAAGTTTCAGTCAATAGACATAAAACAGTTGTTAGTATTGAAGTTGATTCCATGGCGATGATTTGATGGCGATACGATAAATTTGGATGAATAATAGATATTTTGCGTTTCTTTGACCAATTCCCGGTACTTTTTCGACAGTACCTAGTATTTTAGGAGATTCTAAATTATAAATGAATAGCTGAGTGAAACTGTACTTCACGAATTATGTTTGATACAAGACAATATCTAATTCGAAATAAAATTGGAACTAGTATTGATATTTTCACAAAATTCGCAAGAATATGTATGGTGGATGATGATTTTCAATATTTTTTTCCGTGCAAAAACAAAAATATTGTTTTGGCAATTTGAAGTGGAGAATGAAATAAGTGACGATGGTTCCTATACAGGCCGTTTCTTTTATCATGTGGAAACATTGCTATATTCTAAATCGTAACAGATACGAAGGCGACTAAATGGGAAAAAAGGTAACTGTCATCGGGGACAATACAATGGTCCAAGAAAATTTTCGGGGACTCTCGCCCTTCTCGAGTTATATGGAAAAAATCAAAAATGCTATTTTTCGTTTTTTTTCGAATGGAATTGTTATTTCGGAGAATATCAAAAAAATAAAAGAGTAAAATGTTATTGTTTTCGAAGTGTACTATGAAAATCTAATAATAAATATTCGATAAAACGTTTCGTGTCAACATGGCCACCATCAACTTTTTGTTAAATACGGACCTGTCTTTTTCATTACAGATATTGATAAAGCAATGAATTCACAATCCAAGGGTATATCACATTTGAAATTTTTATAGCGTATCATTTGAATGCACATAAGTTGTCGGTCCAGACAATTTCTGTGGCAATTTTCTAGCATAATAGGTGTAATACTGATACATGCATCTGTTATTTTTTGTTTGACATGGTCGATATATGTGCTTGGTGTTGAAAAAACTTTATCCTTTATGTATCCCTAGACAAAGAAAGTCTACAAGAGTAAGATCTGGGGAACGAGCTGGCCAGTTAATTGGGCCATTGTTTCAAATCCATTTTTTTGAGAATATTGCATCTAAATGTTCCCTTACTATTGCTGCATTATGAGGAGGAGCACCGTCCCGTTGAAAATATTGTATTTCATGATGGATATTCAGTGGCAATTCATCTAAGTAGCCATCGAATTCATTGAATAGAAAATGAAGATACATTTCACTATTCAAATGATCATCGTAAAAGAAAGGGCCAAGGATGTTTGTTTCCACAATTCCCAACCAAACATTTATTCCGAACCTTTCTTGGAAATTGGTTTTCCTATGTAAATGTTCATTTGTAGTATTCCGCCTATAATGGATATTTCTGTTAAGCCAACCACTGTTGGTGAATTTTGATTCGTCCGTCCATATTATTTTTTTTACAAATATTTCCAACTTTCCTATTTCTACGTCTTAACCTTTTCGCAAATCGTACTCTCCTTCCGTAATCCTTTTCATTGAGGTGATGAACTTTGCGTATTCTGTAGCACTTATATTTGTTCTTTTCCAAAATATTTCAGGTGGAATGGTAAATTAATTGAGATCATGCCAAATTATACAACAATCGAATTTTGACCAATAACTGATATTTTCGTTACTTCCAGGATTGAGAATTATAAAAATATTACGAATTATAACTGATTAGAAAGAAATAAGCTTTGAAAAAGTACCAATTTTCATTGTCTTAGGTAACCTACCTGTTGAATTTATTGGGTTGTCTGAATTATATTTTGAAGAAATCAGAACAATTCACGAAAGAAGTAACGACAAGACCGTAATTTAAAATTGTTGTCATTGATGATAGTAGTTATTTCAAATGTTACGCTATGAAAATATCAAATGTGATATACCCTTGGATTGTGAATTTATTGCTTTATCAATATCTGTAATAAAAAAGACGTAAGTCCGTATTTAAAAAATAAGTTGATGGTGGCCATGTTGTCATAGTAAACTTCGAATAAAATAACATTTTTCTTTTCCATTTTTTGATATTTTCCGAAATAACAACTCCATTAAAAAAAAAACGAAAAACAGCATTATTGGTTTTCCCTGTATAACTCGAGAAGGGCGAGAGTCCCTGTGAATGTTCTCCGACCATTAACTTGTTCCCGATGACAGTTATCTTTTTACCCATTTTATCGTCTTCATATCTGTTACGGTTTAGAATATAGCAATGTTACCAAAAAGAAACGGTCTGTGTACCATGTAGTGTACGATATAGTCATCAGAGATGAAAAATTTTGATACTGGTCTAAACAGTAGTTTGAAAAAATATCTGTTATGGAACTGAAATTGTGTTACATAAAATATGTCATTCCTGTTTTTAATAGCAACTTTCAAGATAATATCTATCATCTCAGGGCAACACAAAGTAAGTGCGTTTCATCATAAACATAATACTTAATGTTTGTTTCTAGGGAGAGATGAATTTAATGAACTGTTATTGAGATCAAATCCAAGATAGCCTAACGAAGTTTCCAGACACAGGCCGATGACTTCGAGAAGGCAAGTTGTTCTGCAAATATTCAATTAAAATTGATTGGATGTACTCATTTCCCTACCTAATGAGTTAATTTTTTCTGATATATTAAACTGTAGAAAACAAATTACATTTTTGTGACAGTCTCTAATGAGTAGTTTTCTTGAAATTTAGGTTATTGAAAGAAATTGCAGTTTTCAATTAGAATCTGTCAATTTTATTCATTTCAGATTTGCAAATGAATGATATTTCACTGTTTTCATGTATTGAAAAATAGAACATTGCAAAAGTTCATGTTATGATAATTAGTTTTTGAAGGCAAACATCATATTTTTTTATAATCCACACCACTGAGATGTCTCTTTCCACATTATTTTCAAAAAATATAACATTTTAATTTATCTATTGAAAACACTTTTCCAACACGAGAACAAAAAACAATCATTATATCATTGGGATAAAAATCTTGCAAGAAATGAATTTACAGTATACTTAATCACAAAATTTAATCAATGTATTTGAAAATGGTTAAAAAAATGAATGGTGTGATTCATTCAATTAATTGAGATGTGATCAGTTCGATGAACAAAAAAACAACTCCCACATTCAATTTCAAAATAAAGAAAAGAGAATTGAAACTTATACATAAAAGTGGTGAAAAACACTTTTATTTCTAATTAACGTTACTGCAGTTTCGTCCTATATGGACATTTTCAAACTTATACACTTAATGTATGAGTTACAAATAAAAGTAATAAAAAACATAGAAAGTTTCAATTCTCTTTTCTTCATTTTATGATCTTCTACCACGTAGTAACGGCTACATCCATCAATTTATTGAATTTCAAAATCCATGGAAATGACCGTTTACAAATTTGAACAAAGGTACTTTCCAAAATGTGATCCAAATGGAGTAAATATATCTCCTACAAATATTCTTGGAGTATACAGAAAAAAAATTATCATGAAAAGTGGTGCTTATAGGTTAGATGAATACATATTAATATTTCTGGCCAAATTTAGTAACTTGCCTTCTATATTTGATTTATTTTAGTTTGTGTCTCAGTTGTAACGAAAAATCGATTAATAATTAGAAATTTAGCAACCGTATTAGGTTCAGTAAAATTCTTATTTCGAATTGAATAGTCTATTTCAGAAAATAGTTGTTAAGTGAAACAATTTCCATTATTTTTTCTCTTATATAATATAGTACCTATATCATTTTCGTATATAATAAATTTATAATTCAAATACACTCCTTATTACATCTCAGTTCAAGCTGATGATGCAATCTGTAAATGCAACGCACTCTTTTTATGCTCCATAAAGCCTTGCGAAATGGGATGATTAGAACACGAATGATGCCATGCAATGAATGCATCGATACACATTCTCTTTATTATTATCTCTTGACCTATAAGAATGTTACTGCATGGATATTAATCACAAAAATTGTAGTTCATGACTGTTAGGTTAGGTTAGGTCTAAAGTGGATCTATTCTACCCTCTACCGCAACCCGCAAGGGTTTATTGTAGCTCACACCTATTCACACTCGGCCAAATAAACCCAGCTTCTTAACGAAGTCGATTAGTTTGCATGGTTAGTGGTCTTTCAGGTCAGATGCTAAGAGTACGGCATATGATGACTCAAATGACAGTGACCTGAAAGAAGGTCTGTTAGACATCGTAGTTCATCCCTACTGTAGTCCAACAACTGTTTGGTATCAAGCTTCTAAGTGTGAATAAACGCCTTGGAGTGAGCCATTCCTGAAATATTCTGCCAGAAGAACATGAATCTTCTTGCCATCCAGGTGTTCAATGGTTGCTTGGCAAAGCCTATAGCGATGCCAAAGACAGGTTCTGGTCCGATTAAGCTGCTTGCATCACCCTCCTTTGCAAGGGAGTCAGCAGCTTCATTGCCTTCCAGGCCAGTATGGCCGGGAATCCAGACCAGAGACAATCTGTTAAGTTTTCCTATCGAGGAGAGTCGTTTTTGGCAATTTGCTACCAATTTAGACGTTGCTCGGTAGGAGCCAAGAGCTACCAACGCCATTTGACTGTCCGAGAATATTTTTATTGATTTGTGTGTGAGGTTAGATTTATCCAATGGTGCATTACTATCAATCAATAATGATTATTATCAATTAATTCAATCAGCAAGATATAAGTTTCTATAACAGAACGCAATAATTCAAAACCCAAATTTGAATATGTTTCAAACCTCATTATCATCAGGGGAATATGCTGATGATGTCTGCCGCAGTAGCAGACGAACCTTTTGATGCCACGGCCTAACAGCCCGGATTTTGTTTTCTTCAATCGTGACTAGGACCGTGAAAGCCTACGTATATTCTTATAACGTTAGTGTCTGGTACTTACGTTAAATTTTTGAAACAACTTTTGTACTCTTGCTCACCCTGTACCAATTTGACACTACTTATGATACATTTTTGAAACAAGACGAAAACTCATAGGCATAACACTATAAAAATCAAATCACAGGTCCTTGTTTCTGATTTGTTGGCCCTCATCAACGCAGAAATGGAGAACACCAGGTTGCAGAATACAATTGTTATCTCTAGTAATATAACCACTAACGAGTGGAGGCAATCTCAGCCTTTTTCTGAGAGTAACGAAGTGGGTGTTGTATATCTACTATGACCGAAAATATCTTCCTCCAAAAGTCTCTACTTAAATTTGTACAATAAACTTAGTGAAGGCCTGACGAAGCTCAGCATGTATCTTTTAAAGAAAGAAAAAAAAATTTGACTGAACATTGCTTCCATTGAGTAGAAGAATATATAACACATTACATTAGTTCTGATATGATATAAATTGATTTGAAATCTCTGAAAGAATCTGTAAAAAAATAAAAAGGTTAGCTGAAAAAATATCAATTATGTTGAGCAAAAAAACTGAAATTACAATGAAATAGAATATAAGCGAAAACCAAAGAAATAAAAAAAATTGAACTATTAACACGAGATGAAAATTAAAAAATTATTGACAATAAATGAAAATTAAAAATTAAAAGATTCCAAACCTAGTTTCTTCACACTTGGTTTGTTAGTTACTTCACACTTTTGGTGGTGAAAATTAAAAATGAAAAGATTCCAAACCAAGTTACTTCACATTTGGTTTGGAAGTTACTTCACACTTTTGGTTCGTAATATTTTAATTTTCATTTCTTGTTAATAATTTTTTAATAGTTCTCGTGTTAATAGTTCAATTTATTTAATTTTTTTTGGTTTTCGCTTGTATTTTATTTAATTGTGATTTCAGTGTTTTTGCTTAATATAATTGTTATTTTTTCGTTGCATGTGTACTACACATTCAAGGTTTCACACTTTATTACATATATCTATATATATATTTTTGTATCTCTACATTTATATGTGTACTGTTACTGTCTTTCTAGTGATGTTTCTTAAATTCGACCTGCTCCTCAATTTATTCATTATATAGTCATTAAAGTTTACTTTACTTTATGTGTTGCATACATTCATTGATACTTTCCTTTAATTTATTTCTTTCAAACCTCCTTGATACTGAAGCAATGTAGTTGGAGATACATCACTGCCAATGAACTAATTGAACTATAATTATTACAATGGAAAGTAATCAGTTCCTGTTAATATGTTGAATCATCATTCTTTGTTATTATTGTCCATGGGTATACTTGTACGTTACTTTCGCTTAATCTTGAACAAAGGCTTGTTTGTCAAGATTGGTGGTAACTAAATATGAGAAAATTAAGTGAGAACAAAAAAATAACTTGTGACTGAAATGAAGTGATAATAAAAAAGATAAATACCTCTCTCTTCGGATCTCTAAATTACTATCTCAACCTGTTTAAAAGAAAATGTAAAACTTTTTTACTATCTGTTGACTCCCTGAGATATTTTCACTAAATTTTTCATAAATTCCTGCTTGTTTAAATTCTCAGCCAGAGACCTAACATCCACCAAAGCCTAAAAATTCAATCTTTCAACTTGCCATCTCCAAGTTATTCGGGTCTCCCGACATATCAAGATAATAGAGCTCCCAAGAGTGGACCCAAAATTAATCTTTGGATAAATTCTGACAGGGATTCAGGAGGGTAATACCCGCTCTAGATCCGTGTCTGACTTTGAGAGAGAATATTTCTAATCAAGAAGAACGAGTAGACATTAGGCCGCAACGTGTATGGCCAGCCTTGAATTAAATTTCTATATGCAACCCGGTAAACATTGTATTTGCAAAATATCGTTTTTAGAATAGTTTTCGTGAGAAGTTTGCGGAAAAATCAGAATAGTTCTAGTTTTTTCGAAAACCGAGAAAATATAGTTGTTTCCTTAGATTCTTAAAATCTCAATAATAGGTATGAACATTGTTGACCTAGAAATTTCGTCAAGTCATTAGTGAATATGAATATGGTAACAACCTGCCAAGATAACTTCGTGATAATTTCTCATCTGCAATAAAATGTATTCGATATTTTTTAAATAATTTGAGTTTACCGCAAAAAAGTTACATTGAACACAGAATGGGTGTGTTTTGTTGGCACTAATCTTTTTTCAGATCTGTCATTTCCGTCAGAAGTTATTCGCATCGAACAGAGATACCGAATAACTTGTGGAGGGAATAATTTATTCTGGGTGCCAATAAAAACTAACATAAGGCACAAGAACTTGACACCTCAACAGCAAAATGCCGCCAGGTGAGTGACTCTTTTATAATGTATGTCTGTATGTATGTATGAAGGACCTTTCATGTTCTACAGACTAGGTAAAAATGATTCGACGTTTTCAAACCATTCTTTGGTATGCAAGTTCCCGAATCTAAACGATAGGTAAATTCTGCACTATGCAAGGAAGGGTTGCAAACTCAGTTTTTTAGGATCCTTGGAAATTCACAAGCATAAACATTGCGGGTGCAACCTGTTAAATGATCAAATCGATTTAGTTTACTCACCGGTTTTCGAATTAACATATCCAAATTGTCACTAGTAAACAAAATTCAGGTACTCAATCAAACTGAGTACCTTTATTATTACCTACAGTGGGGTTTATAAGGCTAATGTAATCAATCATTGTTAGTTTAATGTTTAAATTTGAAAATTTCCTCTATAAGACAAAACTGCAGTTACGTTAGTTACAAATAAAAGTGGTAAAAAACATAGAAAGTTTCAATTCTCATTTTTCATCATGATTTCCTACTACGTAGTAACGGCTACATCTATCAATTTAATAAATGATGAAATTAGGGTCGTAAAACTACCTATTGTTTTGTATTTCAATTACTTAAAACTCAGCGATATTGTTGGTCAATAATGGACCGTGGTGTTCCTACTTTCACAATTATAGACAGGTTATTATAGTTCTGTGAAAAATATTAGTGAGGAAAATGTAATTGCTACACTATTGCTATGTTGGTAACGCTAGTTGCACACACACCGATTTTGGACGGCCGACTTTGTACCGGTCGTCCAAATTCCAATAGTGAACCACATGTGGGAATGGGACCTGGCACACATGCCGACCGGTGATCGTCGCCGGTAAAACACCGGTGAGCAGCCCTCTACTGCCACTTCATCGCCGGCAGTACCGGGAAGTAGTGGCGTACATGACTAAATACACTCTTGCATACTCACCGGTTTTTTACCGACCATTCCAGTCTCGAATGCTCGGTGAAATTGTAGTTACTAGGCATTAACTTCGTTTTGGTAGTGCGTGCTAATTACGACAACAAAGCAACTGATTGTTTGACCGATAAAAATTCGGTGAGTGTGCAAGCACCCGCTACCAATAAAATATCGGCCGATTTTATACTGCCCGGTCAAAATCGGTGTGTGTGCAACTAGCGTAACAGTAGAAGAAACGACGTTGGTCGAATTAAACAAAAATGGACTCTGGTATCTTTCATATACAAAATATGAATAAAATATAACTCGAATTGAATATAATTTTTTTTCTGTTGTTTCTTCATTCAGGAAAATAATAGTACGATGTTATGATTTACGAGTTACGACTTTCTCGAAATTTCGGAGTTGAATAATATGAAAATTGAAAAAAATTAATGAGGATGGTCCTAAGTAAACGAAACATCGTATAGAAAAAATGCTAATTATAGCCTGCAATTTCAATTTTTTACATTATATCGAGAACGGTTAACAATAGCCTGGATTTATTAACATAGTTACATTGCATTCTAAAAAGTATACTTTTGTATAATTTAACCAACATCGTATTTTCTACCGTTATCGATGTAGCAATAGTGTGCAATTAAATGTTTGCCACCCGGTATACATTGTGGTCATTTAAGTGTGCAACATATGAAAGTTGGTGTATGTTTGGTAATCATTTTAGGTGCACTTAGAATGGTTGCAAGTCAAACAGCATACAGGTTAGGTCCAAAAATATAAAAATTGCTCAAGAGTAAAGTACGCTTATTTCAGAAACTACAGCAAAATGTTATTGAGAAAAGTTGTTGACAGTTGAAATACCAAATACTAAAACATAACCCCACAAGACATTTTTTAGTTTTTCAATATTTTAAGTTGATTTTTTCTAGTTAGTATTTTATAATCACCACAAATACTTTCATGAGTTAATCATAACAAAATCAGTTGTGCATAACTATGTTCAAATCAATGTATGTTTGTGCAATTAACTTGAATTTTAATTTTTTGAGGGAATCACAAACTTCATGTTTGCTGCAACGATATTTAACACAACTTTTGAAATTTTGCAAACCATATTTTTAACAAGGTGAAATATTGGTAATGGTAATATGTATAATGTATTTGAAATATTTATGAAAAAGCTGTAGAAATTATTCGAGAAACATGAAATTCTTTTGAAGTAATCGCGGATAACCAAGGAACAAAACAAATAAGGGTTAAAACTAAACTTTATTATTATTATTATTGTTAATAAATACTTACGAAACAATCAGAAAAGAAATAATACAATGTTTTCAATTGTATTTGAAAGCGGTGCCGATGTTTTTGGCAATTTTTATCGGCTTATTTTTATTATAACTTAATCATTGTGTGTGAAGAAAGAATTATCGACGTGTCAATGTGTGTCCACCTTCTTGTTCAATTCATCTAATTGTACGATCATAAAATTCACAAAGAGTAGATCGCAACACACTTGCTGGAATATTTCTGCAATGAAATCGTATCGAAATATCAAGCTCCTCAGAATTATTAAATTGTCGATCGTTATAAACCTTTTGCTTTAAATATCAGACGAACAAGGAGGCCACCGTGAATCAGTATTTCGTTCTAATCATTTATCACCAAACTTCCATTTAACCATTCTGAATAATACTAGTAGAATGAGCAGAACATTCATCATGTACAAACCATAGTTTATGTCGTCATTGAAAGCTCATATTGTTCATTAAATTCCTTGGTTCATTTTCGAAAAACTGTAAATAGATACCACCCGTTAGGTTGTGGCGAAAAAAACGGCCCTATAAATTTGTTGTTATTAATACCGCACCATACATTTGTTTTTTGATAATATTGGTTTTTATTGTCAATGACAAAATTTGAATTTTCGTTCGACCACCACCTACGCCATTTGTTGTGAACGTGGATTCGTCTCCCAAAAGAATGTGTTTATGGAAATCATGTTGATCTATTTGTCCTTGAATCCACATGCATGAGTCATATTGTAAGTCATAGTCTTGTTCTTGAAACGTGTAAATAAACATAGGCTTATGGGCATGATATTTATGTTTTAAAGAATATTCTCAACAGAGCTTTATTTTACATCGGTATGAATATTACTGGAGTTTTTTCCAAACACCAAATCGTTATTTTTAACACCTCGACGCATGTCGAGGAAGATTAAAATCTTCCTCTTTGAAGATGATCACTTGGTGATCGAAACACGTGTCGAGGTATTAAAAATAACGATTTGGTGTTGGGAAAAAAGTCCAGTAATATTCATTACTACACCAAAGGTTCCAAACAGTGCATCATAATTACATCCGTATGACCAGAAATTTCTTGTGTGGATCTTCTAGGGGTTTTCACAACTGCCTGAAGTAGTTCTACGATCATTTTTATATTTATAATCCAAACACCCAGTCTGTTTGAATTTTTTTTCAATTCTGCTCACAACGGAATAGTGCACTTGTTTGTCTGAATGACGTTCATTGAATATATCTGCTGCTTCACGCAATGGTTTATAGCTATCTCCACAAATATTGAAACTAATTCTGACTTCTCGGCTAACGTTAATCATCTTGGAGGAGGCATTTGAAATCAAATAAACTCAATCATCGAACAATAATTATTCAAGAATGGGAAGTTAATGTCACCAATATGTCATAATGTTTTCTTTCAACCCTCATTTGTTTTGTGCCATGGGTATCCGCACATTTTAAATACAAAATGTTCACATTAAATAAAAGTTTTTGAACATACATTTCATCTTTCATTAATGATGTTTCACCTTGTTAAAAATATGGTTTGCGAAATTTTTAAGTTGAGCTGAATATTGTAGCAACACACATGGAGTTTGTGATTCCCTAAAAAATTAAAAATTCAAGTAAATTTCACGAATATTCTTTAACTTGAACAAAGTTGTGTTCAACTAATTTGGTTGTGATTACTTTATGAAAGTGCTGAGGGTGATTATATAAAAAAAACAAATTGACAAGTTGATTCATTTTCTATTCAATTTGTTTTGTAAATTGAACCTGATTTTCAGACCTTCAGCTGTGCGGAGTGTTACCTAACAAATGAGCCTAGGAGTGGTTTCAGAACTTTATTTATAATGTAAAAATGATTGATGAATATCTGGGAATTGATATTCAAATACCGCCTCTCACAATACCTCTTCATTTGAATATTTATATTTTTACTATTTGTCCATTTTAATGAATCTAACATGCAACTGTAGATAATCAGATATTTACTATCTATTGCCAATATCCTTTAAATGTTACATAGTGCAACATCTAAAAGGATTTAGCATTCCATTGCAAGAGAGCGATTTAATGATATATAAATGAAACCGCGGTGTATTGTTTAGAAATAAATAGTCACTTTCGTAGTCAGGCATTCCTGATTCTCTTGTTCCAAATGTAGATTAAGAATACTGTAAGTTTTTAAAACGAAATGAAAAGGTGAAATTCAAATAATACAGAATTTATACTATACTGTGTCTCAAAATGAATGAATATAGCCCCAAAAAGAACGAATTGGGAACCATTGGGATCTCGGAAACTATGGGAAATACGTATATGGTTAAATTGGGGCAAAGTTGAACATTTGCCTGAATAACAATATGCCGTCGGGAAAGTTCTAAAATTCCGAGTATATCCGGAGATACCCGGGAAAAACAGAAATTTTGGAAAGGGGTTTTTATTTTTCTGGCTTTATTTTTCGAAGGATTCAAAAATAAATTGCACTTTCACATCGCCACTTTTTCCCTGCTACATAATGGTGTTTTCAGATTGCTATCCAACGTTTCGTCTTCCGGCCACCATCATCATCTTAATTTTTTCTCTTGGGCGCTACATTGTATTCTTTCTGTTTTGAATAGAACCAGATTTTACCTTTTCAATGATGTCTCATAAGTCATCATTATTTTTCGAAAAATTAGAGATATGGAAAAAAATTAATTGTCATCATAATAGAATTTGACTTTGATGTTTCTAAATTTGACTTTCAATTCGTTACACTCAATGACATTTTGTTATTGTACAAGTCATTGAATTTTTGACGAAAAATGGCTTTCACGAATGAAGAAAAAAGAGATATGATACAAATTTAATGATATGATACAAGTTTAAATACATTTCCGATGTCCTAACACTGTTTCTATCGTATTGTAATGAATTTGAAACACCCTGTGTAGGTACTAAGCGGATGAACTTTGGGAAGACGGTTTGAGTTACTATGGAGGTTGCTTTTGTTACAGCCTATTGGTTTGGAAATTCAGAAACCCCAAATACTGAAACAATAAATTGATGGATGTAACCGTTACTACGTGAAGGAGATCATAAAGAAAAATGAGAAACAAAACTTTCTATGTTTCTTCGCCACAAAACTTAAAAATAACTGTTCCCCAGGTCCTGATCGCATATCCACGACTCTCATAAAACATGCATATAAAGATCTAATAATACCACTGGTTCATATAATTAACCTAACTTTTAAGTACTGTTAACTTCCTTATCAGTGGAAAGAATCATTAGTTACACCTATATACAAGGCAGGTAAACAAAATATTGTTGGCAACTACATACCAATCTCGGTAATAAATAATTTTGTAAACATTTTTGAGAAAATACTCGAAAAAAAAATTAACGGTTTTCGTTGAAAAATATCAAGTTATAACTAACAGACTATTTGGCTTCATAAAGAACCCCAATACCGAAAGTGCAATTCTTGACTTGTTAATAAATCTTTGAGAGCCTTGGAGAGATCAGAAAAGTGTTCAACATACTTTCTTGATCTTGCCAAAGCTTTTGACACAGTATTACAGGACAAGCTTTTCGGGAAATTGCATTAATATGGTATGAAAAGACCAACGCTGTCTCTGATTCAAAACTACTCAACACGTAGGATGCAAAAAGTCAAAATAGACCATGAAAGCAGCAGTACCAGAGAAGTGAAAATTGGGATTTCCCAAGTGACGGTATTAGGTCCAGTTCTGTTCCTAATCTACATAAATAGCATCAATTCAATTCCTAATTTCAAAGGACACATCATTTCCTATGTCAATGACACAGCTATAGTTGCAACTGGAGATTCTTGCGAAAGGTTTACGCAGATTCGGAAGAAGTATTGCAGAAAATCTATGGCTATAGAATATATATGGCTAATAAGTATGCTAAACTACAACAAATAAAATACTTGGGGGTCATGGTAGATGAAAATTTAAGATAGGATGTCCATGATAATTATTTAACAATAAATTGATGGATGTAGCCGTTTCTACGTGGTAGAAAATCATAATGAAAAAAAGAGAATTGAAGCTTTCTATGTTTTTTACCACTTTTGTTTGTAACTAACGTTACTGCAGTTTCGTTCTGTAAGAACATTTTCAAATTCATACATTTAATGTAGGTACTTATTATACATGAGTTTAAGAATAAGTCTGAAAATGTCCTTTTAGGACGAAACTCATACATTGAATCTATAAATTTGAAAATGTCCTCATAGGACGAAACTGCAGTAACGTCAGTTACAAATAATAGTGGTAAAAAACATAGAAAATTTCAATTCTCTTTTCTTAATTATGTAACAAAACAGCTGAAAATGTTGTTCAGGCGGTCTTATGCTTTCAGGGACATTCCAGATAACAAAAACCTTATGATCGTCTTTCATTCTTCAGCTGAATCAATAATGACTTATTGTATTAAAGTATTGGGTGGTATGTTCAATAATTCCCTAAATCGACTACAGAAAACCCAAAATACATGCTTAAAAATTTCATTTGAAAAATATAGACTACTTTCTCCTGAAAAACTATATAAAGATTTGAAGCTTCTCAATGTCCGATGTCTATATACTTATCACTGCCTAACCTGGATTTTTATTAATAAACATAAATTTGAGCATGCACAGCCAAGAACTGAAATGAGATCTGTTTTATTATTGTCCGAGGCTATATAATATTCTACCACAACACATTCAGATGATAAAGAAACTCGGTGAATTCAAATTTAAAATTGGGTATTTCATCCAAATTTCAAAATCAATTTTCTATGAGGAACTCCTTCAATTGTCGTTTAGAACTGTACAGATTTTTTGAATTCCTTAGAGCAATGGGCAACTAAAACAGCTACTTTCGATTATATTGCATAATTCAATAGGACTCTAAAATATGCAAATTTGGCATGATCAACTCTCTTTCTCCTACTGTCTACATTCCCAGATGAATTTGAATTGCCTTGTAGAAACAAAGTCGCAAAATTGTGTTGGGTACTCAGTTTGTAACTCAAGAACGGCTGGACCGCTTTTCATAGTTTTTGATTTGTTGTATTTGTCTCGGCATGTCTCTGCATAATGCAATCAGACTGATGTATATTAAGAATCAATCCACAGCAGTTGAAGATATCGCCCGAGAGGAGCACAGTATTCAGTCTTCCAAGTTCAATTGTTTTGGCAGTAGATCTCCTGTTTTATTGGCTCTCGAGCTAGTGTTCTACTGTTGAAATTTATGATGACTCAGTTTAGTTTCTAAAATAATTATTATAAATGACTGTGAATAGTAAAAGTCACGTATATATTTTCTACGGTTTTTTTGTCAATCTGTTATTCTTCTGACACAAACCCTCTGATAGACATGAAAATAGTCTGGCAACACTGGCCGTGTTAGTATGGCACAACTTCGTACCTCAGAAGCTCTATATAAAAAATAACTATAATTCAGTGTCGTCTGAAAAATTGGTATTTGCTTGAGAAAAAGACATTTTCACTTGTGAATAAAAAGAAAAATATTGATTTCGTAAAAAAACTCAATTAGTCCATTTTCGAAGAAACATTTTATCACCTCCAGTGATAGCAACAATCTCTAGTACAGGGCAAACTTTGAAATAGAGGGTGAGTAGAATCTAAATGCGAATGTTTGTACAGATCGCTGCTGTTTTGCAAAATTACAGTAATACTGTACTTTACCTTTAATTTTTGGATTACTTGGTCTATTTTGAGACCAGCTTCTTGATGAAGCCGATTAGCCTATATGGTGAGTGATATTTCAGGTCAGATGGTAAAAGTTTCATCAATAAAATAGCTACTCACCATCTTTCACTCTTTGGCAAATAACAACTTTGAGATGCACCCGCGTATTTATTTTTGTCATACAGTACGCCATTCACAAATAAACGTTACATGAAGAATGGCAAATGAATCAACTAGTTCCTGAAAAGTACATCTTCGGTTCATCCCACCACAGTCGTGCATATTGCACCGCTGTGTTTGCAATAGAATGGCAGGGCGAGATAGTAAATCAGTTGCATTTGCGCTTTGCAATAGTATCCCGAGGCACGCCTGTCTAGGAAGTAACACTTTTAGTGAAATGGTAAAAGTACCCAATGTTTATCTGTGAACAAAGCATTCATACATAGTACTCGTATATTCTTCAGAATATTCTATAGATCAGCCATACTCAACCTGCGGCCCGCCGGGCCTTTGTGATTGGCCCACCTGGAGTTGTAGAAAACTTTAAAGACTTTTTGATTTCACTTTCAATGAAAGGTCAAACCCGAGTCACAGATTAGTTTGATATTATTTGCGATTTTTTAGAGAAGAATGAAATTGACATAAAAAAAATCGTGTGTTTGTGTACGGATGGCTGTCCTTAAATGACTGGATCTGAAAGTGGGTTCATTACATTGTTTAAAAAGAAATATAATCTAACAAATTTAATTACATTTCATTGCATTATCCACCAAGAAAACTTGGCGGCGCGTGCTGTAAATCCAGAAAATTTTAAATGCCTTTTTAATCTAATCAACAAGTTCAAAAACATGAAAAATAGAGATAAAGGCCCTAAAAATATGAGCGATAGCTCATTCGATTCGGAATCACCTCTAGAAAAATGTTTTTGAAGGATTTTGGTGCAGGTAAAAAATTGCAATTGCTCCGTTGAAACTAGATGAACTTTGCATCAAGTTTGACAACTTTTAGTTTTCAAAATTTGTTTTTAACATCAAAGAGGCTCTTAAAATATTATTATATTACAAAAAAAGAAATTCGGTGACGAGTTTAGTTAAAATAAATGATTTAGTACAGGTGTGCTTGAATTTTGATGAGTAGAAAAAGCAGGAGTGCGGAAAAATAGTGAAAATATAAAATACTTATTATGGGTTTGAATCTTGGTGTGTGAGTATAAAATTACAAAAGAAAATGTTTTTATTCTTTGATATTTTTGGATATTTTGAAGAATAATGTCATTTTTCGATGTTTCTTTTTTTAAATGTCAATTTTGACAGGTTAAGGAAATCACGTGACCTATTTTGTAGACGCCATTTGACATCTACTGCAAAATCTACTGCCAAAATCAAATTTCACATAAAACGATAAAGAAAAAAGTTTCCCATTTGATGCGGACTTTATCGGTGACACTGTATATATATATATATATATATATATATATATATATATATATATATATATATATATATATATATACATATATATATATATATACATATATATATATATATATATATATATATATATATATATATACATACATATATATATATATATATATATATATATATATATATATATATATATACATACATATATATATATATAATATATAATATATAATATAGGCCTGTTTTCATAATTGTTTTCTGCTTCAGGAAAAAAATATAACGTTGGTCAATATTTGTTTATAACAAATTGTTAAACTAATAATCAATTGAATGATAAATGAATTTTTTTCTGACAAACTATTCAAAAGTGTAAATTATGATTTTTAAAAGCAAAATTATATCCTAACTAATTATTTAAACCATCGAAATATAAAAAAATCGATTTTAAACAATTGAAAATTAAAATTGGGGAACTTAAAAAAAATCATAAATTATCTCGACAACGAAATAAAAAAAAATTCAAACATATTGAATTTCTCTATTTGTTTAAAACAATTCAATAAACAAATTACGTAAAAAATTCATATCCTATGTTAATAACTGCCATAGTTTAATGTGAAAATAGACATTGGTAAATATCAATTGAAAAAAAATTTTATCAACAATTTTTAGATATTTCATTTTGCAATAGTTATAAAAAATCATAATTGACAAATTTATGAATTTTTAAGAACTTTTATTGCAGGATCGTATGGAGTAGATATATCAAAAGGGCTCCACGAAGTTTAAAATTTATAGGCCAATTATTTATACCTTTTATCCCATTATTTGTGTCAATGGAGATTGGGAAAAATTGTTAGTTAACAATTGAATAACTTTTTGAAAAAGGGTGATAAAACTTTTTTTTGTACTGGACTCGATTTATTCAAGTGTTAAGAAGATACTAGATTTTTGAAATTTTTTAAATGACATTCTATGTTATAAAAAATTATTCCTTTTGATAAACTCAGCAGCGGCAGCGCGCGCATGCCGTAACAGCCGCACGGAACCCTATTTTCAATGTCAAATTAAAATTATAAATAATGGAGATAGAGTATCGGGAGTCGGGACTTTTTTATCGGAAATTTCCTTGCTTAAATATTAATATTTTTTGAGTTATTAACGAAAAACTAAATACCATTTTTTTAAATATTATTTTGTTAATAAAAATTGCAATTTTTTACCTGCACCAAAATCCTTCATAAAAATTTTTCTAGAGGTGATTTCGAATCGAATGAGCTATCGCTCATATTTCCAGGACCTTTATCTCTATTTTTCATGTTTTTGAACTTGTTGATTAGACTATTTGGAAGAACTGGTAAGTGAGTTTAACGACGTCCTTCTACATACCTCAGTGCGATGGCTTATTAGAGGGAAAGTTTTGGAAAGTTTTTTTTTCTCTACGCCATAAAATAATACTGTTTTTTGAGCAAAATGAAAAAGTGTACCCAGAATTGCAAACGGATGGATGGTGGTGACTTTTAGCCTTTTTACGTGATATTACAGAAAAACTAAATAACTAAACTAAGGTGAAAATAACAGATGGCGAATAAAGTATGTACTTTTGAGGAAAAGCTTAATATTTATCATGAAAAAATTCGGAATAAACTACTATGATAAAGACTACAGAGGATCATATTGACATTTTTGAGGTAAATTGCTCCATTATTTCAAATTATATAACTGCATTATTAGATCGATTTCAAAAAAGGTTCCAAGATTTAAGAAAAATCAAAAAATGTTTGTTACTTGTAGAAAATTCGTGTCATATAGAAACAATAACTATTTCAGAGCTAGCATCAGTTTTAAATTGTAATTATTCCAGAGTTCTTCGATGAGTTCCTCGATTTTGAAAACGACACCAACCAAGAAGTCCTGTTTAAAGAAAAAGTGGAAAAAAGGAAATATGTGGAGTTTTGGAGAATTGTTCCCCAAAAATATGAAAGCGTCCAAAGAAGTGCCCAAATTTCATTAACATTTTTTATGTCTACATTCGTGTGTGAATCGTCTTTTTTGAAAATGAAATACACAAAGAAACAAACTTACAGACTCTCATCTGGATGATGTATCTACCTAATAAGGTAAGCATGCAGCAACAAGCCAGATCTTGACAAAGTTTTGAAAAAGTGTTCACAGTAACAAAAATCTCATTAAAATAAGATGGTTTCATACGAAACATCTTTGTTAAAATCTGAAGTCATTGTTAGTTCTTTCAAAATTTGGTCTACATCGCATGTGGATTCATGGTAACCTTATATTAAAAAGATTACCAGATCATGTATTGTATAGCTGGCTTCATTGTGACCACCTTTTCTTTTTTTAATAAATACATCGCCAATTTAAAAAAAAAAAAGGTTGAGTATGGCTACTATAAACAGACGTTCTGCAAGGTGTGTCAGTGTCACATCGAGTTTCGTATAATAGTTTGAGGTATAAATGAATTGGACTTTTAAAAAATGATTTTCAATATAAGGGATACTCAGTAGAAGCGTAGCGTATCAAAGTTGAATGATTAAAATGAAATGACTTATATTTCTATCCACATTAGGATTCCGTCAGAAAACACCTATTGCAAAAAAATAGAATTTTATGAGTATACACCGAGCGTTTCAAAGGTTATGCCAAACATAATGACAAAAATTTTATCAATTCAACTGTCCCTATTTTCTATGAAAACTCATTAGCAGAGTCTGTTTTGTAATGAATATATTTGAAAAGTGCAGTTCTTTCGTTTATTCCAATGATTGACCATTTTTTTTTTCTAATACTGGGTGAATCGAAACATTCAAGATGTAATTTCTTTTTGAAAAACCTCTTTCAAAAATATGAGGTTATATAGGTATATACCTATTCGAAAGTTATAATGAAAATGGTGTCAAAAATATATTCTAATTGAGAAATAATCTACAATTTCGGTACCGAACAATTTCGTCTCCGTAAAAAGAAAAAAAGGTTGTTTTCAAATATTGAACTTCCAAGTTGGTCAAATTAGTTTCCAATAATGGAATAAATATTCATTAATTTTTTTTCTGAGAAAAATAACTTTATCAATAAAATTGTTTACGAAATTTATTTTGTCTGTTTTATGGTATATCTCACCGGAACCGCTAGTTATGTTCTCTACAACTCCATATTTTAGGAAGCACATCTCATGGGGAAATCAAACGGAAAATAAAATATCGGGTGATGAAAAAAACTCTGTTTTTGAGTTCTGATTCACTTAGTACCTATCATGAAAAACAGTTTGCTCAATTTACTATTCTGATAATAAAAAACTATCCTCTTTAAAACATTTTCATAACAGATAACAAAATGGACTTTTCAAATTAATTTTCATTGGAAATGAAGGAATGCATAGATGAATTTTCAGTTATTTTTGGAATAATTTCTGAACCGGTGAATACCTATATACCTATATGCAGAGTGCAAGAGACTTTTGGTTGACACTGGAAGTCACAGCATTCTGGAAATGATCTCTGATTTTATGCCTCCAACTGTCAACTACGAACTGTCTTATAAAGTTCTGTTCCCGAGTAGAGAGGACTGGATCCTCCGAGAGAAGGAAATATTAAGAGCAGATAGTTGTTGGTTCACAGATGGATCAAAAACACCTTCCGGTTCTGGTGCAGTTGTTTTCAGTCGCAGACCCAGGATAGAGATATCAAACTGCCTAGGAACCTAAGCGACTGTATTTCAAGCGGAAATTTACGCTATTGAATTCGGTACGGAGACATTGGAAAAATCCAATCTCATACACAAGCCAATTAAAATATTCTCGGATAGTCAAACGGCGTTGGAAGCTCTTGGCTCCTACCGAGCAACTTCAAAAATGGTAGCAAATTGCCCAAAAAGACTCTCCTCGATAGGAAGACTTAACAGATTGTCTCTGGACTGGTTTCCTGACCATGCTGGCCTCGAAGGCAATGAGGCTGATGACTTCCTTGCAGAGGAGGGTGCTGCAATCAGCTTCATCGGACCAGAACCTGTCATTGACATCGCTTTAGGCTTTGCCAAACAAACAATGAACACCTGGATAGCAAGAAGATTTATGGACTTCTGGCAGAATCTTCCAGGATTGGCTCACTCCAAGGCGTTTATTCACCCATCGAAGCTTGATACCCAACAGTTGTTGGACTACAGTAGGGATGTCTAACAGGCCTTCTTACAAGTCACTCTCATTTGAATCATCCTATGCAGAGACTCGGACTGTCGGAAGACAGTGTGTGTCGCCTCTGTTTGGAAAATGATGAAACAGCAGAGCACATACTTTGCGCCTGCTCCGCTGGGGACCGAATCAGGTTTTTAGAGTTCCTTAGAGCTGTACTCTTACCATCTGACCTGAAAGGACACTCACCATACAAACTAATCGGCTTCGTTAAGAATCTGGGCTTATTTAGTCGAGTGTGAATTGGTGTGAGCCACAATAAACACTTGCGGGTTGCGGTGGGGGGTCGAATGGACCCACTTACTTTAGACCTAACCTATACCCATATACCCTATATACCCATACAACACTATATTTTTCAAAAGGACTTATCAGATGAAATTCAAATCTAAAAGTAATATATCTAACCTAACTTTGAAACAGCAATGTAAAAATAAAAAAAAAAATCATATAATTGAAGGAAATATTTAGAATACTCATCGCCAGCATCTTGGTAACATTCCAATCTTGAATAAAATTTCTCATGACCCCATGCGTGACCGATTTAGTCGCAAGCGTTATTCGTCTTCTTAAGTCATATATTCTAGAATTCAGTTTTATAAACAATACTTTTGGTAAGAGAAGAAGCCCTCAATGGCGTCAGATCAAGGAATCGTGCTGGTCATTTCATTGATACACACCTACCTATCACCGATTTGAAAATATTTGATTGAGGTATTGTCGAACATCGATTTGATAATGGGGTGGTGCTCTATCAGGATATAAGTTTGCACATTATTTTGAAGCAATGCTGAATAATTAACACCAAAAAGGGACTTATGATATGATCACCAACTATTCCTACGCACATATTAACTTTTTCAGGATATTCCGTATATTCTTCTTTCATGAGGATTTTCTCTATTAGACCAAAGCAGAAATTTCTATGACCGTGAAGTATGTAGGTGCTCTCAACAGAAAATAAAACTTAGTCCCCCTGTAGCAGTAATCATGCCTCGACCGCCGTATTACCAGATTGAAGAGATCCATGAAACGAAGAAGGAAAAAGAAAGGCGTTGCGCGACGATAGAGATAAAAACCAAATCGCTAAGAGAGCTCAAGGACATACCAAAAAGTACAAATCAGAACCGTTTTGGAAAAAACGCTTTCTCAAGTGTATTATATTTGAGGGGGACTACTTTGAAGGAAACAACATAGAAATTGATGAATGAATGAATATTTTTTGGGAGAAATGACAATTCATTTTATTTTTTGAACGGACAGCGTAAATAACATTTTTTGAACATCGTGTACAAGCCGTTCTTGAATGAATAACATGTTGAAATATTGCTGTAGTTTGTTATACCAGTTTCTATCTATCTATCAATAATTGAGAAACACAAAATAGTTACCAACAATGTATATTTCCTAGCAGTTAATCAGAATCTATCATATTTGTTTTATGGAGTTAAATTTATTGGCAATTGGAACAATTTTATTACGTAAATAGGAAATGTTGTATCAAATTCCATTATCTCCATTTGGAGAGCATTAAATCTTATAAAGATATCCAGGTGATCATTATTTAAAAAAACCCTCAAACAAAACAGGAATGCTATTGAAAACCCATAATATTTCAAGTTACTTGCAGGTGTTCAGTGGCATTGTTCTTGACAGTAACAAGAAATAATTCATGGAAATTTGTCCTCGAAAAACTATTCTAGCATATGGCACCAATAATTTTAATGACACCAATAGGTTACCGAGTAATTGCTGCAAAATTATATATATATATATATATATATATATATATATATATATATATATATATATATATATATATATATATATATATATATACAAATATGAAAGTTATTGAGTGTCTTGATATATATCTTTTGGTAACCAAGTGTTGCCCATCCTTACACTTGGCTGCACCATACTGATGATGGACCAAAAGCCCGAAACACGTGTCTATGGTTTGCCACTTTCATGAGTGCTATGTCCGATATTAACTTCTGTTTATATATATATATATATATATATATATATATATATATATATATATATATATATATATATATATATATATATATATATATATATATATTATATATATATATATATATATATATATATATATATATATATATATATATATTATATATATATATATATATATATATATATATTATATATATATATATATATATAGAGAGAGAGAGAGAGAGAGATATTCTGCGGTAAGTAATTTGATATACTGTTGTCCGGGTTGAACCGCGTCTGTAATTTTTATCGTTTCGACGTTTCGGCTCCTGCGTAATCTCCCTTGTCCCCAAGTCTTGTTACTAGTTCCATGTTTGCTGTGTTCCACTCTAAGTTCGTTCTGGTCACTGGTTAGAAAAGCTTTTGTCTGGTTGGTCTGTTCCTCGGGTAACTCGTGGGGTGGAGTTTGTGTTTGTTGTCGTTGGATAGACCTTTGTATTTGGGAGACGGGATAGTCGTTTTGGTGAAGGGCGGCTGTGAGTTCGTATAGTTCCCTGGATCTATTGTGGTTGTCAGTGAGTCTTATAGAACGATGTATGAGGGAATTCAGAACGGAATTCAGCTGGGCAGGATGATGATGGGACTTGGCAGTGAGGTAGCGGTTATTATGGGTAGGTTTTCGGTAAACCGTGTGTAAGAAGGAGTTATTGGACTTTGTAATGAGAATGTCCAGGAAAAAGAGGAGTTATTATTTTCAAATTCCATTGTGAACTTTAGGTCGGGGTGTAAGGGGTTGATGTGGTTCAGGAATGCATGAAGATCTTCGGATCCATAGGGCCATATGACGAAGCCAACACGTGGGTTTGAGATGAGACGTGTCAATGGCTCTGGTTTCAAAGTCCTCCATGTAGAGGTTTGCAAGGACTGGAGAGAAAGGAGAACCCATTGAGGCGCCTTTGACTTGTTTGTAGAATTTGTCCTGGAAACGGAAATATCTACTGGACAGCCGATTAACGGAAAAACAAATTTAAACATGTAGTGGCTGATGAAGTTGATCATATCTTGTGGGATTTGATGTTTCGTTTTGAGAAGGGACAAAGTTTCGGATACTGGGATATTTGTGAAAAGGGATGTTACGTCAAAGCTGACAAGGATGTCTCTTTGTTGGATATTGAAGGATTGCAGAATTTCTATGAAGTGATAGGAGTTTTGGACATATGATGAGGATTGTTCGGCTATTGGTTTAAGGATATTTGCAAGATACTTGGCCAGGGCGTGTGTGGGTGAACCAAATGCGCTCACAATGGGACGAAGGAGGATGTTTTGTTTGTGTATTTTTGGAAGTCCATACAAGCGGGGTGTCGAGATCATTCAATTCAGGCCAAAAGTAGTTGGTAATCGTTGACCTATAGTGCTAGCTGATGACAGTGATGACCTGGCCAATGTTGTTTTCAAAGAAATATGAACCGACGACGATGTCAGCCCAAAATCCTCACCAAACAGTGAATTTTTCGGGATGTATTGGAAGCTCTTGGATTGCGTGTGGATTGATGTCATACCAAATTCGACAATTTTATTTGTTTACGTACCCAGTCGTCCAAAAATGAGCCTTAAATTAGGGTCAGTTGCCAACTGCTCCAGAGCCTATTCAGCGAACACACGTCGTTGTATATGGTCGATCAACTTGAGTTCCTGGATCAATTGAATTTTTCCAAAGTGTCCAATTATATAACTTTCAACCAACATATTCTAAACGACCACGATTAAAGTTAAATTTTACTCTTCTTCTCACGGACAACAAGAAAGGTCCTATAAGTTTTTTAGTATTCTCAGTTTTGAACTGCAACTTTTTCCCGTTGACGAAATTTTGTTCAAAGTTAACCATAACTATCAAATCACAATAAGTTTCTTTATAGATCGAAAAACTTTTTCGAGTAATTTTTCCTATTGCTAGTCGTATTACAAATGCATACAAAATATCAAATACCTTTTGTCATAACTCAAAAAGAAAACAGGTGTTCTGTAAATTTTCGATGATCAAAATAGTTTGTGAAATATCGAACAAAATATTTTTTATCAGAAATTCTCAACTCATTTCTCATAACATCCCTGAATTGGTATTCAATGAGGTAGCTACGTATTTTTTTAAATTGTATGGAGTATTTATATTTGTAAGTGGATTACTTGACTACTTGACAAAACCTGGATTGGATTATCTAAGCTTCGAAATAGTAGGTATGTTATTATTTTTTGTCTTGAGTTGTTATGTAATATTTTCCAAACTATATCCATTGTCTGGTTATCCATTATCATTTCATGAAGTCTTTTGGAATTTTGGGAATGCGAAAACTTCGAAAAATGATCAGTTACTTATTTTCAACAAGCTCAAAGAAAATACTGCACAAAACTAGCTAGCTTTGTTATTAGAATCAATAAACATCTTCCATTAGGATAGGATTCAGTAAAATTAATATGACATGATTATTTTTTCCTCATCTCATCTATGATTTTTCATGTGAAACACATACCGTGGCGACGAGTCACTGCGCAAGCGACTGTGCGATATTCATCCCACTGGTTTGGCGTTACGCTATCTCTTTCGCCACACTAGGCTTAGATACCTATAGTGTATACAGTTGTGGTCAGTACAGTATACAAAACCTGTGTTTTACTAAATGATTTTTAAAAATAATTAATTGAAATTTACACAATTTTCATAGCATACACTTTCTTTTAATTAATTTTTGATTAATTTTCATTTCATTCGTATGAGAAATAATGCACTAAAACACTTGCTTGAAGGATGAATTGTATTTCAAAATCAGCTGATAGCCAGTAGCGCACGAATATCAAAATATTTATCAACTAATTAATTTCCTGTTGATGATTGAACATTCATTATTGATGATTATAATTTAAGATATTTAGTGACATATCGCAATAACTAGCTAAGAGTCTTAAGTTTACTAGTATATTAAAGCCACATTAAAATTTTTTCATGAATATTTTAACTACATATTTTATATAAATACTGCAGTACCAACAATCATCACAGGGGTCCCGTAATTTTATTGATGTTTCACATCTGCAGGCGTCCCGTGACAATTCACAAATGTTTTATCTTATTACCTTGTTTTTACGTCAGATAATTCTATCAATCAAAGAAAACTATCTCTTCTCTCTCACCTGGCTAACCATGTTAGCCAGGTGAGCCATGTTAACCATGTTAGCCAGGTGAATCAAAAGTTGTTGTAGATGTAGATAAAATTATTTTATTTTCTGTAAAAATGATGTCCTCTACTGATATTTCTTTTTCTTGTAAAGTCCTACTCTCGCAATATTCATTAATTTCAAGTATTTTTCACCAATAACTGATGAAGCTACGGTGTAGCAAAACGCGTTTTAAATAAAGTGTATTGTGAAATTTCTAGGTTTAATTATTAATATGGATACGGTTATTAATGTCCATCAAGTAACGGGCCAGAGTATTTTTCAATCATAAAATTAATAAATCTAAGTATTAAAACATTGTACAATCAAATATGTATTCTTATGAATGAATATTAAAACGAAGTATTTCCAAACGTGCTGAAAGCACGTTTGGAAATACCACTTTAATATATTCTATCACATAAATGATTGTGTGCAAGTGAAAATGTTGTATACCACAGGTATTAGCTAATAATCCCTTTTTATGTAGCTGCACCTCACTTCAATTTTAGATAGCTACTACTATAAGGAACATTTATTTCATTTTATTATTTGGTACTAATTGAGAATTGAAGCTATCCATAGATTCGAATTATTTGAAAAAATATATCCCTTCTTACTAAAAATTTTCTGATTTTATCAAACATTTTTATTTGCATGTTTTTTAATTCATGGGTCTAGACACTTCATCGTTCAATTAATATTGTGGTCTGACTATTATTGACAATGTTATCGGAATAAACAAAAACTTTCAGGACAGAGGATAAGAACATATCATTCATTTCCCTCAGTTATTGTTGCTTATATCACTTGAATTTGGCGATGAAGTTTTCCTCATTAACAATCAATACACCTAAAGAATGCAAAACTTCTGTGGTTTTTAAAACTGTTCAGTGAAACCCTATCAAAAAAGATTTCTTGAATAGTTATCATGGACTTTCATCAATAATTAGGCAACTCCATCCCATGCCTCACAAAATATTTCAAACAATTCTAACTGAAATGACACTCAGACTTTTGAGAGTAATTCTTAAAGCCGACTTGTCCGTTTGACCTGATCTGCAGTTTCTTTCATGTTCCTTCAACCTTGTTCTCATGGATATTTTGGTGATTTCGATGTATACCTTCGCACAAGTGCACGGTATGCGATAAACCTCTGTTGCTGATAGTGGGTCTCTTTTGTCTTTAGCAGAACACGCACTCAATGAAGGAAACCACAGGATTCTGTTCGAAAACACGAAACTCATTGCCCCCGACCAGGGATACCATATCCGACTGGTACGGGAGGCAATAGAAATCCACAAACACAGAAATAATTTCAACAGAAAGAAGAAGCTGTGAACATCAATCGAATATGGAATTCCATTCTGAGGAGTTCAAGAATAGCAAACAGCATGACGTCAGGTAGAAAAAGGTCAACGGATGTTATTGACAATTTACCTAATCCAGGTACAGGTATCCCACACAGCACTAGATATTCATGGAATATTCCCTGTATATCATAAAACGAACGTATATATTCCAAATATTCATAGAATATTCTTGGAATATATACATGCCTTTAGAATATTCATAGAATATGCTTGAATGAATATGGCAGGATTATTCCCGAAAGAATGTGCATAGAATGTCTATAAATGGATTATTCTTCCTTGAATATTCTAAGAATATTGTCGATCGAATATACCATATGGTATATTCTTAGAATATATCCCCACGGTATATTTTGGAATATTCTATACAATGGAATTTTGAATTATCTTATAATAACGTATTCAAATAATTCAATATTATTAAAAACAAAAATATTTGTTGAAGATCTTAATGCATAACCTAATGTATATAACCCTGATAGTGTTAACCAGTTTTTGAACTCAACGCGAATATTATGGATGAATTGCTCCAACAGCAACTGTTGGAAACGACAAAAAAATTTGAATGGGCCAATAAATGAACCAATTGCATCAATAAATTGGGTAATTTTCATCCTATTTGTCTTTTTGTATTTGAAATTATTTAATTACAGAGCGAAAAATCCTGGAAAAAGAGAAATGGGTAAGTGAAGAATTGGAGTAGACGTTTCTCATTGGTCAATTGAAGTGTAGCCGCGACAGTCGAATAAGCTCTGTGAAAGCGGCTGTCCCTTACGGAAGCGCAGAAGGGCCACATATTTTTATTATTTGTTTCTTGGAAATTACGACTTTCAATCTCGAAATTTCGACTTTTATCTCGAAATTTCGACTTTAATCTCGAAATTTCGACTTTAAACTCGAAATTTCGACTTTAAACTCGAAATTTCGACTTCAATCTCGAAATTTCGACTTTAAACTCGAAATTTCGACTTTAAACTCGAAATTTCGACTTTAATCTCGAAATTTCGACTTTAAACTCGAAATTTCGACTTTAATCTCGAAATTTCGACTTTAATCTCGAAATTTCGACTTTAATCTCGAAATTTCGACTTTAAACTCGTAATTCCGAAATTACGACTTCAAACTCGAAATGTCGACTTTTTTTTCTGTATTGCGATGGTGAACCACCCAATCAATTTCACTAGTTCGGACTTCCATTGTCTACTATATAAAATGATTTGAAATCCCTGAAACAAGTAAAAAAGAATAATTAAAAAAGAATAGTTGAAAATAACAATTATATTAAGCAACAATAAACCTGAAATGAAATGATAGTGAAATAACCTACAAGTAAAAATATAATAATTGAATAAATAAAAATTAAAGGAATGAAAAAAGGAAATAAAAAAAAAATAAAAAAGTGTAGAGATTCCAAGTCACGTTAGTTCACGACGTTTCGATTGTTGGTATCTACAATCGTCTTCGGGTGATGACTGGACTGATTCCTCCGAGAGATGACTATTTTATAGGTCGTTGAAATGACCAACTCCCGCCAAAACGGTCATCTCTCACGGAATCAGTGAAGCGGAAAATGGAAAGTAGAGAAAGTGAAAGTATTTCAACGACCTATAAAATAGTCATCTCTCGGAGAAATCAGTCCAGTCATCACCCGAAGACGATTGTAGATACCAACAATCGAAACGTCGTGAACTAACGTGACTTGGAATCTCTACACTTTTTTATTTTTGATTATTTCCTTTTTTCATTCCTTTAATTTTTATTTATTCAATTATTATATTTTTACTTGTAGGTTATTTCACTATCATTTCATTTCAGGTTTATTGTTGCTTAATATAATTGTTATTTTCAACTATTCTTTTTTAATTATTCTTTTTTACTTGTTTCAGGGATTTCAAATCATTTTATATAGTAGACAATGGAAGTCCGAACTAGTGAAATTTATTGGGTGGTTCACCATCGCAATACAGAAAAAAAAGTCGACATTTCGAGTTTGAAGTCGTAATTTCGGAATTACGAGTTTAAAGTCGAAATTTCGAGTTTAAAGTCGAAATTTCGAGATTAAAGTCGAAATTTCGAGTTTAAAGTCGAAATTTCGAGATTAAAGTCGAAATTTCGAGATTAAAGTCGAAATTTCGAGATAAAAGTCGAAATTTCGAGATTGAAAGTCGTAATTTCCAAGAAACAAATAATAAAAATATGTGGCCCTTCTGCGCTTCGGTAGTCCCTTAATGCATGGTACATTTGCGTTAAATCCCACATTTGATTCAACATGGCGGTTGACGTGGCAGGTTCGCGTGTGTAATGCCTGGTGTACCATTTATAATTTGGGGTTGTCCAATTTGCAGTACAGCGAATAGTTTGATTTTGGATCTTCAAACAGGAGAGTTGCATATATTCAGTCTTCAAGAAAAGTAAGTAAAATGCAATAGTATCGATAGTAAAGTCATGGTGATTAACCTACTATACCTCATTTTAGGTTCGAGAAGAGTTGGTGTGTGGGATTTGTTGGTTTGACTGAGTACATGTTTGAACTAGAGTGATTTCAGTTGTGTATCTTCAATAGAGAAAAGTAAGTGAATGACACATTTTTTTGTATCATTTGTTTTCATAATTTTTATCACTCTTTTTCAAGATAGTATCAATTTGCCCAAAAGCAAACAGAGTGGTACCTGGTACAGGCAGGTGCGCCAAGGAACTGAAAATGTAATGAGTACTTTTCAACAAGACAATGCAAGTTGCTCTCCAAGTCATAAAATGTTGTAAATGTTCATGAGTAACCTATGCGAAAAATATCTATTTGATTTTTATTCCAGTTTTATTGTGCCACTTTCAAATAATGATAATGAACGTTAATGCACATTTTGTTCCAGGTATTACTATTGAAACACTGGCTGATGCATTGTTGGACAAATATAAGGAAAACTATTCTGGTGACCAAAGTTTGGATAACTTTAAGTAAGTGAAATTCATTGAAGAACCCATCATACCACTAATTTTAAATACTTCATTTGTGGGTTTATTTTTTTAATTGAGAAACCTAACCTAACCTATTTCTTGATGTAATACACTTTTTCTTTTTCAATGAAATGATATTTTTATTGTTTTTCAATTAGTGCTGATGAATTCACAGAGTTGTTATTTTAGTATATTTTTTAGTATACATTTGTTTGAGAGTAGGAACATCCTAATTTGAATACATCTCTAATATTTATAATATGACAGTATTCAGGAATATTTTATTCAGTGAATAAATATTTCAGTGTATATTGTTTTTAAAATATATTTGTTTATGAATATTATGTGTTTCATTACTTGTGTGAATCTTGCATCAAAATGCAATATATACATGCCTAATAGGGGTTACTCGTCACATTCTTGGAATATTCCAAATATTCCTAGAATATTCATAACATATATTTAAAGAATATTCTATGGTGTTTCTCTATTGTATATTCCTACAATAAACTAAGAATATCCTGAATATTTTATGAATATTCCTCGGGTTCTATTCCTGGAATATTCTTAATAGAATATTCCTTAGAAATTCTAAGAATATTATAAGATATTCCAAGAATATTCCCAAGGAATATTCTTAAAATATATCAAAGGTTCGCCAGGAGCACTTCCAGGGAATATTCTCCAGAAGATATATATATATATATATATATATATATATATATATATATATATATATATATATATATATATATATATCCATGGCATATTCATAGCATAATACAATATCCTTAAATGTATATTCATGAAATATACCTGGAATATCTATTGCTATGTGGGATTATCACAACAGACTACCTGGATCAACAGAAACACGCTTTATGAAATGTACCTAAGCCAGGTACAGATATTAGCACACTCCGATGATCCAGTCATCGGAGATATTTTAACTCAGGATGTATACACCTCTGAGGAAACTAGCCATTCGCGCCAGTGAAACGTCAGGAAAAATTCCAAATATCCACGGCCTTCAAACCCGAAAAATAGTGACACTAAAAACCTTGACAGCAAAAGCCTTAACCATTTTGTCAATTCTTCCATTTTTCAATTTTGACATTATTGATTCCAGTGGCGCCTTTGCTTTTTCAGCTGCAGGAAAACCCGGAAAAACCTGCAGCAGGTTTTTCCGGGTTTTCCTGCAGCTGAAAAAGCAAATGCGCCACTGGAATCAATGAAGTCGCCCCGGAGCGCCAATTAATTTTTATTGTTGTATTTATTTTATTTTTAAAGTCTTGAATATACAATATTTATTTTGACAACATTTTCATTAAATACTGAATGGGAAAATTTGGCCGAGGTGTCTATCAAGGTAATTTACTACTGACTGTTGCATATCGCGTAGGTGGGCGTCGTCAAAATGTGTTTTTACTAAGAAATTAGCTTTTTTCATTGGTTCAGAAATTATGTTATCGTTAATCACTAGGTGACGATCGGTGTTTTATTTCTGTCTTGTTAGTTCAGTCCCTATAGTCTAGTTGGTTTGTTTCCTTTCTCAACATTTTCTGAATGAACCTGTTAATGATATGTGTGCATGCGTTTTGACAATTTCACTCACTTTTCAATAGCGAATCTCTAGTGTGTACGAATATTCTGTAAATGTTTCCTTTACTGCGGATTATTGAAGCTCAATGGCGTGGAAGTTGTATTTGATCTAGTCTTCTGTTCGTTATTGGAGTAGCCGCATTGTTTGCTTCATTAGAAAATTCTTGAATTTTGTTACTTCATATGTCAATTTGTTTGGTGATATTCTGGGGAGGTATTTCTGGAAGAATTTCATATCAGTGAAATTATGGTTTCTACACTACAGGAGAGGCTCTCGGAATATGGGGGATATGGGTATTCAGATCGGCTTTTAGAAGAAGAGGCCTCATCATGAACAACATCCGCTAAGTTCTCTGAACAAAATGCTCTCGATGATCGAAGCCCCATGGTAACTCAAAAAGGTTGGGTTTGGAGTTTGTCTCACACAATTTTGTATCTTTGGCGTTGAAATCTTTCAGAAGGACTGTTTTAAGAAGTGTTGGTTCTTGATTATATAGGATGGTGATGGTGATTGGCCAAGTGTTTCGTAGAAGATCCACAATCCCCATTTTGTATAAATATAGTAGGCAAGGCCATGCTTGATGAGTACGGCTATATGCCGCCGAAGTGAGCGGCTTCAGGACGTTAGATGAGATTCTAGCCTAAGAAGTTAGGCGGGTTTTCGGTTGGGATGTAGATGATGTGGATGCAGGGATTTTGTATAATGCCGTTCGCAAAAGAAACCTTGGATCAAACAGTCACAATCAATTTCTGTCGTGTGTTCAGCTATGCATTTTCAATGTCTATTCGATAAGATCTTGTTGCCGCTGGCTACAAAGAATGTGGCTGAGATCATTGAGCATAACTCATTGGTACTCCGTTTATTTGGGAGTAGGTTGAAAAGAAGAGTGGTCTGCAGCTCATTATGGCCTGAACTTGTTCATCAATGGTGGTAATGGTTGTTTTTGAATGGTGGCGGGGGCAATGTCTTTGAGGTTTTTTGGGAGGTTATATATTTGAGTCGTGTTTGTTGTTTGACTAGAAATTAACAATCCAATAAAAACGACAACAAATATTTATTTTATTTCACCTAATAGCGCTGACATCATTAAATACAGAAAAGGTGAGTGGAAAAAAGTATCTGAAAGATTTTTTATTTTACAGAAGAGTGTGTATTCAATTATAAACACATTTTTGGCCCTTCATTCCTACCAGCTATTTTATATTGACTGGGACTGATGAACTGTTCCTGGAGAGATTCATCAATTAGTCAAGTGTTAACAAATTATTGAAAATAATTTGATGCTCTTGTATAAATAACAAAATAAGACCAATATATTGAACCAAAATATTCAAAGTATTTTTCACTTTCTAACATTATCAGGAACGTAATTGTCTTTTCCTGGAATTCCCGAACCACTGGCGTCGTCTAACCAAGGATATTGTTTAGGGCATTCATTGCAAGTTTCCAGATAACGCGTGTCGGTAAAATTCCATTCCGGTCGCTTAAAACTCAAAGCACATTTGTTGGGCAAATTGCAAGGTTTGGGTGGTAGGTTTTCCTTTTTGCAATCCCAAGGTTCGTATTTGTTGAGTTCACTCACTGTTTTCGGGTCTGTGATCCATGTCAAAGCTTGGGTGATAGTGACAAACCAAACGTCATCTCTGTAACAGACAGTTGAAAAAATGGGTCTGACATACTAACAGATCGAGTTAAAAAAATTGTGAAAAATAGCATTTTACTGAAGGGTTATAAGTTTCAATGGTGACAATATTTAACACTTACAAAGTTTGGACCCAATTCAAAAATTTATGTAGGCCTTGTTCTAATTCCTTGATGGAGAACCAGTTGGTATGAAAAGGCATCATGTATGGTGCTCTGTTCTGATCGTAGTATCTCAAAAAATCTTCCTGTAGCCATTCAAAGACATCGTCACCATCGTGGTTATGCAAAACACATTGGTCCAAGTAAGGGCAGTGACCTCCCTCAAACCCTTCCACATAATGGGTGTTCAGAGGAACTTCCCAAACGCCTATAAAATAACCAAAAAAATAAAATAATGACGTTGACATACAATACTTCAAATTGAAACTAGTATAAGTGTGTTTGAACTTAACTGGGTGAATGTGATGAACTTGAATGTATGTTAAACGAAATTAAAATAATTTACCAGGAAATGACTTGGTGGGACATGTTCCAGATTTACACTCGTGTGGAATTTTATAATCTAGAGTGTACGGCCAAACTGGAATGGGTAAAGCGGGTACTCCTATTGAGCTGTCGTAAATATATCCAAACTCTTCTAGAACCTTGAAAATTTAAATTTCTAAAATATTTTATATTCGTGAATATCTAGAGAAACAATTTTTGACCAACTTAAGGATTCAATTCAGTCAATGACTTCTTATCTTAATAATGTTTTCCAGTCTGCACCGATATCCATAAAAATTCAGGTTTAGGTTTTATTTTCCCTCTGCTTCAATGTTTTCACTATACTGGAAATTGCCTTCACTCTGGGGGTGGATGCCTTCCCTCCTTGGGGGTAGAAAAAGTTTCATTGAAACGGGTTAGGATAGATTGATTAATTCTAATTAACTTTTGTCAAATTACGTTTTTTCCTAAAAGTCAATATCTTTCAACTTCGAGAGTGGAACTGTCGATTTTTTAAAAAATCGTTTTCACGTGGTTTTCTGCGTATTTAATTAAAATAATTCTCAGTAACAATATGGCTCATAAAAAAACTTAAAGAATGGTAGTTTATGGTGTCTGTAAACCTAATACAAACGAAGAAATATATTGTTGAAGGATGGTTCTTATTCGTCAAATACCAAAATTGAAAGTTATAAGGTAGAATAACATAAAAACAATGCATTTTTGAGCAAACCCTCAGTACCTTTTTTTGGAATGCATAAAAATACCTTCATTTTCAATCTTCCATAGGAGTCTCAAGCATCAAAACTATGCGAATTATGACAGAAATAATGTTCGTCTGTTTTTGTGAAAATCACCTCTCAATCACCACCCAAATTGAAAATTATTGTTACCACTGCATAATTCATTTTATATTCATGTACTTGTAAAATGTTCCAGAAGTTTGACTGGTTCAAAATGATAAGTTTTGCAAAAAAAAATATAGCTGTGATGTGTATTCATCAATGCTGCAATGAATAGTTTTTGAATTATTTTGAAAAAAATATAGTTTTTTGCAAAACTAAGAACTTTAATCCGGTAAAACTTCTAGAGTGTACAAGTACACAAATAAAGTGAATTGTGAGGTGATAATTGTAATTCTGGTCATTGGGGGTTATTGTTCCCACATTTTTGCTGTCGAAAAAATAGGATCCCACCATTATTTTCGCCATAACTCGCTTAGTTTTGGTGCTAGAGGCTTTCAAGTATTTCATAAAGTTTTTTGAGTTTCCCCAGAAAAATTCGTTGCTTTTTTGGTTACTTCACGTTGAAACTTTCAGTTTTGGCATTTGACCAATAAAGACAAACTTAATACTTCGTATGTATTGAGTCTAAAGATATCATACATAAACCAATTTTTTTAGGCTATAAAATACTTACTTGTGTGTTATTCGCGAAAAACTGTCCAAAAACGTGTTTTTTTTTTGCTTGAAAAATTTACATATTCATGTCAATCTACCAATTTCAACATTAATTTCCAATGGAAATTTTTTCACCTCTCCGAGAACCGGTGGCATTCACCCCTTGGGTAAAAGCAACTCCCGGTACAAGGTCAACTTTTAAGTAAAGGGTGAGTAGAACCAGAATCCAATTTATGGACAGATCGGTGCTGTTTGGGAAATTATACAGTAACGCTCTATTTTACCTTCAATGAATACACTAAGGGTGCGAGTTTATTGTCAACTTCTTTCAAAAGTAAGATTGGATTCTCACCTTATATTGAGTATTACGCCCTGGCTTCAAAAATGGTGCCCTCATTCCTACAACTTCGCTTTTGGAAATGTTTGACAAATGTTTCAGAATGTCCCTCATTCCAACCATCTCACCAACCCATTCTTCGTATCCTTTATTTTCTAAACCAGTTTGGAGCCTTGAAGAAAAACAAACAAATCAATAATTGTTAATAAACAAAGCTACACTTTGTTTATTAACTTATTATTTATTTTTAATTCATATATGTTGTCCAACATACCGAGTGAAGTGTATGTCTGCAAATAGACGAAAAATCGTTGATGGTTCAATCCAGAACCTCTTAACATTATTAATTTTAGAGTGAGACAAAGAGAAATTAGGAACGATAATACTATACTCTGTCCATCTAAGCAACAGAGTGATCCAAAACATTATCATGCATAGTGCACGTGATGTCCCAGACAAGGCTGATTGTACAGAGTGCACTAAGAAACAACCGAAATTGTTTTATTATAATAATAATAATGATAATGAGTTGGAGTGTAGGGATACAAATTAGCAGTTTCTTCAGCCGTATCAATACTTGATATTTTGAAAATTTCAAACTTTAAATAACCGTATATGTACACACCACAGGCGTTAAATCGTAACTGCCCACTCGGACCTTGTAGCGATATATGAATTCCGCCAGCCGATTGCAGCTAAATCTGATTGGCCAGCGTAAGGAGGCTTGTTTATTTTACCCAATAGATGCAAATTTACGTGGTGATCACATGGCGATCACGCATCTATCATTGTTTGGGTTACTTTGTTTGTTGATTGGACAGAGTTTTTATTTATTGTACAAACCCATTCAAGAAGTTGGGACTCACTAGTCCAATGTCACGAATTTCAAGAAAGGCTAATTAGTCCGGACTAAATTATTTTTTTGAAACTCGATTGAGCCATTCAAAAGAGTTGTATTTTTTAATAAACATAGGGGGCGACAGCTGGTTAACTGAAAAACATATTTTAACAGAAAACAGACAGATGTTATTAGGAAAACTGTTTTATATTGTTTTTGTATCAAACGTAGTTTTTCCGTTTACACCCATGAATAAATAAATACCATAGTTTCTAAGATGCCTTCGTGACTTGCATTGCATGCTAAATAACATAATCCAATACTATCCAAAAAGCGGAATAAATTAAAAATACGATTCAACCTAGACAAAACATTACAAATAACAAATTTTCCATTTTAAATACTTGGAACATTGTTAAAACATGGAAAACATGACAAAATGGTTCAGACTTTCGCGGTTGAGGTTTTCAGTGTCACTGTTTTTCGAGTTTGAAAGCCGTGGATTTTTGGAATATAGCCCAAAAAGTGTATCAAAAACCCACACATACATATAGATACTTGCACACACTATCGAACCACCATCCTAGCCAAAAGAGAGGAGTCATCTCCACTCTAAGGGAACGGACTCGGAGAATATGTGAACCAGAACATCTTGAGAGGGAACTGAAATACCTTGAAGTGAACTTGACAACGAATGGATACAGTGCCTCCGAGATCAGGAAAACCTTGAAACCACGGTTAAAAAAGCGAAAACGGATCAGATGTTTGCACGCGCATATCTACCGTTTATCCCTAGGGTCACGAACAGAATTGGAAAACTATTGGATAAACACGACATCAAAACAGTCTTCAAATCAACGAGGAAGATACAAAAAAGCCTCAGGTCGGCTAAAGACAAAACAAGAGACCCATTATCAGCAGCAGGGGTCTATCGCATACCGTGCACTTGTGAGAAGGTATATATCGGAACCACCAAACGATCCATGGGAACAAGACTGAAAGAGCATAAAAGGAACTGCAGACTAGGCCAAGCGGACAAGTCAGCTGTGGCAGAGCACGCGCTTAGTGGAGGATACACATAATTTTATTTGAAAACACAGAACTAATTGTCTCCAACCAGGGATATTATAGCCGACTGGTACGGGAGGCAATAGAGATCCACAAACACACGGAGAATTTCAACAGAAAAGAAGAAGCGGTGAACCTCAATCGAATATGGAACCCCATTTCAAGGAATTAGAGAATAACGTACAGAATGACAACAGGCAGCAAGATTATTAATGTTTCAGGTTCAAGTATAGGTACAAGTGCGGGTACAAATACAGGTACCAATACAACTGATTACCTGACAAGGCATACGCTTTACGAAGCCTAAAAGTTAGTCATCGAACAGCAAGCCATGATAGTTAAACCTCTGAAGAAGCTAGCCACTCGCGCCAGCGAAACGTCAGGAAGAAATTCCAGAAATCCACAGCTTTCAAACTCGAAAAACAGTGACACATGGAAAACATGTTGGAATATAATGAAGAAAAAAATGTTCAATGCTGTTTCGGCTTCTTTGTAGGCATAGTTACCAAAATTTCAGGGTTTATATTTTTATATCTGAATCCGACTAAAATTCGGCCAGATATTAGAAATCAGTTAGGCTGGTGGCTAATGAAACGCTTCTTAAATAAAATTCATTGTGGAAATTCTATGATTATCAGTATTCATAATTATCATATTTCATCACCTAATTAATTGAACTGTGTGCGCCACTGTCGGTAGAGGGGAAGTCACAGTCTACCGCAGTTCGCGTCTTTTCCCGTAACTTGCGCGCCCCCGAATCTAGCGACTTCAACACAATCTGTGTCGTAGATATTGGTTTACTGAGTCTATTTATTTTTTGACGTCCATGGAAATAGACGCCAGACACAGTGATACCAAATCAACAAAGTCTTCTTATAAATACATATTGATTTTTGAATAAATGAAGTTTTAGCATCAAACTTACTATACATAGCGTCCTATATTGTATTATTCATAATTATTTTCAATTAATGAACGTGTGCCAGAGAAATAGTCTGTTGCAATGTTTTATTATAGCATTTTCGAAGTTGGCTTTAGGTTCGAGGTTAGGAACACAGCAGGGTGTGAAGCCTCATAAGTTTTAAAAATATCAATTTAATTTAATGAATATCAATTTATCTACCTGACATTCAGAATGCCAATTAAATATATCTTTGAAAACACAAGTAATAACTGCCACCCTCATAAGTTACTTCAAATTCTGAGCACCAAGAACGTTCCCCGTCGAGAGAAATCGAAACAAGACAAAAATATTCTCTAGTCTAGTCGAAAGGATGCATTTTCTTGTCTTGTCTCTTCTTCAAATGTCGACAGTCATCAGACTTACTCCACTCTTTCATTTTGTTGATCTGAATGAATTGAAAATGAAATATAAAAACTGATTCAACTAGATTCAAACCTAACCGATCACAATTACAGAAACTGGATTGTATTCTTGTTACTTCGGGCAAAGATCGTGCGGACGCATTTTTACATTCCTATTTTAACTTATTATCATTCAGGTACAGCCTTCCACTTGAAATTCGAACCACACGATTTCGATACGAAGGGTCAAGATTACGTCTTGTAATGTAAACAAATACTCACGATATTGTTTCTGTTCCAATCTCATGGCCTTCGCTAGCAAGTTCTTGAATCATGTGGTAATTGCTATATTCGTGAGAAATGAAGAAGGTACCTTTAATTTCACATCCATTTGGGTTCTTCCTCTTATGGTTGAACACTTTTCTGTAATGATCGTAGTTATTCAAATTAACGGCACCGTCCAACGTTAGTACAATCATTTGAGGTATCTGAAAAGGGCAAAGGAGCCAATATCAGCTTCAAAGCTCAGAAATATCATCGGTTTTTACCTAATTTAGTCTAGTTCACAAGTTAAAATTAGTGTTAACATAGATAAAGCTACTGAAAATATGAGCGATAGCTCATTGATTTCAGAATAGCATATAGAAAAAAAGGATTTTGATGATTTTACAGCTCCGCGCGCCCGTTACTGTCTATCTGTATTTTTTAAATATTAAATATCAATTTGAAAATTTGAACGATTAACGGTGTTATTTGAAAAATTCAAAAAATGGAGTACCGTTGGAAATAAAAATTATTTTGATTTTTTTAAAAATTATACAATTTTAACTGACAGTTTTTTATACTAACAATTTCTTTTCGACCTCCGTTTTTATTAATGACTTAAAAGTTCAAATAATAGTTTCGCAAAATGCAAACTTTTTGGAATCTTTCTTATGTGAGAAGATCATTCATGAAAGTTTATGAAAATACAAGCGATTCGCCCCGGCTACGCATGGGTGCAATGTTGTTACTAAATATAAATTCACCCACCGGAAATTTAACGGCATGGAGAAACAGTGATAAAAAGATAATTTTGTTTTATGGGCGTGCCTTTTTTCCCTGTAGCTGGCGCCCCAGGGAAAACATATTTAAAAATCCTTTCTACCTACATACAAAATTTCAGCCTTCGAAAATATGCCACTATGGAGAGGTAACTTTACTTTATGAACGCGCGTTTTTCCACCGCGGATGATGCTCCAGTTGGAAAATTCATAAATTCTTTTTTATTGCACATCTATAACATAAAACGAACCTACATACAAAATTTCAGCCTCCGAAAATAAAGCAATACAGAAAAACAGTGATGAAAAGTTAATTTTCATATATAAACGCGCCCCTCTTATCCCCAGGGGGTGCGCCCCAGTTGGAATATTCAAAAATGTTTTCTTGTGCATCTTAGACCTGAGAAGCACCTACACACCAAATTTCAACTTCCTATAACTCACCAGTACGGAGAAACAGAGATGAATGAGTGTTTATAACTATAGATTATTTTAAATCATCTAGAAAAACAATTCGTTCAGGCCAATCTCAACTTCCTACACTGTAGTCAACTACTTCCCTGGCTGATACCACGAAGGGCGTTGGATTATATCCGACAGGTGTCAGTGTAGGATTCTTCACTGAAGTTATTCCTGCATATGCTGTTGGCGATACAACTGCCGCAATAGATTTTCAATTATTGGAACACACTTGCAGACCGGTTTCAGGCTGTTTGGCCACTCGTCAGTGCAAGGTAGTGTCTATCATCTTACATAAAGACGATTATTTCCCATAATTGAAAATCGAATTCATTCAGAGTATCATTCCTCGAACTAGACTGAAGCGCACAACAAACAACAAGTTTGTCATCGCCCCATCGTGCCAAGTATGCCCAGTGACTATATGTCAAGAGATATTTTGCTTATTTCAATGATAAAAGTAAAAAATTATTTAAATATCGAAAAAGTATGTTGAAGAAAAAATGTTGTTAAATTATTATCGTTTTCGCAACTGACAATGGCAGTAATTGACGCTACGTATAATTTTTTACATTATTTGTTAATAAATCATTTATAAACGAGCAGGCAAGTCTAGTATCTGTATATGAAAAATATACCATTTCATTATCATGAAAACATAATCAATTTCGAAAGAAAAAATGTTCTCATATTTTTTCATTATTTATATAGTTTTTTTTATTTTATATTTTTTTAAATAATTAGTCATATTCGTCATTCCTCAGCAGAAATTTTTTTAATTTCATTCTGTCCACAGTAAATCAACATACCCTTCACACACTTGCGGTCGGTAAATTGAACATTGCGGCACCTGATGCCATAATGTGTTACCCAGCATCACTTTTTATTTTTGAAAGCAATGATGTTTTATTTTTCACTTTTGACCGGTTCTCATTCAAAAATAATAACAAGAAATTCCACTGAAATCTGTACAAAATGTACAGAGTGGGCCAAATTGGACACTTTCAAAGGAAAACTCCTGTTTTCAAACTAGATAGATGAAAACTGATGACTCAATGGTGGAAACCGCATATCGATATCAATCATCGTTTCTGAGTTACAGCATGTTTTTCGAAAATGTGCATTTTAGAAAAGTTGCTGTAACTTTTTTTCTGTTGAAAATTTCTCCTTCCTATGGAAACATTTCCTGAGCACTTTTTACCTGAGCACTTTATATACCTGCATATTTTAAAATGTAGCACGCACTTGATGTTTTGCTAGAGTCATCTTTGAAACACAGAGCTTTCAGGTTTTTTTATGTAGACTTTGAAATACACATTTAAATCAAATAATTGTAGGCTTTGGACGATGCAACGATAAAACAGAATGCAAATCTTTACTGGTAGCTGTCAAATTTTGAATCAAGCAGTAAAGACGCTATTCAATTAGTGATTTTTGTTCAATTTTCAAACATATTCGCAACAAAGTATGAGAATTATGAAAAATGGGATATGATACAAACCGAAAAAAAAGCAAAAGCAGCATACAAGCAATTATACGAGAACTTAATTAATGGTGGTCGATTTGAAAAGAAAAGGTCAAAATTATATGAATCAACTGGGAACAAGGAGTTGGAAGAAATAGTCGTTTTAGGAGCTGTTGAAATTTATTCCAAAACATTAACATGAAATTTGAGAATATCAACAGGCCTACCAAGAACTGACGTTAGGAGGATTTCAAAAAAACACAAATTCAAGGCATACAAGACCAGAAGAGTTCATCAACTCAGACCAGGAGATTTTGAACGCCGCATGACTTCTTACCAGTGGTTCCTGGAAAGTTGTAACCAAGTGCGTGATTTTTCGTTAGATAAATTGTATTTGGACAGACGAAGCTAATATGAGCAGTGCCGGCATTTTCCACCGCTACATATCTTATACTTGGGCACAACAAAATCCTCATTCTATGATGGAGGAAGTTTTGGATTTATTGTGTGGACAGGTGTTTTCAAGGATAGAAATTCATCGGCTCGTTCATTTATGATGGCACTCTCACATCCCAGAGGTATTTGGAAATTTTAAGGCAAAATATTGAACCCCTTGTTGATGCAAAGTTTTTCATCACTGAACAACTTCTTTATGTTGATCAAAGTGTGCATTTCAAAGTCTACATGAAAAAACTTAAAATCTCTGCATTTCAAAACATCAAGTGTGTTACATTTTTGAAAAGGTAGTTTTGAGCTCTGGTGAAATATGCAGGAATACATAGGGCGTCTCATTAAAAATTGTTTTCCATCAATAACTACTGATATCTCATTTAAAAAAATAAGTTTATATACCATTGCATTGTACGTAAAAAAGTTACAGCAATTTTTCGAAAACGCACATTTTCGAAAATCATCATATCAATATGCGGTTTTCACTATCAAGTTGGTAAAAAAATTTGACCCTCAGACACAGATATTAGTTTTCATCTATCTAGTTTGAAAACAGGAGTTTTCCTTCAAAAGTGTCCAATTTAGCCCTCTCTGTACAAGCTTGGTCATATTGTTGAGAACTAAGATGATAATAATAATCATATACAATTATCAAAAAACAATAAATATTCATTGGACTCTTTAGCAAACCTTAGAAGAATGTCATGTATGTATATTATGCTATTTAGGTTCAATAAAATTAATGATTTTTATTTCATTTGGACCACTGGTCCTATACCTATTAACGCAGTTTAGGCTCTTTCACTTGTAAAATAAAATTTTCTACCAAATTTAGTAAATGAGAAATAATAAAAAACCATGGGAATTGATACTATTATTTCAAACTGCCAATTAAAATTTGAAATTTATATTATTCGTAAAATATTATGAAGACAGAATGAGGTGGAATGTTATGCGATACATGTCTATTAGGTTTTATTATAGTAGGTACACGTTATAATTTTATCGACATTTCCTTATTTTTTATGCCTTATAACTTGTTGAATAATGCAGATATAGTAGATTCGTTCATTGATAAAATATATGTCAAATTGTCTTTCTGTTGTATCCATATCTCCTGTAGTTTAAAAGTTTGAATTATATACCTGTTTCAATCATTATTTATTATACTCGTGTTTTGTTCTATACCAGATATCGACTTTTTATCGCATTATGTTTTTTGTCATTATGTTATGCCATAATTTTTTCCTATATATCGAAATGATTTAAAAAAATTCAACTCTGTTAGTGAACAAAGGTCACTTTATTCTTGAGAGAAGTGACCATATGAAATATGAGAAATTATAAGATTTTACATTTTATCGTAGGATCCTAGCACGGTGAAAAATGATTATTTATTCTCCATTTTGACATTGGTAGTCTTGATAGTTATTATGTATGGATTTTTAAATGTCGGCCAAGGTGAGTAAAAATTAATGGTTTGCTACAAAAACGAAATCATGAACTTTTATCGCTATTTTCATAGTTATTGAAAAGTCGGAAATCTATACATTGTATGTTCATATTTGATATCGATACTCACTTCTTCTGGATCTAAATTTCCCGGTACAATTGTGCCGTCCTTCGAACAAAAACAATAAGGCAATTGACATTTCGCTGGATCGCATTTCGTTGCTAGATCTGTTGGAATTTCTGTGACTGGAGATGGCGCTGCAAAAGGAAAGGAAAATTGCTAGTTACATATTTTGCAAATAATTGAAGATTTGAAACATTTTTCACAATTTGCGTTGTATAAAAATATTGAATACATGAGACTTAATAAGGTCGAGTTTTTCGTTATTTTCGTTAACTTCAGTTATTACTAGCCGCTGCCCGCGACTTGGTTTACGTGGACTTCGGATTTTGAATTTTTACAGATTTTCTAACAGCAAAAAGTTGTTACATATATTATTATCTTTGATTTATAAGAAAATCGCTTTACAAATACAAAAACTCTAGATATGGTTAATCATAATTTCAGCCAAATCAACTGAACAGTATTTCTTGAGTCATCGCCCACTTAATTTGTTTCTGTTGTTATATTCGTTTATTTTTATTTCTATTTATTGAACTTAAAAGTAAAGAATCTCTTTTCGCACAGATGAAAGTACAGTGTCTACTGCGTTAAACAAGACACCCGATATAATAGTTTTTTCAAATACCTTCCATGAACAGACTGCGATCAGTTACACTTTGATTACTTGTGTTGATGATATTGACGAACTACCGATACAAAAGTTTAAAACTCACTCGATTCTAAGGGTCCACATCTCGCTTCATTTTTGAAAGTGCAATATTTTGCCACGTCATCAAAATAGAGTCCAGATGGGCATCTGTTGACATATGGAAACCCATCGACACACTGAAAAAATAAAATAAAATAAAAAGGACTAGATATTATTTTACTTGCAGCTATAATAATGGCTGTTACTCCTAAGAATCAAATAATAATGTATACTCCTAATTGATATCCGTTGTAATTTTGTACTACACATCAATTCACACAATTCAGCGTAAAAACTCTGCTTGAATCAACTATAGAGTATATCATATGTCAAATGTCATATTTTAAATTCAAAAATTTCAAATGTGAGTTATTGTGATTTTCTTTTTCGGTTTTGAAAACGGAAAAGGATTATTTTCCGAGACGTCAGAATAAATATGAATTTGACAAGTTACTAAATTGAATTTTTCAATGATTTATATCACACAGTAACTTTTCAGAATATAGATTCTGTCAAAGAATAGAATAATCTTTGCAGATTTTCAACCTCTAAAAAGTAAAGATAGGTATCAATAAAATTTTTAGCTCCATTTGCTTGCAAAATTTATAAAATACCTACTGTAGGTATTTTGTGATAGATATTTCGAATTTACTTGATGGTTATGAAGTATAAAGTTCCCAATTCAAACTACGGAAAGTGAAAATACCCAAAAATGTTAATAAAGTCACTAATTTCCTTCTCTTTTTGTTTAATATCACACAAAGTTCAAAATATGTCATTATCACTCTCATTATTTTTCTGCATATTTTTTCCAGTTCGTCTTTAGAAAAAGCAGTTAAATAGATGTTGATTTCAGTATTTCATGAAATTGAATAAATTAAAAATTAACTGGGAAAGAAAGTTTTTGGCTTTCTACTACTCCATCTTGATACAAAAAATAAGAACGAGGGAGTCTTCCAAAGAAAGGAAGGAAGTAACTCTATACATGGATGTGTAGATCATGCAAAGAAGTAACTTTCCGACACAAACTGAAAGAAAGTCCTCCTGAAAGAGCTACTTTCATATAAACATTGAATTATACGAAAGAAAAAATTCTTTCGTATAATATAATATAATATAATATAATATAATATAATATAATATAATATAATATAATATAATATAATATAATATAATATAATATAATATAATATAATATAATATAATATAATATAATATAATATAATATAATATAATATAATATAATATAATATAATATAATATAATATAATATAATAATATAATATAAAAAATATAACCCCTTCAATTCATATAAAAATTATGGTAAATGAAAGCTATGATAAATTAATTTAATTTTTTGTCCTATTCCGTATGACATTCAACATTAGAGTACTTACATATGCAATAAGACAGGGACGTCTTTGCTTCAAAATAAGTTGTTTCTCGATAATTTTTCTAGAGTATTATAAGATGGTTTTACCATGTTTGGTGATTAGCGAGATTGCTAATATCTATGTTGCTGAAGAATTCGGTAATGAGACAAAATTAATAATGATCACAGCAGTCGATGCATTCGAAAAAAGATGGAAGTGGAATTTCCGGTACAGAACAAATTCGACAGAAGTGTAGTTCATTTCCTGATGACGGCATCAGGTTGGTGAAACGCATTTTTAGATTTTTAGAGTTTTGAAGTATAAAAGAAGTGTTTGTTTTGGGAAAGGAATAATATCGAAAGGAAATGAAAATAATTTGAAAATTGTATGATTCATCTTCAACACTACTAATTAAACTTATGTAAGGTACTGACTCAATCATTCCAGTTGACTATTGTATGATATTGAATTTACGTGAATTTATTTGATGAAAACAACTAGTCTTTATTCTATCCGAATAAATTACATACCATCGTTTATAAAAAGGAAATGTGTGTACTTTTCTAACGCACCAAAAATCGGTTGCTGTTCACCTTGAAACACATTGAGACTTTCAAGATAAATAATTAACTGCATTCAATGAAATGAATTTAACACTTGTTCAAAAAAACATAACGCTCTGGGGGACAAACAATGTGTTTTACTGAGTTTTTAGCATTTATTCAAGAGGAAGTTCAAACTGAAGGTAAACACTTGGTGATCACCTTCAGTGATAACGGTTTGGTGTTGGTATAAAACTCCAGTAATATTCATTTTCAATGATGCTTTTTATCGTAGTATTTTAACTTCAACTTAAAATTCACGGATTGAATATTTATTAATTTTTCTCACCTGATAAAATCTTTTACATGTTGCCGGGTCCGCATAATTTCCATTTCCAGTGCTCTGGGGACATTCGAATTCTTTGCCATCAGCTTTACCTTTTTTTTGGTCGTTTTGGCTTGTAACTGTAAAGAACTATGGATAAATCAATTTAAACTATACAAAATAATTGAAAATATTATATTTGTTATTGATACTGAAGTTTTTGGTCGACTCAAAAAAGGTAATCACATATCGAGTATCCAGTAATATTACTCTAGTCGAATTGCAACATATAAATACGCGAAGTAACAGTTGGGAATTGGTATATAATTCATTTCCGGATGACGCAAAAAGTGTTGTACTTCTGAATAGTAAAAGAACAAATAAAACTTGCTTGGGAAGCTTTTCTTATAATGGCAGATGAGGTTACAGCAAAATCGTTGTTTACTCATCTGTTTACTGTGAAGAAAAAGCCTCATACAATCTAAACTTTGATAATTCTAGTATGACAAATGACTTTTTCCAAATACATTCAAGAACTGAATCTGACTATGATGAATCTGTCAAAAAACTAAAACCCAAAAAAGCTGCGGGAAGCTCCTTACATATTGAAGGGCGGTTATGAATGGTAAAGATGTCCACTACTCTATATTTTTAATTTGATAGCTGAAAATATTTTTCCTGAATTTTAGAAAACATATATTACCATAACTATATTCAAATCAGGGAATGAATATGCGCTCCGTCTAGGTTATTGGAGTAAATTATATATTCGAAACTGTATAAATTCGCTAATAAATACATAGCACCTGAACAGCATGGCTTTATGACCTGAAAGTCATTAAATACTAATTCATTTATTTTCTGTAATCGAGCTTTCGAATCTTTACAAAATAAATCTCCGTGAATACACGGACTTCCGTAAAGCTTTTGATCAAGTAAATCATAATGTGCTTTTGCTAAAAATTTGTTAATTTGGCTTGACGAGGAATTTTCTTGAATCAATTAAAAATTACTTGAGGAATAGATTTTTCATTGTTTCCGGTGTTCCTCAGGGATCGACTCTAGGACCTCTCCTATTCTTATTATTCATCAATTATTTACCTTCGGTCTTGTCTGCTCTTTGCAGATGATCTCAAAATTTTTAAACGTATTCAAACTGTTAGAGACTGCGTATCACTACAAAAAGAATTTAACAACATTGTAAATTGCAGTTACACTAATAAGTTATTTTTCAATATTATAACAAAATGTTATACGTTAACAATATCTCGTTTGAAAGATGTGATTAAATTTGAATATTATATGGATGGAGAAGTTCTGGATGTGAAAACTGAGGTAAAAGACTCAGGCATTAATAATAATAGTACTTTTTCCTTCACAAAGCATACACTGTTGTTAAGGAAATCTGCAAATCGTATGTGTTGGGATATTTAATACGACAAACGCGTGAATTCACTCAAATTACTCTACTATACTCTAGTTAGACCGAAACTGGAGTTTGCTTCAATAATTTGGAAAGGAGAATACAAAATTACTTCAAAAGGAATCGAAAAGTTTCAAAACAAATTTCTTCGATATCTTTACTTTAAAAAATATCGTAAATGACCTGATTACAATTCAATAGGAACATCTCGATTCAGAAACGAATTCAAAATATTACCATTAGATCAAATACGCAATTTGTCATCCCTAATATTCATATATAAACTAATGAATAATCGTATTGATTCCCCTGAAATCCTAGGCTTGATTCCGTTTCATGTTCCTTCGCGCTTTACTCAACACACAAATATGTTTAATATTTCTATGTCAATATCTAAAACTAGATTAACGGAAAAACAGATTTTTTTAAACAGATTTTCAACAGAGAGCACCTCTCGCAACCATGTTGATGTTAGCTAATGAATTTAATGAAATAACAGATAATGATTGGTCTTTACCACATTCCAAATTTTATAACCCAAACAGAATAATATACTGAATATATCTTCATGAAAATGAATCTACCAGAATTAGTAACCCAATAGTTCTGATAGTACTTATGTAGAGAGTATTTCTGTAAATAAAACATATGTTTTCCAAGTTACATTTACATTACATATAATTTTGATAATGAGAATCCATGTAATAAAACTAATAAGTTTGTATGGATCTAATAAATAAATAACGTATTCTAAAAACACTTTTTTGTGTGATTTTCACTAGATAGTTTTACTAGTGAAAATAACACAATAAATTGTTTTTAGAATACGTTAGTTATGGATTTTCATCAAGTATCGGCCGATTCCATCATATAAATAAATAAATATATAAAAATAATATGTTTTAAAGACTATTCATTTTCTTTATCCAACCTGATCAAATCAAAACATTATAATTTGTAGTTTCAATTCGTCTTTTGATGTAAATCATTTAAATATTATTATTATTGAAACTGATAATATCAAACTGATCAAAGGTTTGATAATAAAGATGGATAAAGTCTTCGAAACGTCACCAAATAAGTATAGAAATAGAATAGGTTTTCTTCTTTAGAAGTTTCAACATCTGAATTTCAGGTTGAACCGCGCTCAAAGTTTTGTATTGTTCGACGTTTCGACTTCGACTGTGAAGCCATTTTCAAGAAGTAGAAAAGTATGGCTGTACTGAGAGGCACACTTTAGGATTTTGTGACTTGACTAGTGAATGTTCAAATGATAAAATTTTTTTGAAGACATGTAAAACAGTAGACGAATGACCGAGAAGATTCATCTGGAAGGCTAAAAAAATAGCGCTAACAACGATTGAGTGAAAGTCCTGGAAGGAAGTGAGGAGCTTTCCAGAAATTTTGCTCCGGTTATTTGAGCGCATCCAGACACTCCCTGAGTCCAGACTATTCTAGCAAAAACAAGCGAAGTAATTGTGAGGTGATATGAATATATTTTTTTTATTTGTATTCTTCAGTCTTCAAATTTTAGAGTACCACAACAATATAGAAGCATAACACATTTAAAAATCTGATCGTTTCAAAAGATGTATACAATCTGATTAACTTCAACGTCTTGTTTCTTCGAATTCACAAACAAGAAGACAAAAATTGATTTCTCAAGAGTTCTGGATGACTTTTCGTATATTGCATTATTTTTTTTTTTCTCTGAAATATAGATGAAGTAGCAAAGGTGTTGCCAAAAATCAATATGTCGCCCTGGAGCGATATGAATTGTATATTTTTCTGGAGTTATCAAGGGCATACTCCCAATGTTTTAACCAGTGCCTTTCAGTCAAAATGAGCCATCCTGATTATTTAAACGGTTAAAAATTGTGAAACTTCCGTTTTCAGGGGGACACAATCCTAAGAAAAGACAGTCGTAAACCACCATATCCTCAAATATTTGGAAGGCTTCAACATCTTAAGCGATCATCAATATGGCTTTCGGAAACAAAGATCAACAGGCGACCTTCTATCGTATGTCACCCATATTTGGAATAACGCAATCGAAAAACATGGAGAATCAAGAGCCGTTGCACTTGACATTTCTAAGGCCTTTGACTATGTGTGGCACAAGGGTTTGCTGGCCAAACTTCGATGCCATGGCTTGTCGAATCATTTCTGTTTATGCCTCTTCAGCTTGCTGAAAGAACGTTCCCTGCAAGTGACCATCGATGGATATATCTCGAATACTTTCTCGAATACAACTTTGGTGTTTCTCAGGGAAACAACGACTTATTGGAATAAACCAAGAATTCAATATATTGCTTGGCTGACGACAACACACTTGTCTCTTCATTCCATTTGGATTTTCACCGGCAGCAGGAGGTTGCATATCTTACGAGGATCTAGATGTAACCGGGTTCAATTCATTGCCACAAAAACCCAGGCATCGATTTTTTCCAAGAAGATAAATGTCTCCGAATTGGATATATTAATGTCAGGTCGGACAATTTCGCTTTCTGCTTCATTAAGTTTGTTGGGGGTTAAAATGGACACCAATATATCTTGGCACAATCATGTCGCTGGAATTGCAAAGGCTGCTTCTCAAAAGCTTGGAACACTGTTCCGAACATCCTAACAAGAAAAATGTACACACCTCAGCAACTTTTGAGGCTTTATATAGCTCAAATCAGACCTTCTTTGGAGTATTGTTCTTATGCATGAAGCTCTGCCCCCAAACATACCCTGAAGTTGCTGGATTCCATCCAGAAAAGAGTCATCCGCCTGATTGGATACGCGAACATCACGTGCAACCTTGATAGCCTGGAACATCGAAGAAGGGTTGGAGATTTGTCTCTCTTCTATAGATACTTTCACGAGAGGTGTTCAAGTGACTTGGCACATTTGATTCCACCAAAAGCGATACATATCAGAAATACACGACGGACTACGGCTGCTCATTGTTTTGAGGTACAACACAGTACACCTCGAACTTCATTGTTTAAGAACTCTTTCATCTGGAGAACTGCGTTTATGTGTAATAAACTTCCCTAAGGATTTTCCTTAAGGATTTTCCTATAGTGATTGTGTTTTGTCCTTGAAAAAAAAATTAAAAAAATAAAAATCAACCCCTCATTAACAAACCATTCCCCATAACAACTCACATGTCACAAATTTCAAATGGTAATAGTTGTAAAGTGACACCGTATTTGAAAGGTCTTTCAATTCTGTATACAACCCTGTAATATATTTGACATATAATGAAGTCAAGTTTGGTTGGTTGGTTTTATCAAGTGTTTAAACCATTAACTAGCGTACAATGGTATAAACGAGCATCTTTCCTCTCTTATATTCTGAAGGTTTAATAGCCTAAAGCACTTGATAATTTATTCTCTAAAATTATCTAGAGTAGTTAATTGCATCTCGTAGACCAGGGGTCTCCAAAATAAGTAGTACCAAAAACAGAAAACAACCCACGAGCAAATTTATGCAAATTATCAAATTGTTCCAGTGGAAGACTCTTATAAAATTCCAACAAAGATGAATTTTGATATTTGTTCTTAAGCATATCACTGCACCGTAAATCAATAATTTCCATTTGGACTTCCGGAGCCAGGGTTTCAATGTCAGAATCAAAAGGATTTTGAAGAATCTTAATTTCATTCGCAATGACATCAAAATCTGAAAAACGAGTATCAAAATTCATCTTCAAAGCACTCAAAGTTTCAATTGCAAAATTGACGGGAAATTCAGTCTCTGTAGTGTGGCTGAATATTTCACATGTTTCAAAATGTGTGAAACATTTTTTATGTAATTGCGATTGAAATAGTATTATTTTCTGCCTGAAGGATTTGATATTGGTGTATAAATCAGGGAGAAGCTGATTTTTTTCCTTGCAATCTCAAATTCAGTTCGTTCATATGATTTGTCAAATCGACAAAGAAGGCTAACTTCCACATCCATTCACTATTTTCCAAATCGGCAAAAGGGCGCTGCTTCTCATTTAAAAAAAATCGATCTCTGCTCGAAGTTCAAAAAAGCGCTTAAGGACTTTTCCGCAACTAAGCCAGCGTACGGCAGTATGATATGGTAAATCATTTTCTCCAATCTGTTGAATAAACTCGCGGAATTGTCGGTGATTCAGCCCAGTGGATCTGATGAAGTTAACAACTGATATGACTGGTTTTAGAACTTCAGACATATCCAAACATTTTCCGCACAAGGACTGTTGATGAATGATACTATGTAAGACTAATGGTTTTGAACCACTATCATTTTCTACAGCCTTTGACACAAGTGCAACCACTCCCTTATTTTTACCATACATATTTTTGCCTCCATCAGTTGTTATAGATTTCAAATTTCTCCATCAAAGGTTGTTTTTATTAATGGCATTTTCAACTCCCTTAAAAATATCTGCCCCAGTTGTCGTGCCGTGAATACTATCAATATCAAGAAGTTCTTCATACTCTTCATAGCTTTTATCTACTCTGCGAATAAAAATCAACACCTGAGCAGTATCTGACACATCCGTTGACTCATCCAATGCTAGAGAAAACCACTCATGATGTCCATTTTCGTCAGACAGTTGGGATAATATATTTTCTGCGATGTCTTGCACCCTCCGAGCCACGGTGTTTGCTGACAAACTGACACTTCTAAATAAATTTACCTTTTCGGGGCATATTTCTTCGGCTACTGCAATCATTTCTCCATCGGTGAATGGTTTGCCACGTTTTCCGATTTCAAGAGCCACACGAAAGCTGGCGCGAGTTGCAGACTCTTGTTCAGTATTCGCTTTGATAAACAAAGATTGCTGCGATTTGAGTCCGCGTTTCAAAGCTTCAAATTTTTCCTTCAGCAAACTTTCTGTATACTTGGAGTAACTTTGAAGATGTTTCGATTCATAGTGTCGTTTAATGTTATAGTCTTTGAGAACAGCTGTGGTTTCATTACAAATTAAACATAGCGCCTTATTACTGGACTCAATCACAAAATACTGAAAGTTCCATTTTTCTTGGAACGTTCTGCATTCACTGTCAATTTTTCGCTTCTTTTCCATACTAACAAATCACTAAGTCTGCTTAGGTCACGCACTTTGCGACCATCCTAGTCTAGAAATATAGTTAAGGGCAGAAATTGGCCCTTGGAACAAACTGAAAAAATCATTATGACCCGAAGGCTTCAAAGTTTAGAGACTCCTGTCATAGACTATTGATTCCAACCACCCCCTCATAAAGAAGTCCACTGGGGTCAAATCAGGATATTTTGGTAGCTATTCTACAGAACCTCTCCTTCAAATCCATCGACCCGAAAAGTTATTATCGTCAAACTGACGAACTAGTACTACGCAAATAGGATGAGCCCCATCTTGTTGAAAAACTATCCTATTTTCAAATAGAAGATCTAGCTGGATGGCGTTGTTAATATTTGCCATGACAGAATTATCTTTCACCCTTTAAATTTGCTTCCTCAAAAAAAAAGGTCATATATTATGGTTACCCAAAATTCGATACGAAGCTATCATATAGGGAAATACATTTTGCAGTTTTGTAAACTGTTCAGTGAAAATCTCACAATGAAGTTTCACTTAAATACGTGATGGATTTTCAACATATCGGCCATTTCTATCGCATGAAATTCCACTCTTCTGTCGTACCTAATAATCTTCGTTGAATTCACGAATCATTTCCATTTTATAGGGGTACAGTTTGTGTCGATGAAGAATTCTGAAAACGGTTGTACGACTTATTCCTGATGTTTGGGACTACTCAAAGAGTGCGTATTTTCCATTGGAGGCAACGTTACTGAGAAATGCAACATTAATGCCTTCGTTACTGACAATTCTTAGGTATATTTACTTGCACTTCACCGGATTATATTCAAACTATTGATCGTCTTTTGGGATATAATTGACTTTCTACTATAAATATTCATCTCACCTTTCGTATAGCACTTCATTTTTTATATAAGTAAGTTTTTAAAGGAGTACTCATGAAAAATTGAACAAAAACCCGATTTTGAAAGTGCGCCTACCTACATTCTCAACTGAGAATTTCAATATTTTTGACATAATTGAAAAAACATCGTTTTTCAATGATGTATTTTCATATCTTTTTTTATTTCTGAAAAATTACTTCAGGCCACTTTCAATTTCGTCTCAATACAGTATCTTATCCAAGTTGAATAAAAAGTTGAATAACAAAAATTATTTTCGTGAAAATATTCGAGGATACACTTAACTCCTCAAAGTTACCGTATTCCGGTTCTGAGATTTCTCGACCTCTCACCTTTCGGTCTCATACAACGAAAGGTAATTTTAGTGATTCGTTACGTAACTGTTACATTCATATAAGCATAATCAACGGTTTTTCTGAAATCAATCAAATAACAACTCGTGTGATTATCAGTAAGCTTCTCTAATCAGCCTTTCGAATGATTACATTCGGTAATTTGAATACTATTCTCTGCTGAAAAATATAACTGGAACCTCTGAACTTCGCGTTCAGCTTTGTTCTTGATTATATTTTTCTCAACATCATTTTTTTACTCGGCCGTACATCGGCCAGACAAAGCAAAATAATGAACCCCGTTTCAAAGAACACGCAGTATATATCCGATCTCGGAGTCCTGAAAAATCTAGTTTCCCCCAACACAAACATGTGAACAGCATAAGATTCTTTATAGAAATTTTATAGATTTTTTTACTTTTATAGAAGAATTGAGTTTGAATTACATTTTTTTTGTAAGCTGCCCTATTTGACTTTATACTTCTCAAACATCATTAAATACCTCTAGAAATGGAAGGAAAACGTCACAAATATGGATCAAAGCTGTTTAATGAAATATGTACCTACATGATTCACACATATTCTTTCAGGTACAAATTGAAAGAAAGAATCTATCCGAAATAATTAAAATCACTCACCATCCGATTGATGAATTTTTTTAACATCACTATAGATGTTATTTGAACAAACTTGAAAGAAACGAACTCATTGGTTTTTGAATCATTGAAATAAAATTACTCGTTTCTGGGATAAGAAGTTTGAAATTTGCAAAGAAGTTATAATTCATTGGTGCTGATACTTCTAAGGAAAAAATAATGGAAAATTTATTTTGGTTAAGGATAAAAAGAAACCAACTCAAAAATTTCAAATAGAATACAATAAATTTTTTGACCATTTTGTCCATTTAACAGAATAAAAAATCATGTTTTCACTATGCAACACAAGTGACCATTTCCTTCCAAAATAGCACGGAGAGCGTTACTTTCTGTAAATTCAATATGGCGGCACTAAGACATCATCTATGGAAATATTGTGAAACAACTTGATGTAGTAAGAAACAAAAGACGGTGTTTTCAAAAGGTTGAGGTTAGACCACTTTTAATTACTTTATCGTTTCATGTATTCCTTGAATAAGGAAAACGGATTTATGGTATTACGTTACGTTACTGAATAATCAATGTTAAAATGTAAATATTGAATTTGAAAAATGGAGAAAATCACTGTATTTCTAGTTCCACAAAAAAAAATTAGTTATTCAAAGATAAGACATCAACGATAAATAATACGCTTGTTATTATTCTTGCCTGTCTAGGATGTTATTCGTAGCCATCTAGAGAAACAAACATTTTCTTTTTCCGAAAAAGGATTTGTATTTTAAAGGATGTCAATTTTCTCTTCAAGAAATACAGACTCGGTACACTTTCTGTTAGTTTTCTTTTAATGTTAATTGATTAGTCAAGCACTTCACGTGCCATAGATGATGAATGGGAACACCAAATTTTATGTTTGTTTAAAAGTGGTTGACAATTTTTTAGTGCGGACTTCCTTTGACTAATATGATATGATATGATTTGAAATCCCATGAAAAAATAAAATTGAAAATTAAAATGAATAACTGAAAATAAGAGTTGTATTTAGCAAAAAACCCTGAAATGAAAACAGTAAAATAGGTTAGGTTAGTTAACCATGCCTTCACTAAGATCAGGAGGAAACTTCTGCTTAAGCTGCCAATGCATATATTCGACGATGTCAAGGCCTGCTTAAGAACTGCAAAAAATCTGACTTGAAGTGACAGTAACCAAATAAAATTCAATCAGTTTCCTCTAAGAAGATAAATGTGTCAGAAGAACCCAACTGAAGTCAGGACTTATAATTCCACAGTTTGTATCGAATAAATTGTTGAGTATCAAATTCAGTTTTCTAGAAACTTGGAACAATATTTATAGGTTGTATATACTTTTCAATCAACATTCAATACTTATATGAAGTTCAAATTAGAACTTTTTTAGAACTATACTGGCTGCTGAATTCTATCAATAAAAACGATACAAATGATATGTTGTTTATGATGTTATGTTTATGTTGCTTATGATGTATCATAAGAACATTCTAGAATATTCAAAGGAAACTTGGAACTTCTGTTCTAATTGCTTTCACGGAAAATATGCTTTATTGCCCAAAGAACATTAGGTCTTATTGACAAAGCTACAAATTTTCATCAGTCATCATGAACTTAAGCATATATATATATATATATATATATATATATATATATATATATATATATATACTTATACAGATACACAAATAATGTTAAAACACTCAAACACATATAAAATTGATTAAAGACATCATACAATAAAAAATACCAATAAAGTTTAAAATGTTCAAATGCAGTATACCATACTTTGTTTAATAAAAACTACAGTTGATAAAATAAATTAGAGAAAGCGGTCCTCATAGAACTCTTCTAAACTATAATAGGGTCTACCAGATAATAAGTCTTTTACTGTTTTTCGAAATACACAGCTATCCTCTAAAATTTTAATATGGTCAGGTAAATGATTAAACATCTTGAGACCAGTATGTATTATTTTTTTTTCCTTCACAACTTTTACTCTAATCCCTTCAATATACTCCTATCCGTTATTCCTATACTTTTCCATTCGAATTTTTCACTGTTCAAAACAGTGTTTTGAGTAATTTTCTGACAGCATGTTCATAGTCTCCGTCTTTTTTCCTTCACAACTTCCAGTCTATCATATCTGGTTCCTTTCAATGCTTGTTTCACTATCGGGAACATAAAAAGTCGCGCGGAGCTGGATCTGGTGAGTAGATATTCCATATACCTAAAATTACTCAACCATCAGTATAGTGGGGGCTGAATCATTGTTCCAATTGTCCAGTACTTGTTCTTTTATAACTATTATCACTTTCTTCTTACTGGCTAGTGGCTAGAACTGAAATATATTCTTTTGGAACCCAATTTATATACATAAATTTATGGATGTCGAAAAAAAAATCATTTGGAGTTTTCTTTAGTTAGAGTATGGAGTTTTCTTGAATCGTGATAACTGTGGCTAGATTGATTGGCGCTTATTAAATTCTAGATCACAGGTAACAAACCATGATTCATCACATTCTATCCAACAGTTAATGTTTTTCACGATTTTAAAATATTTCCACTCCTGAGTCCTGAAATGTTCATCTAACTGACTCTTTGTCGATTTCTACAGTATAGGCAACGATTAGTCAATCGGTGTGGTAATCTTGACGGATGATATTGCCTATTTTCTCTATATTTTTCTTTATTTTTAAAGGTTAGAACCGTCCTGGTTGCAGATCATCTATAATATCTTTTCGTCCTTCTTTGAAATGTTTAGAGCACTCAAAAACTTGTGTACTGGAAAAAATAGGTCTTCGTTGCCGATTTACCTGATATCACTAAAATTTTCACAATGACACGTTACTCAATTCATGACGAGCGGCATGAAGATACGACAAGAACAAAAGTTGTAGTTAGTCCAACTGAACAAGCAAGTATCGTCCAACCGGCTGGAATGTGGAGGGAAGTGTCAGGCGACTTGGTAATATAACGTTTGACTTCAAGGTTCGCACTTTTTGTCTCTCAGAAAACAAAAGTTGCAGTCCAACTTAACAAGCAAGTGTCGTCCAACCGGCTGCAATGTGGAGAGGAGTATCAGGCGACTTGGTAATATGACGTTTGACTTCAAGGTTCGCACTTTTTGTCACTCAGAAAACAAAAGTTACAGTCCAACGGAACAAGCAAGTGTCGTCCAACCGGCTGGAATGTGGAGGAGAGTGTCAGACGACTTGGTAATATGACGCTTGTCTTCAAGGTTCGCACTTTTTGTCTCTCAGAAAACAAAAGTTGCAGTCCAACTGAACAAGCAAGTGTCGTCCAACCGGCTGAAATGTGGAGGGAAGTGTCAGGCGACTTGGTAATATAACGTTTGACTTCAAGGTTCGCACTTTTTGTCTCTCAGAAAACCAGTGCCTTTATTTTCTAGCCACATCTTGAATGCCTACTATTTTTTTCTGTCATAGTATCACATCAGCTCATAATAATAATTATGTCCGTTGATAATAACTATTAATTATGACCGTGGTTTTTGAGTTTATCCAATTCAAGCAGACATACGTGGCGGAGGACTTTTCTGAAAATATGTAGTAATAAAGGTGCTAATTTTTCTCAACCGTATTTGTTGATGATACCTTTAATTTACTTTTTTCCTATTTCTTCAATATAGGCAACATAACTATTCAATAATTCTGTTCCTGTGAACCTGCTCTTCACTTTAACAACATTTAGATTCAATTAATCGAAACTGTGACATAATTTTTTTATTGATTTTTTTATTGTTTTTGTTTTTTTCACTGTACTGAACAATTCTTATTTTATTTTTTTCGTTACTCCATTTTTGTTTTTTACCTTCCAGTTTATTTCCCAGTCAATTCGCTAACGCTTCTACACTTTCTGAAAAGGAAATATTATTGAAATTTTAACACTTTTTCATAAAGTTCATTCCAACTAATTAATTTTCAAAATTCTATGTATCGATATTCATTGTCACCAGTCAGTATTAAATTTGGATAACGTTACTTTTATTCCACATTGAACCATAGACATGAAAACATTACAATGAATACCACTACCAACAAAGAAGATGAAAGTTACAAACAAAATGTACATATGTGCATGCCATCATTCACTTTCTACTCTAACCTCAATTCACAGAAGACCACGAAAACTATACCGTTTTCAAGGTTCTGAGAATTTAAAGTGAACGTTTTGATGAAAGTGAAAACCGTTGTGAGATTAATCTCACGATATAACTCACGACATCCAAAATGCATCTGAAATCTAAAATTAAAATACACTAAAATGATATTTACATCGAAGAGGAATGATTTTCTTTCAAATTTCGTTCGAGTATCTTTCTCAAAATGTAAGTGATGTCAATACTTCCGCAATTTAAAAACAATAGTTTCTTCAAATTCGTTGTTTGGAAATTGTTGCTAAAAATGAATATTTTATAGAATATCCAAATATTAGCGATCGTACTCATTTCAGAACCAAATCAAGCGAAAAATTCTACATGATAACTTGATTCTACAATTTTACCTTCACTTCCCCAAAAAATCCATTCCACATTTTTTTTCAAATTACTGGTTAATTTCCACTTTAAATCAATATAAAACTCCAGTCAATTACTGTATAATAGGTATTCAAAGAAATCATCTTCACTATCACTACATAGTACCTATACATTAAAGTCGCTTCTCGCTGTCTGTTCTTATGTATGCTCAGATCTTCGCAATAAATATAGTTTAAAAAACTAAAAAACACGCTTTTAAAGAACATCGATCTAAAAAGTGAAAATATTTTTTTTAAATAAACTTAAAACAACAAACGAAAAATACTAGTATTATTGTGAAGAAAGCGACAAGCGCTTGATATACAAAAAATATGGCACAAAGCGCCCACACTTTTTTCACAATAATACTAGTATTTTTCGTTCGTTATTGTTTTAAGCTCATTTAAAAAAAAACATTTTCAACGTTTCAGTTCGATGTTCTTTAAAAAGCTTTTTTTTTTTTAGTTTTTAAACTACATTTATTTTTCATTTTTTAGTTTCGTATGCTATAAAAGCGTGTTATTAGTCTTTTTAAACTATATTTATTTCATCTAAACTTTGGGATCAATAAGCCGTATATTGTTTAGAAAAATGACCTTTGATATTTTCCGATTTCAGAGAGGAAGCCTGAAAATCAGATACTAAGCCCAAGGCAGCAGGCGCGCGTGTTGATAAAAAAATACTTTTTTCAAATGAAGAAATACTTGTAAAGTGAGTTCGAATTATATCAAGGAGGTTCAAACAGCGCCATCTGCCCGCGAATAGATCAAGCAATAATGTCGATAATTCTGTCAAATACAGATCCCGAGCCGATATAACTAAACAATTCACTACATATTATTCTTCTTTCATGAATCTTGAAAAAATAAGCGATGGCATATGTCTAAAAACATGTTTAAAATAATGTAGTAGCTATTTAGACAGATATGATATTAATCCTAACCAACAAAGAAAACGTTAGTTACCTGCTCAAGCATTTCATGCACAGTATAAGTGTCCCTCAAATTCAAATCATATCTTAAGGTTAGGTTAGCTTAGGTTAAGTCCAAAGTGAGTGGGTCTATTCGACCCTCCACCGCAACTCGCAAGGGTTTATTGACGCTTACACCTCTTCACACTCGGTCAAATAAACCTAGCTTCTTAACGAAGCCCATTAGTTTGTATGGTGAGTGGTCTTTCAGGTCAGACGGTAGGAGTACGGCTCTGGCGAACTCTCCAAATATGATTCTGTCACCAGGCACAAAGTATGTGCTCTGCTGTTTCATCATTTTCCAAACAGAGGCGACACACACTGTCTTCCGACAGTCCGAGTCTCTGCATATGATGATTCAAATGACAGTGACCTGTAACAAGGCCTGTTAGACATCGTAGTCCATCCTTACTGTAGCCCAACAACTGTTTGATATCATGCTTCGAAGTATGAATGAACGCCTTGGAGTGAGCCAATCTTGGAAGATTCTGCCAGAGGTCCATAAATCTTCTTGCCATCCAAGTGTTCAATATTTGTTTGGCAAAGCCTAAAGCGATGCCAATGACAGGTTCTGGTCCGATAAAGCTGCTTGCAGCACCCTCCTTGGAAAGGGAGTCAGCAGCCTCGTTGCCTTCCAGGTCAGTATAGCCAGGAATCCTATCGAGGAGAGTCGTTTTTGGCAATTTGCTACCAACGCCGCTTGACTGTCCGAGAATATTTTTATTGACTTGTGTATGATGTTTGATTCTTCCAATCTCTCCGCACACAATTCAATAGCGTAAATTTCCGCTTGAAATACAGTCGCATAGGTTCCTAGGCAGGTTGATATCTCTGTCCTGGGTCTGCGACTGAAAACACCTGCACCAGAACCGGAAGGTGTTTTAGATCCATCTGTGAACCAACAACTATCTGCTCTTAATATTTCCTCTTCCCGGAGAATCCAGTCCTCTCTACTTGGAAACAGTACTTAATAAGGCAGTTCGTAGTTGACAGTATGAGGCATAAAGTCGGAGGTCATTTCCAGAATGCTCTGACTTCCATTGTCAATCAACAGTCTGTTGCACTCTCCATCAAATTGATTTGTGCAACTGGAAATATGCACAAGTCTATATGCAGTCCATCTGCATATTTTTCAAATAAAGTTTGTGGAGATCGAATCGTCAGGTGTAGTTTTTTAAATTACTATGGATCTTCATCAAGTAACGGCCGAATCAATCAGAAAAAAAATTAGATCTAGAAGGATCTCCATGGCCGCTGACGGTGTGGTACTGATGGCACCACTGATGGCCAGTCAAGCCTGTCTCTGTAAGCCAGAGAGCTTCGCCCGGGCCGTTTTCTGTAAAGCCTTCGGCCACCAGGCAATTGCACCATAAGTGATCATTGGTCTGACAATCATCCCATAAATCCAATGGATTTGTTTGGGACCTAAATCCCAAGTTTTACCACAAATCCTTCGACATATCCAAAGGGACAGTCTGACTTTGTGTAAAACTTTTTACAAGTAAGCGTTCTAGGTGAGTTTTGTATCAAGGACAATGACAAGATATTTTACCTCCGTTCCAAATGGATTGACCTCACCATTGAAAAAAAGTGGCGTTAGATCGTCCAAGTTTCTCCTCCTGGTGAAGGGGATTATCACAGTTTTACAGGGGTTGACAGACATCTGCTCCCTCAGGCACCAACTGTGAACAACGTCCATCGTGCTTTGGAGGATATTACCAGCTATTCCTTCTGACGTGAACCTTGCCAAGATGACCTGCATAAGCTTGCAGATCTACTTTTCTTCTGTCGAGGGCATCAAGCAGACTATCCATCAGAAACGACCACAGAAGGGGAGATAGTACCCCAGCTTGAAGGCAGCCTCTGGTGACCCTGAACCTAATGGCTTCACCTTGAGGAGTTGTAGTTGCAGTTCTGTTTACGAGCATGGCATAGATCCATCCAGTTATGGTCGATTCTATAACTTTCCTAGCCAGAGACGATCCTATAGATTTAGGTAGTGCATTATCAAATGATCCTTCAATATCGAGAAATACAGTATCCGCACTCTCCTTGTTGTCAAGGGATTGGGAGATTTTCTCTATTAGGTTGTTTAATGCTAAATCTGTCGATTTGCCGGTTTGATAACTTACTGGTGGTTATTCGCCCTCTGATGTATCCGTCCAGTATCCTCTCACTCCTTTCAACAGGAAGGATGTAAGGCTGATTGGTCGTACCGATTTAGGGTGTGGGTCTTTCCGACCCACTTTGGGTATATATACCGCCCCTGCTGCCAACCAACTGGTTGGTATATAATATCTTGACAATCACACATTAATATCAAAACTGTGGCGAGAATGCAAGAATGCAAGCGGCCTGACAAACCTATGCGACAGTCGTTTTCTTATTTTGTGTTGTTTTTAGATAGATAGGTACCTATCTATTTCAAAATTGAAATTGATAGTTGTGAATGAACTCATTTGATTAATATATATTAATCAAATGATGGATTGCTCCTTCTAAACAGTCTTCATCACCTTCCTCTAAAATTTCATAGTTTTGGGGTGGAGAAGGGACTGGCAAATTGTCTGAGTGTTGTACAGGCCGAAGAGCAGATGGGAGATTAGGGTATTTAACCGTTCCTCTTTTCTTCATAGATAAACCTTGCTTAATGGGAGGAGTTAAGCAGAAATAACAGTCGTCTGTATGATTGGTAGGCTCACGCCAAACCATAGGTACTGCAAAAGCCATTGCCCGGTTTTTATTTTTCAGCCACTCTCGCAATATGACGGAACAAGAATTACAACATATATGAGGAGCCCATGATTTATCTTGGTCCCCAACTTTCACACCAAAATAATGTTCATAGGCTGTCTTAACGATAGGTGTCATTTTACGTTTCTGAGCCTTAAATGTTATTTCACCACATATATAGCAAAAGCTATCGACAGAATTCACACACTTTCGAGGCATTTCAGATCAGCACTTAAATTAATTTAAAAATCAACTTCACACGATAATTTCAATAGCAACCACGTGCGTACAATTGACAAACTCACATAGGTTATGTTTACTACTTAAGAACAGCTGATGAGAGGGGTGTTATGTAAACAAACATATGTACCAACTGTTGGTGATGAAATATTTCATTTGTTGAAAACTCAATATACATATATATAATATAATGATACTATATCTTGAAAACAAGAGCTAATATATAATTTTTATGGTCACTTTCGGTTTTAACACGTGGAAATACATTAAAATCATCTAATTTCAACCCCGAAACAAAATCTTTGTTGTGTTGTGTATTTATCCCAGATCATTATTATTAGTTACTATCGTTGATACCTGTGTTCGCTCAGGGATTCGATACGAAATTGTATGATGTTGGAATAAAAGGATAAACATTACAGAATATTTCAGAATATTCCGGGATATTCTGGAGTATCGTGGAATATTCTCGATTGTTTTGAATTGTTCTAGAATGGTTTAAGAGGCGAAATTTCCAGTCCATATATTACGTACGTTTCGTGGTCATCCCACATTGATTTGGGATGTCATTCTGAGATGTTCTGTAACGTTCCAGATAAACATCGAATAATTTTGGTGACACTAAATGGGCTCAGAACCTCTTTTTGGCAAGAATGCGCACACTGGCTTTTCACAATACAAACATAGGTTGTAGCCGTAGATGTTAATTGCACATAATCGGAATCCCAAAATTCATCATCGATTGTAGACCTGCTGACTGCCACTGTTACACAATTTTCGATAAATTGTAAACGTTCACAAAAACCTTCAAAACAACAACATAACATATATCAGGTAGTTTAAATCTTGCTAAATCTAATGAAATACGCAACACCAAAATGAATACAATTATTCACGGAAACGCTTGATGAGAGGATATTTCGTAAGACAAAACAAATGCAATTTTATCGAAAACATTTACAACGATGAATACTTCAAAAAACGAGGTTAATCTTCGGAAGTGCACGCTGTTAGTTTAGTAAGTCGAAGGATAAGTTGAACTATATTATACTACTCGGAAAAGAAATTTCTCAGTTTACTGAAACCGATATTAACATTCAACGAAACTGCATAAGATAATTCAAAAAAGGTGAAGATTTCAATAAAGAAATGGTGAACATATCTGGAAAACTGATAATAAAGATTGTAAAAACCCCAGTGCTTTATCTTTGAACTAACACGATGAATATCTGTTCATTTCAATCAGAACAACTGCATACCGTTTAGATATTTTGATGTATAATTTTTATTCTTATTGTCACGTAGTTTTCAACGAGTTTAATGTTTTTGATTGTAATGTTTTTGTTTGTACATACCCTAACGGGCATAAGCATTCAGCCAATCTTTGGCTAGCTAAGTAAGAACATCAATATATTATAGTAGTAACTAAACCCTCGGCTTTCATTTTTTCGAGAGTTGGAAAATTTTGCTGGTGGGGTTGGGAAGATTTGGATTCCCCCCCCCACGGTTTTTCTTTTCGCTATAGCCCTTACTACACCTCACGATTTGATCTTCACAAACTATCACATGTTTCGCTAACACAGTGACTTTTTCGTAGTGAATAACATACTAAAAATAAATGAAGATACAAAAATAGAACTATGTAAACAATGAACTGAAGAATATAATTTTGATTAATATTTCCAAGTCTAGCAGTCTACATGACGATGTTTACAATTAAACATATTCAAACATAAAACCACAAGAACTGGGTATCTTTCTTGTTGAAGTCATCGTTTTCAAAAATTTTCCCCTGGAATCATAGCGGAGATATATTATTCAATAAGTTTCTAGGTCGACTTCAAAATAATATACTGAAAACAAGTTTTTTTGAATATGGGTTTTCATTTTCGGTGGGAAAGTAGCCGGTTGGGTTAGCGTGAGTGGTTCGTTCTACTCATTCAATCGACCGTTATGTGGAATGACGGTTTGAGCCCTACAGCCGGACGATTAATTTTTACTGCGTATCATCCAATCCGTGATGAGAATCGCACAATGAAAGGTAAGACCTCGTTAATCCTCGGCTCGCAAAAGTTAAAACTTCTTAGGGTACATAGAAATTTTTCAACACAACTGATCTGGTTCACAACACAAGTCACTGTCGCGGATAATTTTGTCTTAAATGTCAAATGACAATTGCAGATATCAATATTGAAGTATTATTCAATTACATGAAGTTTCTTACCACGTATTTGATTGCAAAAGGCGACAATAGAACAAAAAATCGGAGACAATTCAAAAAAACTATTTATAGAATAATATAACAGATAAACCTGTTGGTGGTGTCACATATTACATATAGTGCATTTCTTTAATGTCCCCCCTTTTATTTTTTGAACGGGTCAACTCAAAAAATTGAAATTTGGGATAATGAAATCAATGCATGAATACTTTATTTTGAAGTGAAATTGGCGAACTTGGCAGATGAAACTTTCAAGATGGCGACTGGGCGCCATTGCGCCGTCTGGGAAAAAAATTAAAGGGAAAGGGGGGTCTTGTGACATATTATTTTGAAGTTCCTGACGAATATTTCACAACCCTAGAATATGAAGTCAATATCTTCACCTACTACAAAATGGCAGAACATTTAATAATTTCCTGAAGACAAACACATTAATATCGATATTTCTAGAAATATTCCTTTTTATCTGCCATATGGCCATACCAACAAACCGATAAGGCTTGTTAAGTTATTTTTTGTTTATAGTGTTCAGTGAGAATATTTTCATTTAGTTTTCGGTTTTACCAGTAGAAAGGTCCACGTCAACAATCTCTAAAATGGTCAATTTTCGTCCATTGGAAGAAAAAAATTGAAGCGATTTTTATTTACGGTGCGACGCGTAACTTTCACGAGACCGAAAAGATTTTCAATGAACGTTTTCCGAATCGTCCTATTTGAGGGAACTTGTATCCAAATTCACAACTACCGGTGGTGTACATAATAAAATGCCCCCAGGCCATCCATCCATTCCGGAAGAGCAGCAAGTGCAAATAATTGGTGAGATGGTAGTAAATCCTGAATAGTCTACTTATTCCGTCGCGAATGTTTTAGAGGTGTCTCCTTCTACTGTGTGGAGACTTTTGAAGAGGAATAGGTATCATCTATACAAAATTAAAATGGTACACCAATTAACTGAAGATGACCCTGATCGAAGAACAGAATTCTGCGAAATCATGATGGAAACCATTGCAAGGCATCCTACCTATCTCCACAATATTTGTTTTAGTGACGAATGTACTTTTTTTTAAAACGGCAATGTTCACAGACAAAATTGCTGTTATTGGACTGACAATAATCCTCACGTTTTCCAGGAAACACATACCCAATATCCAGAAAAAATTAACGTTTCGGCAGGAATATTGGGAAACCATATTGTAGGACCTATATTTATTGATCAAAATTTAACAGGAGAACTGTATTTAAATATGCTGGAAACTACTGTTGTCCCTCTCATCACTGAAATCGTCGAATTCGATATGGATATTGTATCCCAACAAGATGGAGCACCACCATATTACTCCAGACAAATAAGAAACTATTTGGAAAGTACTTTTCCCGGTCGTTGAATTGGCCGTCGAGGTCCTACAGAATGGCCAGCCCGCTCGCTTGATTTGACACCTTTGGACTCTTTTTATAACGAAACTGTACGAAACTGAACCTGCTTCAATATTGGAAATACGGCAGAGAATAATAAATATTTGTAGAGATATTGACGTTACTGTGTTCGAAAATGTTCGGCGTGAAATATCGGATAGACTGTTCATATGTCAAGAAGTTCAAGGCAACCATTTTGAGCATCTTCTGAACTGACCTCAAGCTTAGTACCTCGAATTATGTAGTTGAATGTCAATGTATTCAGGCAATTATTAAAAGTTCCGCCATTTTGTAGTAGTTGAAGATATTGACATTATATTCTAGGGTTGTGAAGCATTTGTCAGGAGCTTCAAAAAGATATATCACAAGACCCCCCTTTCTATTTAATTTTTTCCCAGATGGCACCCAATCGCCGTCTTGAAAGTTTCATCTGTCAATTTCACTTCAGAATAAAATATTCGTGCATTAATTTCATTATCCCAAATTTCAATTTTTTGAGTTGACCCGTTCGTTATCGATTAAAGGATTTTTTATATCCGTAACTGCTTGACCTATGCCTGACAATTTGAAAGATAAATATAATTGAGAGGCATCTGCATGGAGATGATATTTAAAAGACTCCAACCAATGACACAAGTACGTTAATGTATCGTGTATGACGTCATATCTGCACGCACCAGTGACGAGCTGATTCTGAGAAGCAAACACGAAGATACGATGGCATTGAAAATGGATATATGAATACATCTCTTACTTTTGAGATTTATGTTGACAAATTAATAAATTCATTGACTGAATGGTAAACATTATTTAATAGTAATTTTTTGATGGACGTTTTGAATATCCAAACTTTGAAATTATGAAAGCTGGATGATGATCTAAAATGGTAGAGAGATCGAACTTAGAGCCTTCATAATAAAATCACAAGTGGTAGAGTTAACATTCGTAAATTAACAAAATGATATTTGCAAGAGTCAGTAAGTTCAAGCCTCATAATTCGCAGAGCCTTTTTTGAAGAACAAATACATATTGTTCATTTCACAGATTTGCTGCAGAAAATTATTCCAAACAAGATGTGGGAGTATATGGTTACGAGTTACGACAATATAATTTCAAATATCTTCAACTTACTTCAATTTCTTTCATATTTTGGAATAAAACATTGTCAACTTGAAAAGCTACAACTCATAAAAACGAATGTCGAGTCTACAAAATGAACAAAGCCTTATTTTTATTCTATTTATCTATTCAAGTATTTTTGTATTACTGAAATTAAATTCTTTCATTTAACTACATACATATTACAGTGAATCATTATCAGTTCACTTAATTACTGAGCTTCTTACGAATTACTTAGAAAATTGAAATATTGCACATATAATTGTTCCACCTTGACTTGAAGTGAATTTATCTGTAGAATATTCATGGTAGTACTAAACAATCCTAAGAAAAAGGATATTATATAATCTCACATTATGTAACCAATCTATCGATTCATTGAAGCGTTCAATTATTTTGTCCGAACTGAGTATTCAAGGAAAAAACATGACCGCTGTCTATTTCGAATTTTCAAAGAATATAATTAAAACATATTTGAAGATTTATTTTCGAATGAGCTTCTAAGGTAAAATGAGAACACGCGATAACTTGTTGAAACCGAAAACAAATCATTCGAACAAAACAAGCACTTTCAAGAATCACCGGAAATGCAAAACTTTTCTCGATTATCGTTTCACCAACTAAGTTGACGTCTTCAGTTTTATTCATATCCTGAAGACGCGCGTGGAAAAGGATATTGCACTTCTGGTCAAAGTAAGTAAAGGTGATGACATCTAACCTCACAAAGACGCCATCTATAGGCTTGACAAGAATCAATCAACGTATTCAAAATAGTGGCTTCGACAAGATTCGACATTGACCGTCGAACGAGATTCGTCCTCTGTCTTTATCTGCAGTTTTCACAGTTGAAACCAGATGTTCTTCGTAAGGGTTAATGTGCCGCCTTCACTTACTGAGATTTGTCCTTTAAGCAATTTCTACTGAAATTCATAAATCGATATCCTGGTAGTTAAACATGATTAGGTAATTGTAATAATTCATTTCGATGCACTTTGACACGCATTTTTATTCAAGACACTGTCTTGAGTAGGTAAATAAAGTGTTAAAAAAAAAAATTATGATTTGTTATGCTTACATTTATTAGGCAAACAACTGAAAATTAGAATTTCATAAGAACATTTATCATGCTTTAAACTGTCACAAAAAATACAGAACCAGCAGCAATGGGTACATTCATTTGATTATGCCAGTCCGACTGAATTGGTCACGAAACACACGATATACAAGTAACAGTTTGACTATTACTCAATGGTATGGAATACTGATGATTGTAAGTCACAGAGCTGAGATTCTTCGAACTAGGTACTTGAAATCACCTCCACTATTTTTTAGTTAGAAATGGAAGCTGCAGAGGCTACTATTCCGAAATTCTTCGAAACGAAATATTCCAGCGCTGAAGTCTATACGAAGTCTGAACAGACTTTGGACTGTACAATCACCTTAAGATAACTGGCGAAATAAACAAGTAACCTTGATCTGTGGAGGGCAAATCATAAGTGAAAGAAATGGAAGCTTCAGGGTCAAGTATTCAGGAATTCCTCAAAGTAAGATATTCTTAAGTCATTTATTAATGATTCTAAACTAATTTAGCACGGCCAAACCTCCTAGAGATAACGGGTAGAAAAACAAGTAAACCTAATCAAATAGAAATCTCAAGTAATAAGGAAGCTACATTATCTTGGAGCTTCCTTTCTTCATGTGGCTTTCAGAAAGTTTCCCGGTCAAGAAACAAATCATTCTAGCAATGGGCATTTGTTAGAATAATATGTCGTGGGAATAACGTGACGATATAGAGATGAGCAAAAAATAAGCTGAACAGCTTCCTTGTCAGATAGATAAAAAAGACCTGAGATTGCTATTGGATTCCTATTGTTGCTACTGCAGCTGTGTAGCAACTGGTTTGCGAATTCCGAGCACAATTTCACTATTCGGCGAAATAAAGATTAGGAAAACCTCATTCACTTTTAGCGGCTTGAAATAAGTATGATAGTGAAGTGACACTAAATTTCAGATTTTGATATTATTTATTATTGAAAATACAAATCGTTCGACTTTTTTCACGTGATGTATTTCTTTGAAACAGCCTAAAAAAGTCGAAATAAGCGATAATATTTTTTTAAATTGAATATCTAAGAGAAGCTCCTGCACAATACTTTCGAAAGCCGGTTTAAGCGGAAATTAATGGTGTCACTTCATAGTATCGGTACAAATGGTACAGATGGAACAAAAACACCTTCCGGATCTGGTGCGGGTGTTTTAAGTCGCAGATCCAAGACAGAGATATCAACCTGCCTAGAAATATATGCGACTGTATTTCAGGCGGGAATTTACGCCGAGAATATCGAGAGGTTGGAAGAATCCAACCTCATACACAAGGCAATAAAAATATTCTCAGACAGTCAAGCGGCGTTAGAAGCTCTTGGCTTCTACCGAGCAACGTCTAAATTGGTAGCAAATTGCAAAAACGACTCTCCTTGATAGGAAGATTCAACAGATTGTCTCTGTCATCGGCATCGCTTTAGGCTTTGCCAAACAAACAATGAACACCTGGATGACAAGAAGATTCATGGACTTCTAGCAGAATCTTCCAAGATTGACTCACTCCAAGGCGTTTATTCACCCTTCGAAGCTTGATACAAAATAGTTGTTGGACTACAGTAGGGATGGACTACGATGTCTAACAGACCTTCATACAGGTAACTGCCATTTGATTCATCATATGCAGAGTCTCGGACTGTTGGAAGACAGTGTAAGTCGCCTCTGTTGATGTTGTTGTTGGAAAATGATGAAACAGCAGAGCACATACTTTGTGTCTGCCCCGCTGGGGACCGAATGAGGTTTTTAGAGTTCCTCAGAGCTGTATTCTTACCATCTGACATGAAAGACCACTCACCATACGGACTAATCGGTATCGTTAAGAAGCTGGGTTTACTTGGTCGAAAGTGAATAGGTGTAAGCCACAATAAACCTTTGCGGGTTGCGGTGAAGGGTCGAATCAACCCACTCACTTTGGACCAAACCTAACCTAACCTAGTGCGGCTCTGTACTAGCAGCCTCGTCTGCGAGATTACTATGCATGATGTTTTGGAGCACTCTGTTGCTTAAATGGACAGAATATAGTGAGAGAATTGAAAAATCATGTTTTTTTACTATCAATGTTGTAATTCAAGAAATAACAACATCATAAATTTTTCCTGAAGAAAACCCAAATATTTTTTATGTTTCATTTTCAAGTGAAAAAAAATAAATACTTTCAAAAATAATCCAACGATATTAACATATTTGAGATTTGTGATTTTTTTACATCCCAGTACTTACCTTGTATAATAGTTACCACGCCTCTCATCATAAAACGTTATAGGAATTAAATAAAACTTTCGATTTTGCTTGTTATTTGAATTTTGTTGTTGTGCCAATATTATAACTGAATTTTGTGACTCCATATAAACAATCTGAATGTATCCAACCAAGATAATATTGTAAACAATTATCTTAAATATGCAATATGCAATAATAATAAGAAATAACCAGATTATAAGATGTTTTATTGTAGTTATCGCATTTGTCCTTCAACAGTGTCTGCTACATGGTTGGTTTCCTAAACTTGAACGTCAATGAAACCCGTTTTTTAAAATAGGCTATATCCATTTCTCTCTTCTTTGAATTTGGCATTAACAATAAGTGACTAGTTAATAACATGAATACAGATATTTACGAATATATCTTGTGAAACTAATTCTATAAAAATTATTTAGTGCTGATGAAACTTTTTCTCTGGAAAATTGAAGATATGCTATTGCGTTTAAGACTAATAAATAGTATTGTCTGTGAGTGTAGCTTTTGTAGAAATTATTAAAAACTTTATTGAAAATTAGTGCTAAATATACTCACCCAAACAAGATATTTTCATACCTGAATATTATTCTGTTCGAAATTAGTGTTGAACATATGTTATTTACAGACGTACTTACTAATGGTAATATTAGTATTCAATTAGTTACACAAACAATTTGCATTGAAATGAATTTATATTTTGTCGCATAAAAAACACTATGACTCCATGCGTTACATGAAGCTTATTACATGTCTTTCTCAATTTCGTAAAGAAATTTTAAAATGATTGATGATTCAATTAGAATTTTTCGTTTGACTACTTCAGTATAGCAAAAGAATTTGTTCGTTTTTATCGTTAACGGAAGAAAAATGTTCTCACCAAGTGAATTGCGGTAAATGACACATTCAAGTTATTGATAAAAATAGTACTCACCTGTATTTAGACCAATACAAAACACGGTTATCACTATTAAGTTGAAGAACATACGTAGAGAAGTTGCCATAGTATCCACGCCACGACCACTGAGCACAACTAAACAACGACTGCACTTTCTTCTTCAGAATACCTTCCTCCTCATTTGATTGTCAGTTATTGGCTGGAACACTTTCTTCTTTTTCATATCGTATGGGTCAAGGAGATATACCGGTTCGTAAATGTCTCATGTGAGGATCAATCCAATTTGTATGATTTACTTATTGAGTTGCATAGTAGAAAATATTCTGATTATTTAATTCTCAAGCTCAACTAATGACGGTGTTATCGAATAGATATAACCGGAACTCTAAAACAAATAAGTCGTCATCCAGCACCACACACAGCTTTTCGACCCCTTATAGATCCCATCAGTAGTGCCAGGCTGAACCACCAATGCATTACTGTTGGTCGATTTGAACCACGTTGAACCATAGCCTTTCGACTGTTTGTTCGTCGGGAGGAAAAGCGGGACACCACTAAATGAGGGTAGAAACAAAGCAGAAAGTGCCTGATCTTCATGCCGTTCTGACTAGATGCACCCCTTCCTGACTGGGGTGGGTGATGAAAAAACTGAGGTGAGTGTCGGGGCCTTCTGAACCGAAAGAAGAAGATAATCTTGACCTGTAGTTATCATTTGATCTCCTTTACCGAGATCGGCACTCCCGTGACCGGAGAGACTCAATGCCTTCCTAAGTTGGAGTCTTGTACATATTAACTCAGATTTTCAGTTTAGGTACCAACGTTCCAGTGCGCGTTGCATGTAGATGACCTCTAACTTCCGACTCACGGAAGAGGTGAGGAGAGCCGTATTATCATCTCAGTCAATCTATTGAAAACACTTTTTTCTCACCAGAAAAAAATGCTTCAGTCGACACACGTTTTGTTTTAAGCAAGTTAGCATCATTAGGAGATGTCTAAGACTACTTTCCTATCGACGATGTATTAATTACTAGTACCTAATTTTGTGATGCACTGTTTGAAACCTTTGGTGTAGAATCAATAATACTGGAGTTTTTTTCCCATCACCATCTTCCTCTTGAAGATGATCACCAAGTGATATTCCTCTTAAGGTGATCACTTGGTGATCGAAACACGTCTCATGGTGTTAAAATAACGGTTTGGTGTTGGGAAAAAACTCCAGTAATATTCACTAATACCTAATATTATTTGCCACCTGACTTATATCTGATCTTCACCTGTATTCTACCTGAGATTACTTGAAGGTGCGAAAAAGGAGCTGTTAGATATGGGGCCTCTGTCATCGCTAATAGACCTTATTCCACATTTTTTTATTTCTAAACTTTCGTAGGCATCTAAAAATTTGTTGTCGTGTACCGGTCTCAACAGTTTCAAGCATTCTTCACTCATTCTGTGTTCGTTTCCTATGACATGTTGAACACTGGACTTATCTGGTCTATGAATTCGAATTAATGAAACATGTTCCTTCTATGTTCCAGAGTTGAAAGTGTTTTTTTAATACTTGAGAGGAGTTTTCTTCCTAGTCTCCGGAAAACAATGCGCCTCATGGACATGAGACATGGCTTTTTTCACCCATCTTTATCAGGACACCCATTCCATCAATCTTTTGTCATGTACTATTTTTTACGAGTCCTTTGCTGGATGTATGTTATATTCTTCTGGACATAATTTGGGTTGTCCATAAATTGTTTGCCTCCTGTGATCCAATGCCTCACATTCACATAAAATATGGGAGCTGTCTTTGTCCCTTATTGAATTGTCAGTAGTTTAGGTATCCGTTATACAGCCCTATTTTATTCAGATATTCTTTCTCTGGACAGTGTCCAGTCAGTAGCCCTGAAATTGTTTTGAGCCGATCTCTGCGTCGTTGAACTCTGGTACCCCCACAGCTCGTTCAGAGCTGTGGGTTCAGAGCTCTTTAGTTACTGATTCATATATGGCATACTAATCAGATCTTTCGTTGCATACAATGCCTAATTGTTCTGAAACTTATATGTAGTCAATCTATTCCTGTCCCCCAGTTTTCCCAGTTCTTCACGGCATTTCCAGACCAGTCTCGATGTCAGTTTTGGGTTCGTCTGTGTCCCAAATGTAGCCTGGCTGTCTGTGAAAATATTGATCCGCCGTTGAGACCTCAAATTAATGTTTCCTGCGTATTGCAAGATTACATACACTTCAGCCTGCAAGACTGATGTGAACTAACCGAGTGGGTAAATGAAATGCAGATTTCTCCCCGAGCAGTAAATACTAGCTTCCGTTCCATGTTGGGTTTTTCACCTGCCTATATACCAGGTGTTTCTGATGCCAAAGTTTGTGTAGAACATGTATTTCAGTGTCATGTGGTCCGAGGACATATTTGATGATGTTGTTGATAATTCGAAGCTGCGGCCAGAGCGCATGGATGAAATGCAGGAGAAAATGCTGTAGCATTAACACTGGCGTTGCGTGGAGAAGCAACCAATATTTTGCAAACCCTCACGGCCCATGAACAGGAAGACTTTAACTTATAACGCATCCTGAGCTACGGTATGGGCAGACCCACCTAGAGTATGTTTACCATTCACAGCTGAAGAACCGCTGCCTGAAATCAGGAGAATCTCTACAGGAATTTGAAGCCGACATTGCTCGATTGGTTCGTCTGGCATATCTTGCTACAGCGGAAAATGTAATGGAGCGGTTAGCAATTCAGGCATTCTTGGACGGTCTTCGCGACCAAGAAACGAGGTATGCCTTGACACTAGCTCATCCCAAACATCTCGTGGATGCACTGGCAAGCGCCCTGGAGTTTGAAGCTGCAAAACAATTCTGCAAGAGCCACGGCAAAGTTCGAACTATCGAGGAAGATGGACAGATGCCTGCTGATATTGAGGCCACCATTAGAAAGGTAATGAAAGAAGTGTTGCCTGAGCGAAAACAAATAAGATGCTGGAACTGTGGGAAAATTGGGCATGTGCGAAGCAAATGTCCAGCATTCAATGTATCAACACCAAATCAGGAAAACTAGAGGGGGTCGATGAGAAGGAGTAATCGTTGACCTGTACCCAGCAAGTCCCCGTAAAAAACGCATATGTTGCCATTCTCCAACGACAAGACAAAGGTGTTTTCGTAGACGGCCTCATCAACAACGAGCCTTGTACATGCTGATAGATATAGGTGCGACGAGAACCATTCTTGGGCCAACCTTTGTCAACACAGGCAAGAATTGAACCTACAAGTTGGAATCTACAGGGGAGCAACAGGGGAGCCAGCCACTGTACTTGGAGAACTACCAATTGAATTGAACCATCGTTCATTGGTAACGAACATCGAGGACGATGCGATTATTGGAATGGATATAATAAATTCCAGAGGGTTCGAGCTGAATTTTCAAGACGGCGTCCTACGTATCGGCGAAAGAGATGATCAGGGTCCTGTTGACTGAAGACGTGTGCGTACCTGAGAGGGCTGAAACCATCCTGGAAGCTCGCTTGGACGGAAGTGCGAGCAGCGGAAAGGTGGTAATGTTCGAGCCCAAGATACACGATGAGAAAATTGGACGAGAAATGGCACTGGGGAAGACCCTGTTAGGTTAGGTCCAAAGTGAGTGGGTCTATTCCACCCTCCACTGAAACCCGCAAGGGTTTATTGTGGCTCACACCTATTCTCACTCGGCCAAACAAACCCAGCTCCTTAACGAAGCCGATTAGTTCATATGGTGAGTGGTATTTGGGGTCAGACGGTAAGAGTACGGCTCTGCCGAACTCTGAAGACCTGATTTCCACCTTGATACCTACGACAACCTTCCCATATGAGGATTTTTGCATATAAGGGGTTAGTTCCCCCACCTGAGACAGATTCTGCGTACGCCGCAGCTCTCGCTCCTGAATTAAATTTACAGGGAGGTCAATTGGAGTCGTAAACTCGACATCCATCTCCTCTGTAGACTCGCTCCTGAACTAAATTTACATTGAGGTCCGTTGTAGTCGTAAATTCGACATCCATCTCCTCTGTAGACTCGCTCCTGAACTAAATTTACAGGAAGGTCCATTGGAGTCGTAAACTCGACATCAATCTCCTCTGTAGACTCGCTCCTGAACTAAATTTACAGAGAGGTCACTTAGAGCCGTAAACTCGTCATCCATCTCCTCTGTAGACTAGCTCCTGAATTAAATTTACAGGGAGGCCCGTTGGAGTCGTAAACTCGACATCCATCCCCTCTAGAGACTCGCTCCTGAATTAAATTTACAGGGAGATCAGTTGGAGTCGTAAACTCGACAACCATCTCCTCTGTAGACTCGCTCCTGAACTAAATTTACAAGGAGGTCATTTGGAGTCGTAAACTAGACATCCATTTCCTCTGTAGACTCGCTCCTGGATTAAATTTACAGGGAGGTCAGTTGGAGTCGTAAACTCGACATCCATCTCCTCTATAGACTCGCTCCTGAACTAAATTCACAGGGAGGCCCGTTGGAGTCGTAAACTCGACATCCATCTCCTCTGTAGACTCGCTCCTGAACTAAATTTACAGGGAGGTCAGTTGGAGTCGTAAACTCGACATCCATCTCCTCTGTAGACTCGCTCCTGAACTAAATTTACAGGGAGGTCCGTTGGAGTCGTAAACTCGACATCCGTCTCCTCTGGAGACTCGCTCCTGAATTAAATTTACAGGGAGGTCAGTTGGAGTGGTAAACTCGACATCCATCTCCTCTGTAGACTCGCTCCTGGATTAAATTTACAGGGAGATCAGTTGGAGTCGTAAACTCGACATCCATCTCCTCTGTAGAATCGCTTCTGATCTAAGTTTACGAGAGGTCAGTTGGAGTCGTAAGCTCGACATCCATCTCCTCTATAGACTTAGCGTCAGAATTTTTTTTTAAGTTCAATCTGTCCATAAAAGTCCCACGAGTAGCTAGGGAAAGAAGGTCAATCACGGCAGACCCCCGCATTACCGTGACAAGGCGATGCTACGAGAGGGCGCCCGGTATCTCGAAGGTTTCGTAGAGACAGCTGATAGGCTGTGTCATTCATCCTCTCGGCACGGATACACACACCTTAGGATTGAGCCATCGTTGGGATGCCATTCAGTTAGGGAATAACAGAACCACAAGTGATTCTGTCATTCCCGTATCCAGCAGGGCTACGTGGAAGCAGGCATCCGATGGCCGGTTTGCTCAACCCCCACATCCCAAGCCAATGCACTCGCCGAAAACAGCATGTACAGTGGTTCAGGCAGAGAAAGATGAACAAGGACAGCCAACCCGCCCTGTTGATAAAGTTGTGCCAGTCAGGGTCATAAATGTCAACTACTTTTCCGTGACCTTGAAAAAAGAAACAATGCGGGGCACTGTTAGTCAAGAAGTACAATGAAATAATCGATATTGGAGAAGGAAAAGGCGGCAGAACGAATGTGGTTCAGTATAGAATCGACACTGGGAATGCCAGATCAATCCGACAATCAGCTAGAGAATCCCTCTCACCAAGAAAGAAGAGGCAGACAAGATAATCAGCGATATGGGAAAAGAAGGAGTCATCAAACCTTCTGACAGCCCCTGGTCTTCCACAATCGTATAAGTGAACAATAAGGACGGCTCGACAAGGTTCTGCGTGGATTATTGCCAACTAAATAATGTGACGAAGAAAGACAGCTACCCTCTCCCATGAATCGACGACACCCTAGACACACTAGCCGGCTCCACAATTTTCTCGACTTTGGAATTGAAGAGTGAATATTGGCAAGTTGAATTGGCCCCAGAAGATCGAGAAAAAAAAGGTTTAACCATCGGCTCAGGATTGTGGCAGTTCACGGTTATGCCATTCGGGCTTTGTAATGTAAATCAGTTCGCGATCCAAGGGTGAACTTAAAAATATTAGATTTCCGTGAATCCTTCCCTCTGACTATTTCCTCTTCAGAGTCATTTTAGGGAAATTTTGAAATCGAAATGCAGACTAGGGCAAGTCAAGCGTGAGCGCAGCTTGCAGAAAATACACCAGTGCCAAATCGCGAGACCACAAGCTTCGGTCAATCAAGTTCCTTGTCAGACACGCTTAGCCGCCTGATGAGTGCGACTTCTACAAGCAGACGCGGAACCCCCCACGACTCTGCTTTCACAGGAAACAGTATTCCGAGAACTCCGGTACAGTCGGCCAGTCTGAGGGTACACTCTACTCAACGTAGACCTTTTGCGTACGAGGACACCAGTACCTCTCCCGTGGTCGCAGAGTGACAAACCTTGGGCGTTTGGTGGTTTTTCAGCAAGTCGAGTAGTTAGAGAACTCGACATGACACAAAGGACAGAGTCCCCAAATCGCGAAAAAACTCCGCGAAATAGTGAAGTTGTGTTAAACCGCTTTAGGAATTTAAATACACCGAATACGTTGCGAATGGACCAGGAAACATTTGCAAGAGAACGTCAGGAGACGTCCGAGAAAATGGACATCGTCTCCGAGGAGAGGTGTTGTCTAGGACCAGGAGCACGCACCAGGCCAATCTTCGTCAATTGCTCGACATGCGAGCTGAATTGACAACGCCAAGAACGGTCTCCACTAGAAAACATCCACAGAGCGAACCCCTCCTATGCTGAGATCGGCTCCGACAACGAGCTAACAGCGTTTTTCATCAAAATCGGAACAACCGGAACAATTTGAAATGTTTAACCGGCGGCGACAACCGGAGGGTTGTCTGCCTCTAGACTTGAGAGTTTTCCCCAAACGAAATGTTTTGAGTGAAAACATTCAGGCGGCGATACCTACTTATGTAGTAGAGTCACCGAGGGTAATGTTTCACAGGGTGTACAGCCATCCTGTGACAACAGTAATCAGCGAAATGTCGAAGCCATTGTCAAACCCGACAAGAGAATCATGCTACCATGGACAGGACTTTCGAAACAGCGAATGTTTCGAAAAAAGAACCACCGGACAGGACTTTCGAAACAAGGAAAGTTTCGATAGGCGCGGTGAAGGCAGCGTTTCCAAAGCAAAGAAGGCTTTGGAGATGCTGGCAACATGGAATTGAGCGACGAAGCACAGGTCGTCCGACGCCAGGCGTCGCGATGCCCCCAGCGGGGAACACTTAGTGATCCCTGGGAGGAGAAGGGGTCATCGCGCATATGAGCGCCTCGTCCCCGGTTCGAGCCGGATACTGACGACCTAGCGGAAGCGCTAGGAGGTGGTGGAATGCCAGGGGATCACCCTGAAATCGAGAGAGGCTTGGGGGTGGTTCCATGGCGGGGTCAGTACCTAAACGCATCCCGATTCCCAGAATACGAGCAAACCGAAGCATACCAACCTCCCGTTGCACCCAGGCAAGAGCTGAGTCCTGAAATCCCAAGGGCTCAGGTCTGGTAGGCCAGCCGGCCGTTGCGACGAAGGGTAAATGCGGTCGACGGGGGCGGAGTCGTAGGACACGCCCCCCCAACGGAACCCTATTACCCCTGTGGAGGACAGACTGGTGAAGAAAGTGTGTTGTATGTGCTACCAGTAACGCACCTCGGATACGAACGAAAGCTCCAATTCGCCAGTATAACGTGGCTAGTCCTTTTGAGAGAATCGCCAACCCGTTCCCAGAGTCCGACCATGGGAACAAATACATCCAGTAAGTGGACAGAAGCCTATGCCGTGCCCAACCAGGGAGCCTTTACCGTCGCTGACGTCCTGGTACGATTCGGTGTCCCATTGAAGCTGCATTTGGACCAGGGCAGAAATTTCGAGTCCAACCTGTTAAAGAAATGTGTGAACTGTTGGACATTCGAAAGAACACAACCACAGCCTTACATCCACAGTCCGATGAAATGGTGGAACGATAAATAAGACCATAAACCTCCACTTGTCCAAGGTAGTCTCTGACCACCAAAGAGACTGGGACCAGTACCTCCACCTGTTCCTGTTGGCCTTTCGTTCTGCAGTGCACGAGTCAACCGGCCAAACCCCTGCCAGTACTATAATGGGCCGAGAGCTACGCCTCCCTTGCCATCTGAAGTTTGGGACGCCGCCAGAACGAGACACTGCGGGGGAAGACTATGTCAGCAAGCTTCGGCAGAGAATGGACGACATCCATGAACAAGTCCGTCTGAACATCCGGAGTACCAGCGGTAGGATGAAGGACTATGACATCAAGGCGAATACTGGAAGATTCGAAACCGGTGACCTAGTTTGGCTCTACAACCCTAAGAGACGCCGTGGTTTATCACCAAAGTTGCGGAACTCGAGGGAAGGTCCGTACAAAATCATGAAGAAGATAAATGATCTTGTCTACCAAATCCACCTCGAGGAAAGCCTAGGGTAATCCATTTCAATAGATTGGCTCCTTATTCTGGAAATCACGACTAAATTCGCGCCCTCAGACCACCGAAGGATGAATTGACGTTCTAAAAGTCTTTATACTCGAACGGACAGAAGGTCGTACATGGGGTAACTGAAGGAGAGCCACGAAACCTTCTCAAGTTCCAGTTAATTACGCACTAGCTCACTGCGTGGCAGAGGATCCCCAAATGTCCAGGGGTATCACTATGGTATTCAACAAAAAATTTGGTCAGCTACAAACATTACGAGAACAGAATCCAGAAGTCGGAGGAGTGCTACAGTTGAAAAAGGGCCAGAGAAACATTTTCTACTTGGTGACCAAAAAGCATTCTCGAGACAAATTGTGAAAAGCATGTTATATAAACAATATTCAGATCCAGCGGCATCAAGATTTTGGTGTGCACTAACCATCTTCCACGACCGAGGCGAAACGTCTTTAAGAAGGAGGCAATGTAACGAATCTGAAGCCGCCCCTAACCGATATTCTGGCCGACTCAGCTAACAAACACATGACATCACCGCGAAAAAATACAGTCAGGAATCGCAGGTAAAACTCTAGAACCGAACCGACTACAGATTTCTATAAAGGACTGCTACCGATATAAGCACGGCTTCCCGACCCGAGAGGGCAGTTCAGAAAGTTAATCGAGCGGCTAAACAAAAAATCAAACAATGGAAATAAATAAAGTGTTGGTTGCTAAGTTTTGTAAGTGTGTAAATTAGTTTGTGATTAGTGAAAATTTGTTGGAAATAAATTTGTTCCAAGACTGTTAATTTCTTAATTTATTACAATACTATTTGAATTTTTTCAACTAACTCCTCGAAATATTTCGGTTCTAGTAAAAATAGTAATTTTGGATGACAATGCATTGTTAGCTATAGTCCAAGATCCCAGAGCCGTAAGACACAACTTATTTTCTAAAGCATATAACTTTCGGTTCACAGTAGTCTCTTGTGTACTTTTTAATACCTGAATGTTTGTGGAGCTTGCCCCGTATATGTTTTGTAGAATATTACTCTGAAATCGTATAAAAAAATCAGACACTTTCCATGGGCCAAAAATTCTATCAGACGCTTCAAAGCTCTAAGAAAAATAAATGAACCTAATTTATTTTTAAATGTCTGATTTTTTTATGTTATTAAGATAACTATTACAATGTTATATTTAATCAGTCAGACAAATTGCAATGACCAAACATTCCCTAAACACAAAAATTACTCAACCATGAGTATGAGCGCGAGAGCACTATGCACATGCACTTCAGAGTAAAATATCTTAATATTTGAAAAATACGTACTGCTTTTAATATGTTGCTAAAGGGATTGCTGAAAGGGATTGCTAAAAAAATCGAAAAGCAACATGGCGGTCTATTTTTAAGCACTCCTTTGATATGGGTACCAAATAAAAGGGTTTGCTGCAAAGAAAACGAAAAATAACATGACGTTACTCTAAACCTAATATGGCGGATTTCCACAGATTATGAACTGTTTTTATTCTGAATTAATTCTTATCATCATGACTTTAATGTTTTTAAATTTGACTTTCAATTTGTTACACTCAATGACATTTTGTTATTGCAAAAGTGTATCTGTTTAAAATCTGTTTTTCCGTTAACCAGCTGTCGCACCCCTACGAACGACAACCCTCAGAAGTCGAAACTTGTGCGAGCTAAGGATTAACGAGGTCTTACCTTTTAACGTGTGATTCCTGATTCCTGTGTCATTGAAGTTTTTGCGAAAAATGGCTTTAACGAATTAATAAAAAAGATATATAATACAAATACGATAGAAACAGTGTTAGGACATCGGAAATGCATTTAAACTTGTATCCCGAAAGACGACAACACATCGAACTATGTTCAAGTTATTGGATCAAAATCTCACCGAGTTTGGTTTGTTTCAAAAGCCAATGAAAAAATACGGAGACAGAGTCAACAATCAAAATTTGATAAATGAGGTATGTATGAGACATTGTGTCCTTTTCAATGAAAATAGAACTTTGAACAAATAACAATAATTAAGTAAAATGTAAAGACAAAAGTAAATCACAGCAAATGCTCAAAACGCTGGCCTTGTCCATGATAACACAACTGTACCCCTCTTCGAATATTATTCACCGCACGATTAATTTCCCTCCTCCCCAATTTTCCAAACTCTCTAACAATGATGTGTTGAAGCTCCTCAATATTTTGACATTCCCTCTGACCATAAACTCTATTTTTCAGTGTGCCCCATAAGAATGTATCCATAACGCTTGAGTCTGGAGACCTTGCTGGCCACCTCACCGGCCCATTATTTCCTATCCATTCATCACCAAACCTTTCAGTCAGATAATTAGATACTCATCTGGTAGTGTGCGGTGGAGCACCATCATGTTGAAACCAGATGTTGTTATAGTTAGCCAAAGGTAGATCATCTAAATAGTTTTCGAAAATCGACATTAAAAGCTGGTGATAGGTTTCTCCATTCAGAATTTCGTCAAATAAATGAGGACCCGAAATTCTATTTTTGTAAATTCCTGCGCACACGTTAATACTAAATCGCACTTGAGGTCGAATTTCTCGGAACTGCCTGGGGTTGTTTATGCTCCAAATGTGTTCGTTATTTCGGTTGAATATCCCACAATTTGTAAAAGTGCTTTCATCTGTCTAAATTATATTTTCCAGGAAAACAGGCAAATCATGTCTTCTTATATTAGCCAATTACAGATTCTAATCGCGTTTTGGGATCACCTGGATGCAATTTTTGAGAGATGTGTATATTGTAACATTTTAAACCGCTTTTTTTGAGATGTCTCCAAGCACTTTTATAACAAATATTTAGTTTGTAGGAAATTTGACGTGTGGATTTCCTCGGGTTCATGTTTATCTGCAAATTATTAATTTTTATTGAAAAAGACATCATGTCTAACTTACATCATACATACCTCATTTATTATATTTTCTTTAGTTTCCTGGTCCATTCTGTCTCCGTATTTTTGCCCGGCTTTTCGAATGAACCAAACTCTGTGAGATTTGGATCCAATAGCTTGAACATAGTTCGATGTGGTGGTTGTCGTCTTTCGGGATACAAGTTTAAATACATGTTTGGTGAAATCAAAAATAAAAATTCGGTAGGGTGGGATGCCATTTCCTTAAAAATTCTGATAACTCTTCCTGAAAGGGCTTTGAGTGTGTTGGCGGAGGCAATAAATTTCTCATTCTCTAAAGGTATGTTCCCATCGTGTCTGAAAATTGCCACAATTTCCTCTACATAAAGGAGGCGATCTTGACAACCCAGCTAATTTTAGGCCAATTGCTTTGCTACCCGTCTTGTCTAAAATTATAGAAAAACTGGTAAAAAAACGAGTAATATCCTTCCTCGAGAAAAACAAGGTGATAAATTTATTCCAATTCGGCTTTCAGTCTTCAAAAGGTACACAAGACGCCATATTTTCACTCATGGAAAACCTGTACACCAATTTGAATGACAGAGAATCTGCGGCGGCCATGTTTTGTGACCTAACCAAAGCCTTCGATTGTGTAGACCACATGCTGCTTCTTCGCAAGCTGGAAGTTTACGGATTTAGAGGATCGGCATTACTTTGGTTTGAGACGTACCTTTCTCATCGGCGGCAGAATATTCTATTAGATGGAATTTCATCAGAGGAACGCTTCATTGACAGTGGGGTTCCACAAGGTTCCGTTTTGGGACCGGTGTTGTTTCTCATTTATGTCAATGACTTGGTCCATGTTAACATAAGTGGTAAATTCACATGTTTCGCTGACGACACCACTATCCTCTGGCATAGCAATACATCCTCCAATTTACTTGATCAAATCATCGTCGACATAAGAACGGTTAAAGAGTGGTGTGATTCCAATCTCTTATCATTGAACATCGATAAAACAAAGGTGATCACGTTTAGATGTAACATAGGGGAAGTACACTTGGAAAATGTAAAAATTGAAAATTTGGAGAAAAACAAATTTTTAGGGCTCTTCATTGATGAAAATCTAAAATTTGATTTCCATGTCGACTACTTATGTAAAAGACTATCAGCAGGATGTCATGCAGTGAGAGTTGTTGCAAGAGAGTTGGACACTACTATCACAAGATCAGTTTATTTTGCACAAATTGAATCCTATTTACGTTATGGAATTTGTTTCTGGGGAAATTGTGCGAAATTTCATTTCAATATGGTATTCTCTCTACAAAAAAGAGCCATCAGATATTTATGCAAGGCTAGCTACAGGGATTCATGCCACCCATTATTTGTGAAGCAAAAAATTCTGACCTTAGTATGTCTTTTTATTTTGGAAACAGTGTGTCTTATCCACAAAAAATATAAAAATCAATTTGGGAACACCGCAACTTATAGTACACGTCAGTCTTACTCCGTTTCCCTTCCCACACCTTCTCTAGCCCTTACACAAAATTCTATTATTTTCAATAGCGAGAAGTTATTTAACCACCTTCCCATTAATTTAAGGCGAATATATAATATAGTGTGGACGAATTCTACCAAGGCTCTATCGAATAACTGACATGTAGCTTTGTGTAAACAAGTTATTGAAACCAACACAAAATGGCTATCAATGTTCATTATGTAGAATTATATATTTACGTTTACTTAATATTCATAAATTCATGTACTTATATTTGTAGCTGTTCAGCTGGACTTAATATTGTTCTGTCCATATACTCTGCTCCGGTGTTTAAGCATTATTTTATAGTTTATATTTGTTAATTGTCCCTTATACATGTTTTACTTTACTAGACTTTGCCAATAAGATGTTTATATCTTGGGTAATAAAGCATATTTTGATTTGATTTGATTTGATATGTCGTAACACTGTTTCTACCGTATTTGTAATACATTTGTATCATATATCTTTTTTATTCATTCGTGAAAACTATTTTTCGCCAAAAATGAAATGACTTGTACAATAACAAAATGTCATTAAGTGTAACAAATTGAAAGTCAAATTCAGAAACATCAAAGTCAAAGCCTATTATGATAAGAATTATTTTTTTCTATACAGTGTGTCTCACTTCTCATGGAAACACCCTCGTATCTTCCGTAATATTCGAGGTAGAACGATGAAACTCTCTGGACTGATGGAAATGCTCAAAATGCACCCACCACCTGAATGGGGTCGGCCAAAGTGATATACGCTGTCCGCCAATCGCGATGGAACACCCCATTTTTACGGTAAAACATATTAGGGGGCAAAATAGGCTCAAAAGTCCTTCAGATTCGTGATCAGGACTACCAACTTACTACGATTACACTTTTTTCCTGAAAAAATGTCAGTCCTGAAAAATCCGAATTTGTTTCACTTCTCATGGAAACACCCCCGTATCTTCCGTAATAATTGAAGTATATTTTTTTTGTTTTTACATCAAAACATGAACGAAATTGTTTAAGAGAAACTCGACTTTTGTTTTCACATAAATAATTTATTTTTTATTTTGTTGTCATTGAGATAATTTCCCTGTATCCATAAACAATACTCCATACGGCAGATTCCATCTCCTTCGTGCAAAGTATGTAAAAATTTGGGTATGAATGCATGCATTTTATGCCTCTTTAAACACCTCCATATTTTACTGCGGCTCTTATTGAGTTGAAGCGATAAGTTTCTCAAACTAATTCTAGGATCAGCTTGATGAGCCGCCAATATAGTATCATCATCAATATGATGTTTTACAATTTTTCTGTCCTTTGTTACTTGACCAGTGCTCACGAATAGATTATATATTTTATGTACAGTTCCAGGGTGTACAGTTCCAGGGTGTACAGCTACCTCTAGCGGGTGTCTTCTATTAAATTCAGCGGCCGCTTCACGATAAGACCTCACCCCTTCACCAACAATTAAAACAATTTCAATTTTTGCTTGAAGTGACAGACGTGCCATATTGAACTTTGTCAATCAAAATGAGCTGATATCAGTTAAAATGGGAACACAGGAACAATATCCAACACAAATACAGGAACAATAAACACAATGGGAACAAAAACACGGCAGAAACAACAGGAACAACGGTGATTCAAAGAACAACAATACTAGAAACAACAAATGCAATGAAAACTGGTCTGAGGGTTAATAGAACAAGATCTTTCAACAATATTTTCAGGTTGACAGTAAATATCAATGAACAACTGTTTTCCATGGTGATTTCAGGGCACCGCATGATTGAATGAAACTGAAGTAATTCAATCCCTTCAAATGATTTCAGACAACAATTCAGCAAGTAGGTAAAATAATCTATATTCTACCTGTTCACCGAGTGCGATTTTTTCTCAAAAAGTTAACAGTTGTTTCGGTGTTGCAATGAGTATGAAGATTAATTTTGTTTCGGATGGTAAAATGTTTCCTCAATATTTTGATAAAGGACCCCACGCATTTCTTATGAGAAATGGCTTGCCTTGAATTTTGTTGAAATTTTGATATGTTGTAGTGTTTGATGTGGTGATTGAAAGTGTCCACAGCCAAAGCTCAGGATTGTACAGTTTTCGAGATGTGAACCTTTGAATATAGATTTTTTCCATTGTTTGCAGTTTTTGCTCATCAATCGAGAGCTCTCACTTCTGGTTGTGATAGAATTTGGATGTTCAGCAACCAGAATGTTTTACGAATAATCTTCTTCAGTTATAATAGATGCCGCCATCGATAATTTTTCATACACTGCTTCACACTTTCTCGATAATCTGAGAATGTGGTGCTGTGACATTTTTCTCAGATAGGCTCAAAATGGATGATAGCATCTCACAGCATCTGTATCTTTCATACCTGAGAGTACTATGTAGAGTAGAATGAAGGGGTTCAGGTATTGGAAGCGAACTATTTTGCGCAGTAATATGTTTTACCTAAAAATGGGGTGTTCCATCGCGAGTGGCGGACAGTGTATATCACTTTGGCCAACCTCATTCAGGTGGTAGGTGCATTTTGAGCATTTCCATCAGTCCTGAGAGTTTTATCGTTCTACCTCGAATATTACCGAAGATACGGGGGTGTTTCCATGAGAAGTGAGACACACTGTATCTCCAATTTTTTGAAAAAGAATGATAACTTATGATACATCATTGAAAAGGTTAAATCTGGTTCTATTCAAAACAGAAAGAATCCAATGTAGCGCCCATAAGAAAAAATAAAGTTGTTGATGATGGCCGGAAGACGAAACGTCAGATAGCAAATCTGAAAACACCATTACGCAGCAGGGAAAAAGTGGCAATGTGGAAGTGCAATTTATTTGCGAATCCTTAGAAATGAAAAATGAAGCCAGAAAAAAATATAAACCATTTTCCAAAATTTCTGTTTTTTCCGGATATCTCCGGGTATAGTCGAAATTTCAGAACTTTCTCACCGGCATATTGTTAGTCAGATAAATGCGCAACTGTTCCCCAATTCAACCATCCTCGTATCTCTCATAGTTTTCGTGATCCCAATGGTGAGGATCGAATTTGAAACACCTTGTATATACTTTTGATTTAGGTATCTGACCAATTAATTTTTTTGAAGAATTCATTAAGATGTCATTAAACATGGAAGCAAGCTCGTCTGGGTATTATACGACTCTACCTTCAATATTTATTGTAACATAAGCAAATTTTTCTTTTATTAATTGTTTAATACAGAAATGACCTGCCACCTTGCTGTAAATCAATGCTCCAAGAAAATGTTATCCTCAATCAAGGTGAATTTGAAAGGAGTTGAAAATAAAACTCATTTTTGAAATTATTTCAACTATTTTATAACATTTCATTATTTTTTTTATGGTTATGTTTTGATAATTAACTAATGAAACTGATATTCCCTAGTAGAGAGTTAAGTAAAATTGAACTTTATTTTTCATTCTCCGACTCTCTTTTAAAAATCGGCACAATTATAAAATTAGGAACGTGCAATAATTATTATGATGAATTCAAACCTTAGTCAAAACTATAGCTACTACGAAACTGAACAGATACATTATTTGAATGGTGCCTTGTTAAGCTTTTTATTAAAAAGTGGCCAAAATGGTGTTCTATCTACATTCACTTCAAGATGTAAAACAGTATTCTTCTCTATCATACAATGAAAATTATTCAAATTAACAATGGTGCAGCCAAAATCTTTGGATAATAACCAAAAATATTCTGAAAATCACGAATTTGCTTTCGATAGATCGGTGAATAAAGAATCCAATGTCCAAATCTCTGTGCATGGCTGAACTTCCTTCTCAGGATACAACTTATTCATCAGAAAAGACAAATCAATATCACCCAAATTTCCAATGCTAATTTGTTCACTCTGAAAATTTTCAAATTGGTTGTCCAGTTCCTTATATGTTGATTTGTTCACGGAAATGCTGAAAAGTAAAAAAAAAACTATTTTGAGATACTGATCATTTGAGTCGCACCCGATATCTTCCTTGAAAGAAAACATGTTCAAATCCTGAAACGTACCAAGTGATTTCTGTTAATATCATTATCTTCAAAATCTATTTTTGAAGGCACGATTATTTACAGTTAAACAAACATACTTCATATAAATACAATTTCTTCTATATATGAAATAAGTCGCGGCCTCTGTAGAATGACCCTAATCCGATTTCCATACTTGGTTTTGAATCAATTCGACGTTCTCGCGCATGCCAATAAGACGTCATAATACATTGTCTAACTCATGTGCCAGTGGCGTACGCAAAAGTTACGGCATGACTTCAAGTCAGCGGCGAGCTGAAGTTGAAGCATTCATCAGTACAATGACGGAGATCGGTTTGAAAAAATGGGAATAGCCACATGAAAAAGAAGAAATATGCTATGATATAAATGAGATTACAGAAAAAATCAAGCCTCCCAAACAAGTCAGTGAAAGAGGATTAGTTAATAGATTTATTTTTTATAGAAAGATGAAACGATGTCGGATTTTTGTCTAATCTGGTGTCGGTATTTGAGTATGAGAAAAAGTGCCTTTGTCAGAATTATGCACAAATACAGTGTTGAAAGAAATTGAATTTTTCCCTAAAACAGTAAATTCAATCACACCTGCTATATTTTCCACCTCCAACCTAAGAAAGTGTACTTGCACTTACATTGGTTTCACATCTGACAAATTCAAAGAATCATCTTGGAGATCATCGATATCTGGAATTATCGGAATATCATCATCCAACTCAACTCTGTCATTCTGAAATCTTTCTCTGAAAACCAAAATAATAGTACTTAGGTAGTATTAACTTATGGGGCATTAAGGATAACTGATCAACAATTAATTTAAATTAATAAAAAATATACATAACTCAAAAAATAAGGTCAAAGATGAATACTTTAGCAGATCCACCTCCTAATTTTCCATCGTAAGCCTTTGATAATTTACTTGATAAAGTTTATTTTATATTTGGATTGTATATGCATTCGTGAATATTGTTAAATCAAATATGTAAGGTTCTTTCAAATCATGACAATGTCAATATATATTGTTAGATTTTATGACAGGCAGTAATTATTATTATTGAAACTGTTTTGGTTTAAATCCGATATTTCACTTTTCTAATCATGTCAGCAACCAGAGCACTTCGTTTGATAATATCTTTGATAATATCTACAGCAGTCATAGAGGAAACGCAAAGCATAAAAACTTGCAAACCGTTGCTAAAAAACCCTGACAAATATAGAATTAGAATAGAATTTATTTATTCATCACTGAAGAATTTACATATACATACAAGAGAATACATATATACATGCAAAAACTTATCGGACTAGTCACAAGGCAATAAAGAAAATTCAGAAATATACAATTTAAAATATAAAAAAATAAACATACAATTAGATTGAAATTCTCTACAATGTAGCATCTGAAAGCTCTTCAATGTATGAGAAATACACATATGATTGGATTAAAATTCTCTAAAAACTCTTCAATGGAGTAAAATGATTGATTTATTAGATAACGAGACAGATTATCCTTCAACACATTTGCACTCGCTGAGTTTAAGTGTGGGAATATATTCATAAGTCAGTTATAGCACCTGATTTCTTGGTATTTGTGAGAATCCTGACCAATGCTCAATCTTGAGTATGGCTGGTGTATTGTATTTGTGTAGATCACATCTTCTACTCAGGTTATTTTCTTTTTTGACATTGATGATAATCAGAAGAATGTAAAATGATGGTACTGTTAAAATTGAGAGTTGTTTGAATATGTTTCTACAAGAGGTGCCACGAGCTACACCAGCCATACATCTAATTATTTTCTTTTGGATGATGAAGACTTTATTCATATATACTGAATTTCCCCAGAATATCAATCCGTAGCTCAATGCAGATTGTACAAGTCCAAAGTACGCTAATTTAAGTATGTCTAATGATATTGTGCCCTTGAGTTGTCTGATAATAAAGCAAATTGTACTCAATTTATTTGTTATATCATTAATATGAGGTTCCCATGTCATTTTTTGGTCTATTTTGATACCCAGAAATGTAATGAAATTTATCTCTTCTATTGATTTATAATTCACTCGTATTAAAAAATTCATATCACAATTTTTATTTTTTGTTGTGAATACCATAAAGAATGTTTTTGTAGGTTAACTAATAGTCCATTAAACGAGCATTATTTATGAAAATCATTGCCACAAATGCTTGCTCTGGTAACAGCATTTTTTAATTCATTATCTGATATGAGAATATTAGTGTCATCAGCATACATGACAATTTTTCCAGCATTGGGACATGAGTACACCATATCATTAATAAAAATTATAAAGAGAACAGGTCCCAAGATTGATCCTTGAGGGACACCAGTATTTACAATTTTTTCTGTTGATCTATTTCCACCTAATACTACAATTTTTTGCCCCTCTCTCTGAGATAAGATGCAAGCCATTCATTTGCGACTCCTCGTACACCAATCCGATACAGCTTATCCAATAAAAGATTATGGTCAACTGTATCGAATGCTCTAGTCAGGTCAAAGTAAAGTGCAATGGGGTTGTGTTTGTTGTTGAGAGATTCATATATGTTTGTACAAAAATCGCCTATTGCGGTTAATGTTGATTTGTTTTGTCTGAAACCGTTTTGACAGTTATTATATGCCATGTCAATTATTTTTGCTATTTGACTCTGTAAGCAAACATTACGGTATTTTGTGACATCATCTTTTGATCCCTTATTTTTGAAAATTGGTATCGACTTGGAGGCCTTAAGGACCGATGGGTATACTGCCCCGAAGTGAATGATTCATTTATTAAGTGAGCCAATGGTAAACTTATTATCTCTTTAACATGACGCACAGATTTCCCACATATATCATCTATTCCAGAAGCAGACTTCTTAGTTGTCTTTATTGTATATTCTTCAATCTCTTGACTGGTGGTAGGAGAAAGAATGAAACTGTGTTCATAATAAGGAGATAGTTTGAATTTATCAACCTGTGGTTTTGGACAAGGTATATCCATGAAAAAGTCACTTTAGAGCATTACAGATTTCCCTTTGGTTCAATATCATTCTGTTGTTTATAATAAGTTGTTTCACTGTGTTATTTGTTGTCTTATTTTTCGACTCATTGATTATTATCCAGCTCTCTCTCATTAAATTTGGTGCTCGTTGTAGTCTGTCGTTGTTATAAGTAAGTTTATTTCACTTTTTCATTGTAATAGTGCTTCAAGATCTTATACCTTGTATGTACTATATTGTTAGATGTACTCTTCACAATTTTTGACATCTCACATAGCATATTATGAAGCTCTTTCAATTCGGGAGAGTACCATGGTTTTTTATTTTCACTCAAATGGAATTTTCGCCAAGTGAAAGCGATGTTGTAGTGATATTTGAAGGTGGTGTAGAAGTTGTTGAATTTATCATCTATGTTTGATGAATTAAAGGACTAATATAACGTTTTCTTTCTACCATGCCTGTGTGGAAGTGGCGATTTATGTTGAGTTGGAGGAACCAGATGTGTTTTGCTACTCCTTACTTGCTGATTTTTGTTCATTGACGATGAATGTCCTCTTTAGCTTTTTCATTTCACCAGTATAAAACGTACCACATTCACAAAGCATCTAAATCAGATACACATTTAAATCCAGTTCTTATGATACTCTCTGATATTCCTTTCACATAAGAAATAAACAGTACTGATTGACATTGCTTTGCTTCTTTGTAGATCTTCGATAGTCTTCCAACCAATGTTTGTTTTATCAACTTCTATAGGTGCCTATTTTGCTGAAGATCCTCTTTGAAGTGAACCATTTCACTGTTAAGGTTTTTTCCAAAATTGTTTGCAAGCACTAAAGTTATATGGTAATGTGTGAGTTAGCTTTCTAGTGGACGAGGATGAGGTCTGTGGGGGACTGCAGCCTTTCTTGAGTAGGCCTATAATCTGCAGCCTCTAGTATTTATTTTTCTTTGAAGTTGATACAATTTTATTTTCCGACAGGGCATCCTACAAACCCTCCTTGATTTTTGTTTTGATGATATTGACTAAAGGACTGAGGCATCTCACCAATTTTCAATCTTATGTCTGTACAAATATCGTTACATCTCTGAGGATTCTTATGTAGAACACTAATTTACTTAATTATTCAAAATACAACTTGCAATCACTTACTTACTTTCACTTGCAAATCTATCTCACAGTACTGAGAGCCTCATGACACACTGCAATCTAAAATCGCTTGCAAATACTCTCGTATTGATGGAATCGACATATATTTGATATAAATACATGATAAACTTATTCAACATGCAGCAGTGTTCCACTATACAATAGCTTTATACCATGAATATTACTGGAGTTTAGTCCCAACATCAAACCGTTATTTTTAACACCTCGACTCATGTTTCAATCTTCAAGAGATTAATCTTCCTTATTAAAAATAACGGTTTGGTGTTGGGACTAAACTTCAGTACTATTCATTACTACACCAAAGGTTCCAAACAATGCATCACAAGTAGCTTTATACCATTTTTAACGTATTAGACTTGCCTGAAGAAGCTACTATTTACTGAAATACTTGTTAAGATTTCCTTAATTATTAAGTGGAAATTTTATAATCAAATGTTTTTAAATATGTTCTCTTATTTGTCTGAATTGATTTCAATGTGCTTGTATTTTCATAGTCAGGAAGATGTTCACTTCATTTCTCTTTATACTTTCAGTCAGTGTCGAGAGTAATAATATAGTGTGTAAGATCTGGCATGTGTTTGTTATGCCAGAGATTTGATGATTATCTACAAAAATGGTAATTCTAATAGTGGTAAACAACTTTTGCCAGTTAGAAAAAAAATATTTTCCCTTAATGAATTCCACACAAATTGCTCCCTAATATATGTCATTAAGTAATAAATAAACAACTCACAACTCTATCATATTAGATCCTGCAGCAGATCTGAAATAAAAATTATTTTATAGCCTCCACATATTATTCTGATAAAAACAAACCTAGATGATTTAGGAGGATCTTCACTCCAAACACTTGTTTTCTTCACCTTCACAGGTTCGAATGTGTTTTCATCAATACTCCTAGTGAGATCTTCATTTTCTTCTAACCCCATATTTTGATTTGATCTTCTACCTTGCTTAGGGGCAGACTTATAAAGTCAAAACAAAAAACTATTATTTCCCATTTACGAAATGATTATAGTTTAGCAATAAGTGTTTCAAAATATAAACTCAAAACAAAATGAAGCATTGTTTAATACACATGCAAAATGATAAAATTATAACATTACGCTGCTAATGTTCCTAAGTACACTAAAATTTTCGATATCAGAGGTTTTAATGAAATGACGAGCATTTTCAATTCATTATTTAGAATTTCACCAAATAAATAACACTGTTAAATTTATTTGACAGTTTCTTCTGTAAATATTAGAATGTATAATGGATAATGGTAAATAGACTTGTACTATTTATTGAAATATGAACAAAAGTTAGCAAGATGTCTAGGTAGGAAACTGGGCAAAGTGCCATGTTGTGTCAGCAAGAAATTAGGTATTCAATCGCAAGTGAAACCCTTTCTTGCTTTCATTTTAGAAAGTATGTACAAAAAAATATTGTTTTTCTAGTGAGAAAAACCTCACCTAATACCAAGCAGGATATTGAATTATATCCGACAGACATTTATGCAAGATACCTCACAGAGGTTAGTCTCGCAGATGTTTCTCATTAATCCAGCAGGATTATGCTGAAATTATTCTAGTAGACCACCTGCAGACCGCAGTTTCGAGATATTACCTCACGTCAGTACAGTAAAGATATTACAGCAAACTGACTGAGACTTGATTAATTTCAACACAGATCCACTACAATATGAAACCTTCGTTCAAGAGAAAGATTGTTAACTAGTAACAACTCTCATCTCGTGAACAAAGCCCCAAGCGGGAAAGAAACATTCCCTGTACCAAAACTCTAACAGAAAGAAATCAAAAGTGAAAATTATCAAGAGATACATGGGTATAAGAAAATAAATAAATATTAAAATAATATATTTACACAAACAAAATAATCTGGGAAAAAATGTACTTTAGATCTTCATTATTATAATTTCTGCAAAAATTGAACTGTATAATTTACAATTTCAATGTATCAGTTTGACAGTCATTTTTAATTTTTTTATCAATCCAATTTCAAATCACCCCTTCTTGTGTATTGAAATACAACTAATAAAGATCTAATTATGCATTTCATTAGTTCGGACTTCCATTGTTTAATATGATATAAATTGATTTGAAATCCATTTATATCATATTTCATATTTTAAATCAATTTATATCATATTAGACAATGGAAGTCCGAACTAATGAATTGCACCACAAAACATTGTGAACCACCTTCAAACTAGATTTAATTATGTAATTTCACTTTTGGAATTTGAACTTATTGGCGAAAAAAATTGGAGATTTTTATAATAAACAATTCAGTTGTTGAACATGTATTTCCAATCCTCTTCCCGAGTCTGTTAATAGTGTCAAGGTGGATGTTAGTATTACATAACATGAGTAAACTGACACCCATCAGAGAGCTTCGATCTAGATCAAATTCAGTTCCCATTACAATTATCCTTTAGATGTTCTCATTAAATACATTGTAAATCTCAAATTTCACGTTTCAAATATAAAAAATATTTTTCAAAAACAAGGTATCTTTGTAGATCTGAAAAGAAGTGAAATCTAAATAATATGCGAATTCAGTTCTTCTCTCTTGATAATAGGTAGGTACATCTGGAACAATTTATCATAACTTGAATTTCACATTCTTAATTTTCAGTACAGTGGATAATAAAATGAATGTATTGAAAGATTTAAGATCATCAGAAAACAATACAGATAACAAATTATAGAGCAATTGCGGCAATGTTGACCACAATTATTTTTTAACATTTATGGTGTAGTTTGTGAAATCACTTCGGATCTTCAAGTAATGGCCGAGTTGTGGCAGTCAATCAGAATAATGAAAATAACCAAAATTCAGTTTGGGAATTCATGTTTACAGTGCTTAAAAGTAACGATTATAAATCACTCATGACTACCTTTTTTCCTGTCAATAAATCGATATCTTCATCCCAATTCATCTCAAATAAATTTTATTGTAGCAAATGATCAACTCAAATGTTTTCATTTGTTTATGTTTATACTTCTAGGCTAGGTCGATTTCTAGGTTATCAACTACAGAACACATAAACATAATATGTACAGAAAACCTGCATTCAAATTGACGCTCAGGCACAGTAGAAATTTACTGTGGTGTCGCTCAACGAATGGCCTTATATAGATAGCATATCTTTTCAAACTCGTGATCATGTGGTCCACAAGTGAAAAGTGACAAAAAGGCCCGTCCATAAGTTATAAAGCATTCGATTTGACGCTCGAATGAGCGATTCAGAGTGCAATGGCTAGGGCTTCTGGTGTCATTGACAAATTATTTGTTGAAACTATTTCAAAATGAATGGTATAGATGTATTTAGGGCATTGTTTGAAGTTAAACATTCAATAAACTGTAAAAACAAACTTGAAAAGCTTAAACAAATTTTTTAGTTTAAAAGAAACGTATATTAATCATCTTTGTCATTTCTCAGAAGTTCTTCACCCTCTATCTCTGCCATACTTGAAAAAATTTTTGTAATTGCAAAACTATGTCCATCAAATCAATTAAATTATAATTTATTCATTTACAATAGGTTTCGATAATTAGTTATCACTACCAGTTTAGTAAGTAAATTATTGAATGTTATTTATTTTGAAAAATATAAACTACCAGTAAAACCTGAAATATCAATTCCTTCTTCACTTGTTATTGAGTTAATATCTGAATTATCAATACAGTTAATCTAGTGGGGTAAATGATCTACATGTTCTGTAGTCTTTACCTGTTGTGTCAAACTGAACAAATGAAGGCCATGATGTCGTGATCTAAAAAAAAAGAAGAAAAGCTAGAGGCAGAAATGTTATGACTTAGGTTAGAATATGTTCTTTTAGCATCAGAAAAGTAAAATAAAAAGAAGAAAATTAAGAGATATGTTGGAGTTGAATACTTTTTGGCAAATTTATCTTACAATTCTTTTTTTATCATGTTTTCCTGACGAGTTTTCATTCCATGAAAACCAAGATATCAAACAAGAATCGGAATTAGCGGAGCAGTTATGTATCCTTTTTTTGCCCCCCAAAAAATTAGAAATTGAACAAGATTTTTTAAATTATAATTTAATTCCATTTGATAATGCATAAGAGTGATTCAATATCTTGAAAGACTGTGTTACTTTGAATTTTTAAGGTGAGAAATACATTAGTCATAACTCAAACTGGTAATCATAAGAATTCATGTTTTATATTTGTTACTTCTGAAAACTTGTACACATATATATTATGCATACTCCACCTTCTATCCTCCAGACTACAAATACTTCCTATTTATAATTGAATATATTAGCTATATATCTTCTGGTTTTTGATTTCTATACTTCTTGAATTATCATCATTCAAATTTATTAATGTGCAGTTATATTATTATCACAAGAAATCATTGAAATGTCGAGCAGTAAACTGTCACTTTTATTTTTGGACTCTAAATATGTTCATTTATAATCTGTGTGACATTTACTACTACTAGAAACTTAGTACATCACCTATCAATTATTGCTTATAATATAAGGTAAATTCTTTGGGAGATTAGTAGTAACGCAAGTAGGACATCTTTCTTACAACAAAAGCCTTATGGACAATATTTATCTCAATTTTTGATAGATATAAAAATAAAATACCTCAAAGTGGACTCAAATTACAAGTAAAATTTCTATTGATATCAAAGTCTGAAACTTTTTAACATGTTCATCGCTTGAACTTGTCAATAAATTGTTTGTGCTGACTTGGCGTAGTGATACTGTACCAGATTCTCAGTCTAAAGATTGTGAGTTCGAATCTGCCACTGACCAGATATTTTTCTCATGAGAATTTATGTAGTTGAAGGTGGAAAAATTCTAAATGGACTGTGATGAATAGCCATAATGATCATTAAATGGCTTGGTGAGATACTAGCATAACTTACCTGAAGACGATGCTAATGGCCACAGTTGTCAATACCGAATGTCAATGTTAAATATAATACTGTTTTTTGTAGATAATCAGTTTTGGAAAGCAACTTTTATAGCATCTTGCGAAATTTCCTCTTTGAAATTGATTTTTTTTCAGGAACACAAAAAAAGCAAAACTTAATGTCATTTTCATTTTTGTAATATATGGTGACATTCATTTGGGGCACTGCTCAATTTTGGATATATGCAAAACAGTTCTTCAAAAAGTGCTATTATTTGTTTTTTCTAAAGGATTTTCCTGAATCTAAAAAATTTCAAAATTCAATTTCCACATCATTGTGAAGTTATTGAAAACTCCTTAATTTCAATGTAGATATTAAATTGTTCAAACGACAACGTGCAGATCAATTAGATGCCATCAAAAACTTCAAAAAAATTAATAATTATGAAAAACAGTATAGTCTATTGATGGTCATGGCAGAAAAAATATTTTCGGTTATTAAAGAAAGTCGAGCCGCTATAGAAAATTCTCCCTTCATTCCAGGTGTTTCCAATTTTCCTTCAGATGATAAAGTAAGGAATGCTTTATCTACTATTCTGGAAAATACTGCTCTATTTTCTGAAATCACTTTGAGGTTCCCAGAGATAGCATCATCAGTTTTGAGCAAAAATAATACATGGGATACTATCTTTCAGTGGGGCATTGCATTCAGTTATCAGATGAAGTTTTTGTTAGATAACAGTACTGTTAGGTTATTATATCTTGTCAGTCAGGAATTGAATCACACTGATAGAGAACCGAACTACACAAATCCTTACAGAAAAGTACCAATAAACAATCAACAAATTGTTGGCAAAAAAACGACTTCGAAAAAGAAGAGAACTATCAAAAAGGGACCTAAATTATCCAGTCACTTTGAGTTGTAATTTGAAGGAAAAAAAACTTTTGCAGTAAAACATTTTATAAATAAAGTGCTTTCGTATTATTGAAATTTTCAAGCTATGAACAGAACCGATGTTGGCACAGCTGTGGATTTTAGTTAGCTCATTATTGTGTCAAAGCTAGTTTGTTGTCTGTGATCTGCAGGTTTATACCCGACATTTTGTCTACTACTGTGGTAGACATAATAAAGTGCTCGGATTTTTCGCACAGCAGATATGTTGATAACATCTACCGCAAAAATTGACGAAACGTCATGCATAAAAAACCTGTAAACCACAGCCAATACAACCGGAAAATAACTTTGATAGTTATTTCCGGACGTGAAAGTTCATACTCTTTGATTCTATATTCAAAATAAGCACTTTTCCCAAATACCAGAGATGTAACATTCTTCTCGATGCGCATCGGCGTCTTCACGAAATGAAGTAGACTAATTCCTAACAGAGTACACTTTTTCGGGAAAGTTCCCGCTAATTTCAACAAGAGTTATTCATCAAAATTTATACGCAATGTGATGATTGGAATAGGACCTTTGTCACTGTTCATTGTTGTCATGCCACACTTTTCTATTTCCAGACTTTAGAAAGCATTTTAAAAATCTAGTTGTATGTACCTATCTTAACAATTTCAGACAGTGCTTACTTATTCTTAGGCCGTTATCCTAGGCGTGTGGAGCGACACTAGATTTCTCTGGTGTCGGAAATTGAATATACGCTGCGTGTTCTTTGAAACCAGTTTTAAAAGCCCACTTAGTTTGTCCGATATATTGTTTGCCCTCATGGTGTATTGTATATATATATATATATATATATATATATATATATATATATATATATATATATATATATATATATATATATAGAAGAGTGGTTTTTCAGGAATTCGGTCTGTTTGGAATAAAATATTACTCTTTTCAGCTGTCCGAGCTTTCGCTAAAGCTAATGAACATTAAAGAGAGTTATTCTAAACAGACCGAATCGCCGAAAAACCACTCTTCTATATATACATACGGTCGTTACACTATGAATATATATATATATATATATATATATATATATATATATATATATATATATATATATATATATATATAAGTTACAAAAAGGATTTGAAGCTTTATAACTCCTATTTAATTATATGCGAGCGCTTTCGACAGCTGGTCGTGCTGTCATCATTAAGGCTCTACTCAAACTAAACGTGTAAACCTCTTGTTTGTCCTTTTATGCGGTCCGAACGCCTTAGTGCAGGTACTTCAGGTTTTTTTGCCGTGCCTTTTATTATCAAAGATTATACTGGAAATCAAAATAAATCTTAATAGTGTATTTTGATATAGATTTTCATAAAGTATCGGCCACTTCCATTTAATTTGTAAACAATATTCAGGGATCTGTTGAGATTCGAAACAATGTCCTTACCTTTGGATTCTTTGTATCAAAAATCTACATATTCATTGAATCGACGTCCATAGAAAGTAATCTAAGCTCATTTTTTGCCTCCAATTCAAATCTACTCATAAACAGATTATCTTTGAAGGGGGACAGAGGGTTTTCTATTGCCGTGCCTTCATGCTGTCGATAGAAACATTTGTTGAACTGGGTGTAATTCTATTAGTTGTATATGTAGTCTTCAATTACTTATCCACTAAGACATTTGATTATGGCATTTCTGATGTTTGGGAACAGTGCTAGTTTTGGATTCATTCTACGCCAGAAGTTCCAGTTCTACTTTTCATACGAAAGTACCAGTACCAAAAATAAGGAACTTCATTAAGTTGCCGATTTCTATTCAGAAGCAGATCTATGCGTTTCAAAAATACCTGTTGCTGTCATTTTCATAGAAAAGTGCTGATATTCGGAACATAGTTTCTAAAACCATGACACCGGCAAAGAGTGTACGGTGGTCGCCAAATTTAAACAGTGTCGGAATGAATATTACGAATATATTAAAACTCATTTGTTGAAGGTGGTTGACAATATTTCATGGTGCATTTCATTAGTTCAAACTTCCATTGTCTAATAATATGATATAAAATGATTTGAAATCCCCGTAAGAATAAATAAGATTAAAAAGATTAGCTAAAAAAAATTCGTGTCTTTCAGTTTTAACTTTCATTTCTTGTTGGTTATTCAATTTTCAATCGTTGCTTGTACAGTGGACCCCTGATAATCCGGCCCCTGTCTAATCCGGCCCCCCCTGTAATCCGACATGACATTGAATTTACAACTCGTACGCGCCATGCATTGTTTTACTTAGTTTGAATTTGACTACTTGTGATAGCGGTACGGCCTAGCGTGCGTTCATTGTTTACTATTTATTCATTGTGTATTAGGTATAGTACCCAGTAATGTCATCTCAAACCCAGAATCAGAATATGCTTTATTGTCGAAAGAATACAATTCTTGTTGACAAAGTCAGTTGTACATGGATGTATGTTAAAATATAGTTAAAATAACGCTTACAGATGTATAAACACAAATAAACACAGGATCTGATCAAATTAGAGTAAATAATGGTACATATATATATATATATATATATATATATATATATATATATATATATATATATATATATATATATATATATATATATATATATACACCCATCCATACATACATATTCACATAATTGAGCCTCAGCAATGACAGATATGGATAATGAGTTCATTCAGATAATTTGACTATAAAAAATTCATCCAAGCTATAGAAGGGATGATCAAAGAGTAAAACCTTCACACTACCTCTGAATCTATTATAATTCTTGATTTCCCTAATTCTTGCTGGAAGGCAGTTGTATATTTTCAAGCCGTTATATATAATAGAGTCCTTTACGAGGCGACTTTTGAGTACAGGCAACATAAGAGTCGAGTTTTGGGAAGATCGAGTATTGTAAGACGATGACGCTCCTTTACATAGATCATGGTGCTTATGAATCAAACAAGATGTTTCCAATATAAAAATAGAGATCACTGTGAGGATTTGGTGATTTTTAAAGTATTCTTTGCACGATTTGCGACTCTTAATCTTGTGGCTCTTTTTTGTACAACTTGGATCATCTGTAATAAATTTTTATTGCATGCACCCCAAAAAGCAATTGCATAACCTATATGCGATTCAATTAATGCATGGTAGGCAGATTTTGCTGCTGCAAATCCCACCTCATTATTGATGACTCTAATGGCATAGCACCCAGATGATAGTTTTTTAGACAGTTTTTTAACATGTTCATCGAATCTCAGGTTACTGTCAATATGAAGACCCAAGAATTTTGTGCAGGGGGAATTGTCAATATCAGTTGAATCAAGAATTATTGTGTCCAATTCACATTTGAAGGTTAACAAGTTAGTTTTGGAGATGTTTAGTACAAGGAGATTATTGTCAAACCACGTTCTTATTGTTTCGAGATCACGTTGTATGACATTGTGTAAAGATGTTTCATCACTACTGTGCCAAAGTATAGTGGTATCATCTGCAAATAACGTGAACCTCCCAGATATATTCAAATGGGAGATATCGTTGACATATAACAAAAATAAAATAGGTCCCAGTACCGAACCCTGAGGCACACCACATCTAGTAGCTCCAATACGTGAATAGAGGTCAGTTTTTACCAACTGACTATGATTCTCCAGGTAAGATCTAAACCACTGCAGGCTAATTCCTCTGAAACCATAATAATCAAGTTTGTCTAACAGAATTTGGTGATTTACGCAATCAAAGGCCTTGGTTAGGTCGCAAAATACTGCCGCGGTTGATTGCCCTTCATTAATTCGTTTGTAGACTTTGGTCATTAGCGCCAATATGGCATCATTCGTATTCTTGCGTTTTTGAAATCCGAATTGATCCTCGCTTAGTATGTTGTTTCGGCATAAGCGAAAGCACAAAACGTTAACAATTAAAGAAAAATGTGATATTTTAGACCGCTTAAATCGCAATGAAACTTTCAGTAGTTCAGCAAGTGAATACGCCGATCTACAATTTATGACATTAAAAAAACCACGAGAAGATTAAGAAGTTCGTGTCAACTACTGACTGCGGGCCAGGCAAGAGACAGACACTCAAGAAAGCTGAACATCCAGAAGTGGAAGAAGCTTTGTACATGTGGTTTCTTCAGGAAAGAAATAGGCATGCACCAATTTCGGGACCCATGTTGGCCATGAAAGCTAAGTTTTTTTATAATGAAATAACAAAAAAAGATGATTTTGTGGCCAGCAAAGGATGGCTAGAACGTTTCAAAAGTCGTCATGGCATACGTTTAATGACTATTACAGGAGAGAAACTTTCTAACGATGCCACCTGCAAAGAGCCCTTTAAATTAAGATTTTTGCAAAAGGTGAACGATTTAAATCTTGACCCGTCACAGGTGTACAATGCAGACGAATCAGGGCTTTTTTGGCGTGTGATGCCTAACAAAACTTCCGTTTCTTGTAACGAAAAATTCGTACCTGGACGAAAAGTAAGTAAAGAGCGTGTAACCATACTACCATGTGCTAACGCTGCAGGTACACACGCGCTTATAAGATGGTGGTCATTGGGAAATCTAATAAACCACGGGCATTCAAAAACATTGATTTACCTGTACACTATTACGGACAAAAAAGTGCACGGATGACAAAAGACCTTTTCAAAAAGTGGTTTGATGAATGCTTCGTACCTGAAGTTAGAAAATGGTTAAAAGATCATAATTTTCCTCAAAAAGCGTTGTTGCTTCTTGATAACGCTCCCGGTCATCCGTCTGAAGAAGAACTGACAACTGAGGATGAATGCATCACTGCGATGTTTCTTCCGCCAAATTGCACTGCACTGATTCAACAAATGGACCAGAATATCATTCAGTTTGTTAAGCAAGACTATAAAAAAAACCTACTTCTAAGAGCCGTATCAAAAGACCAACCAATATAAAAGACTTCAAAAGAATTTAATATGAAAGACTTGGTTTTTGCTCTTTGTCAGTCGTGGAGTGCGTTACCGTCATCAACTATCAAATCGTCTTGGAAAAAGTTATGGCCAGATATAGTCACCACTCCTAGCAACGATCCACAAATCAGTGTAACTTCGGAAGTTATAGAACAAGTCACTACTGAAACACAGATAAGTCCGGAAGATTTGGAAATCTGGTACCGTGGAATGGATAAAGAGGAAAATGTTTTTCATGAAATGTCTGACGAAGAGATTATAAAAGAGGTTTCTAACTATACAACAAACTATCAGGAAGATAACAACGACGTGATTGCAACTACTCCACAAGTCACAGCACAAGACGCAGTTAACGCTTTTGAGCTAGGTTTACAATGGGCTGAAGAGAATGGTACATCCTACAACGAACTTTTACTTTTGAGAAGACTGAGGGACAAAACTCTGATCTCGCGTTATAACAACCTTAAACAAAAAAAAATGATGAATAGATATTTCCAAGCTTCATAATTTGATAAATTCATTACATGATTTTGATTAATAATTCTTGATTATTTTGGTACATATTTATGTATGTGCATTTATGCTTAATTTTATAATAAAACGTAAGCTCTCTATTGTTATTTAATTTACTAAATTCGACATACATAAATTGAGTATGATTTGTACTTCAAAGTACATATGTACATATAACATATAGAATATTATCAATGGATATGTAATTTGTCGGATTACAAGGTACTCTTTTGTAAAAAAATTCGGACTATAGGGGGTCCTAGGCAGTACTCTATAATCCGACAAATTCGATAGTCCGACACTGTCCTGCATAATGTTTGTCGGATTACCGGAGGTCCACTGTATTTTATTTCATTGCAATTTCAGTTTTTTTCTTAATTTGTTTTTTTAGCTAATCTTTTTAATTTTATTGATTATTACAGGTATCTCAAATCATATCATATTAGACAATGGAAGTCCGAACTAATGAAAAGACTCTTATTATATCGGTCGATCAGTAGCCGGGGGTACGATGTGGGTGCTTTGTTCACTCAGTCAAGTGGCCGATGTGTGAGTCGATGGTTCGAGCCCCAGGATGAACGCTCGATTTTCACTTGCTATCGCCCAACCCGTGTTAGGAATCACATGTTAAAAGGTAAGACCTCGTTAGTCCTTAGCTCGCACAAGTTTCGACTTCTGAGGGTTATCGTTCAAGGGGTACGATAGCTCGTTAACGGAAAAAATATGAATATATTCATTCTGGTAGTATTAAAATTCAACATTCTTCCACCGCACCGTACAATATTTGCCGGTGTCTTGGTTGGCATTTGGTACACCGATTTTCCGAAAATCGTGTTTCGAATGTCACCACTTCATCATGAAAATTACGGCAGTAGTTACTTTTGGAACGCATAACCAATATTTTGGTTAGTTTTGAACCATTCCTATAGAAATTGGTAACTTCAATAAAGTCACTTATTCTAGAGTATTGAACTTTAATAATGTGATTTTGGACCTCAAGAGTTGTCTTTCAATTAGATTTTATTCATCGGACGTTGAAAGTACGTTTCAAAAAAAATCCAACATATTCCCCATTCGCCCCTCATTAGACCGATATGATAATCAGTTTATGAATAAATACTTTCAGGCACTTGACAATTGAATGTGTTCCAAAAATAATTATTCATTCAGATAACCGCTAGCAAAACTTTCAGTTACTATCGGTTTTATTTGCTGTTTTCATTGTATTCATTGTCTATTAGTATTCTTAATATTTGACTCGGCAAAGATGCATAAAAATACTATGGTGTAATTACCTACTTGAACCTCTTGATTCTTCATAGAATAAAGTACTTCGATATTCCATTCACAGAGGCCCTAAGCGCACACCAATGTTTACATTTGGAAAAAATCTTGTTTCATCTATCAGCATTTGTACAAAGTTGGGTCAATCTCATTTCTCGCGTCAGGTTGAAAGATTTTCTAAAACAAAAGCGAATCGGTAAATCACCTGGTAATATTCTACATATCTTTAGTTGGGCTACATTAGTCTAGCGGAGACTAAATTTTTATACAAATAACTTGTAAACACGAAATGATTAAGAAAATTAGGTTACATTCTATATGAAACAAGCTAAATAATTAAAATCAGACACGTTTCGTGATAAGGTGGCTTGAATTGTTGGACGCACGTAGTATGACAGGATGACAGCTGACCTTGACAGCAGACAATGAAAAACTGATAAAAAGTGTGTGAAATTGATCATGGCTACTGGGCCAACACTCCCAAAATATCCTTTGGAAGCTTTAGAAAATGATGGTTGTAGAGAACCTCCCCTTCTCAGTAAATATTTCCCTATCGCCTGCTGGGGAACTGTTGGTTTTGTTAGTGTAATCATAGCAAACTATGCCAGTAAAAGGCCTGTGATGAGCGGTAAACATTGTATAATAGAATGAAAAATATTACATAACAACTACATGAATTTTAGGTATTCAGAGACACATTGGAGTCTCTATTGCTGCGGCTTATGTTGGACAAGTTGTGGATAATTATAGAACCAAGTATTTGGCAGATCGTGATGCTGTATATAGACATTATATACAGTTACATCCAGAAGAGTTTCCTCCTTATGGTAATGTATTGTGTCCATGATCTTTGGGCCAACTCCTGGTTACTATAAATATTAATTGATGGTTTATTCAAAATTAACAAGCATTCAGCTTCATTTTCCCTTTTCTGTTTCTTATCCACATTGTTAAAAACACTAAGATTCACAAGAATGGTAGGTCACTTGGAAAAGAAACATTCAGTAGGTTTCCATCATACTGAGGCAGAAAGTCTATAGAAACAGCTTCATTTTACTTACAGATGGAAAGCAAAAAATATATTTTATAAAATATTTCAGCTTTTGATGCCATGTACGTCAAAGCTAATTTAAAACGATAAACTGATATATACCGCAGCTACTGATCTGGTTATTATAGTTTGGCATTTTTATTTTTGATAGAAGAATAATTGCTGTAATTCAAACCATTGGTTGAAGGTTTAATTTTTTGTTGAGAAGCTTCATAAACAGATTTTTCGTTCTTGTTATTGGTTGAAAAATTTCATTTTTTAATGGAATGCATCATAACCACAATAGATGTTTTGCTCTTGTGAAAAATCATTTGGAATTTTGAACAGAAAAAAGTCTGTGCTCTACCATATTCCCAGAAATTCAGCCTTCCAAAGTTTCGAAAATTGAAACATTGCAGCCTTGTTTTTGCACAATACAAACTACAGAAAAACAATTATTTATTCACCACATTACCGTTACATCCTATTTCACTTCATTTGACACTTTTCAGTTTAATGAATAAAATGGTTTCTATAAAAAACTTCAATAATTTTAAAGGCTGCTTTTTGGTGAAAAATCTGCATTTTTGTTAACCGCAAATTTAGTCTTTCAAATTATATTATAGACCAGTGGTCGCCAACCTCTTCAATGTGTTGAGCTACTTTGTTAATTTTGGAATAAACAGCGAGCTACCCACACGGAAGCCACGTAACGCAACGTAAATGAAATAATCCACAGTTAATTTATCATTATATGTATTTATTTTACTATTTAACTGGTAATACATAATACATAGGTACTAATAATAAACTAATAACAAAATAACTAATATTACTAGTACGTACTTGTTCATAGCTACATTCCTACCTATCAAACGAAGGTGTTTGAAAAATAAACACAAACTTTTATCCAGCCACAACGGCATGTCACGTATGATTTAAAAATAGTTAATAATAATAACAAAAAAGTAACACTATCATGAACATAAACATTGAAAAATAAAAATAAACATTGAAAAATAAAAAAGCACGTTCAATGAGAAGGCTGACACTCAGACTCATCGATAATTTTTTTTAATGTTTGCAGTATAATTTGATGCAGCCATTCGAATACAATTATCCAAATGTTCATCTGTAAGTCGATTGCGATATTTGTTCTTAATAAACTTCATATTGGAAAAAAATGATTCACACAAATAGGTTGAACTGAATAATGCTTTCACTTTCAAGGCAACACGGCATAGAACTGATAATTTGTCTTTACTTACAATAGGTAAGACTAACGATTTTAAGGCTAAATCATTTTGAAACTCGATGACTTCCATTTCTGTTGCAGCGATGTCTTCGCCAAAGTTCTGCATAACATAAGTTGCAAACTGTTGGATATCAATTTCCATAAAGGGTGAAACAACAAACTGCGCTACTAAAGCCATTTCATTGAAATCCCTAAAACGATTTTTGAAGTTATTCTTCAGGGTAGAATTTATTTCTACATGATATTTGTTGTCATAGGGTTCTAATGGATTTTGAGATATTTTTTCTGAAAGAATAGGAAAATGCTTGGCATCGCTGTTAATTAGGTTTTGTTCCCAAAACTCCAGCTTTTTGATAAATGCTTTTATATCAGAAATCATTTCCGCTAGTTCTTTGTCTTTCCCCTGAAGCTTCAAATTGAGTTCGTTTAATTTCTCTGTAATGTCCACGAGAAAACCAAAATCTCTAAGCCAGATTGAATTTTCTAGTTCCGGAGTCGGTTCATCGTGTTGTTTGAAAAATTGAACTATGCCAGATAGGACATCATTAAATCGTATCAGCACCCGTCCTCTACTTAACCATCGAACTTCAGAGTGAAGGAGTAGGTCCCCGTATTGACAGTCAACTTCATCGGCAAGGTTCTGAATAATCTTCTTTGTAACACTTGAGCTCTAATCTTGTTCACAATTTTTACCACCAGTTTCATAACGTTGTTTAGTATCAGGAAATTTTCACGTAATGCTTGATGATGGATAATGCAGTGGTAACAGAGAAATTGCGGAAAAGTTTCATCTTTACGACATAACGCCACCAGACCCTTATCACAACCCACCATAGCTGGAGCGCCATCGGTTGCCAAGCCTACCATTTTCGATATTGGAATTTTCTCGGAAGAAATGATATTTTTTAAATGAGAAAACAACTCATGTCCAGTAGTGTGTCCTTTCAGTGGAATGAACTTCAAAAGATCTTTAATCGTAAAATCACGAACACAGCCATCTGGGCAGTGTCAACGATATCAGTTGATTCATCCAGTTGAAGTGAAAAATAAACACAGTTATCTAAGTCAGTTCTTAACTGTAAAAAAATATCATTGCTCATTACTTCTACACGTCTCATCACTGTATTGGCAGAAAGTTGCATAGATTTTATAGCTGAAACTATCTCGTCTTTATTTCTAAAGTTGGCAAATAACGAATCAGCAGCTTCTTAAAACGCCTGTTTTATTATTTCCCCGTCTTCATAAGGTTTCTTTTTTTGTGCAATTATCTGGGACACACGGTACGATGCTTCAGTTGCAGCCTTATTTTTGTCGACTGTTCTTAAAAATATTGATTGTTGTCCAATTAACTGCTATTTTAACTGTTTCAGTTTCTCCTTTCTGGCGGCAAAATGTAGTGGGAATAATTTTTCAAAATTAGAATGTACAGTTTTATGATGTCTCTCAATATTTCCTTTTTTAGCAACGGAGACCGAAGTATTACATAACAAACACACATTTTTATCTTTAACTTCTGTAAAAAAGTATTGTTCTTCCCATTTCGAATGAAAGTGGTATGTCTTTACCTTCTTACAACTTCTTGCCATATTATTTTTGTTGTTCTCTACTAACCCAACCGCTGGACGTTGGTTACGCGTTCAGTTTTAAACTAAGCGCAATGTCGCCGCGCCGTGCGTATTTATCCCGTTCAAAGCAATCCAGATCGTTCTCGAACACTAACGCGCTGGTCCGGCTGGTCGGTTCTAGCCGATTCTAGCTTGATGGCGTCAGCGGCAGATCGCTCACCGCAACGTTGCCGCTGTTTATGTTTAATATTATGACAATTCGTTTTTTTCGGGAATTTTCGGAAGCTTCTTTGATTTTTTCAGTTTGTATTTTTTAAATTAAAATCGTTGTGAGAGCTACCAGAATTGCCTCCGCGAGCTACCGGTAGCTCGCGATCGACAGGTTGGCGACCACTGTTATAGACACTAATTTCTCTTCTATTAAAAAAAATTAAAACGGTTTTTGGTACTGAAACTGTTCTCATGTAAATAAAATACTTTTCAGAGGTAAAGAGACAAAATGTCAATTAGTAATTCATACTTTTATTTTTCAGAACGCAAGCAGTATAAAGATGTTTTTGAACGTTGGGTACCCATTCGATCATGAATAGATTTAGTGTCATAGTTTTTATTTAAAAATCAAAATATATAGTAGAAAAAGATGTAGACTTCTGTTTTTTAGTCCTGTTCCTGCATAACAAAATAAAAGGTAGATAATAGTATACACTTATTTATTGATAGTGGGTGAAAATACATGTATGTGTTCTAGTTGTATACACTTAATTAAACGATTTAAATTATTCTAAGTGTTGTACATCATCATTTGTATAGAGAAACCTACCAATATAACAATACTTATACAATCATTTCCAAACTTTAAAAGTTAAACTTCTCATAATAATTCAACATCAACAAATAAAATGGAAGATTCTCATAAATTTATTTTTGGTTAGAAAAATACATGTTTCAATAATAGCTAATACCTCTATTCTAATAATCAATAAATACAAAAATACAATAGTCACCCTTATTTCATCACAGACTACAATAACTCCAAATTTTGCAGTTAACAATTCATTTTTCAGAATTTTTCAAATAAAATCTGACTCCATCAATTATCATATATCATGATAATACACTTTTTTACCTCAATCAAATATTTAAAAAAATTCGTGCAATCACATTTTCCTTACTAATTATGTTCAAATCAAATAAACATATAAAAACTATTATCTAATCTATTGGCGGCGAAGTTGAGAAAAACGAAAAGTTTGACATTGACTCAACCATAAATATCCCACCTATGGTAAAGATTTTCAAAGTTTGAGTTAAAAATGTGAATTATATCTATGACTGGATAATAAGCTGAAAAAAATTCAACTATCAGTCTATGTCATGGACGTAAAAATAAAATGAACCCAGTTATTTAGTTTTTTGCCTCTATTGAGTGAAGTCTGAGTTCTGGAACATTCTAAAGTCATGCTGTTGAGCTGGACGTTGTCATATCGAATCCATGATAATTTTTCAATATCCACCAACACTGACCCTAAACGTTATCGCCAACGAATTCTATTCAGTAACTTAAAATTACTACCATTTTAATGAAATAAAAATCATCATCCAGAATCTAAACTAGTACAACATGCTTTAGATATCAATTTGTATACCCAAGTAATTCTAGATAAATGTTTCAACTCCACACGTGGCAACACTGCTGAAGGAATGCCTGTGGTGATCATTCTTTACCGTTTACAGATTTCATCAGTTCATGTTGATATTGTTGTTTAAACCAAAATTTGAGTTTACATAGGTGGGTATCAATGCAACATAGTTTGTTGCTCATTGGCGTCACGGTGGGTAGCAAATTTCAATAAACAATCATTTGTATGATGAAGACCCCATAGGTGATCCTTCAGTGAAGCTTTAAATTAGATACATCAACGAAATGAGTCAGAAGCTTTTTAACAAAAACTTTTTATTAAACTTATCGTTGATCATATAATTTAATGAAAATATCACATCTATCTCAGAAGCTTCATAACTTAATGAGATTTCACAAATCAAATTATCTGCGTCACTCGGTGGAGGGGAAGTTGCAGTGTATCGCAAGTCTCCTCTTTTTTCATAACACGAGCATCCTCGAACCTAGTGACTTCAATCTGTCTTGTAGATATTGGTTTGCCGAGTTCATTTATATTTTTATGTGAATGCTCTATGTTATGTGTTGCTCTATGTTGTTCAAACAGCTTCAATTTCAAAATGATGTGATCTATCGAAGATTTTGTAAAACCAGACAATTTATGAAAATTTTTCAAGATTGGATTGAGGTAGAATTCTCTGGCTATAACGTACTCAAATAACACTTGAAAGTCTCATGATAAAGTGATATTTGAATACATTAAGGATCTAACAATACTAATGTGGATACAAAGAGGATTTATATCAATATTAATGGATTCAGATCAAATTATTTTGTGCCTATACCAGGTAATTCACGTTAAGGAAATCGAATTTAGAAAGCAGTAGAGACGGCACTAATAATTATAAAATTGAATGCTCTACCCTCTCCATGACTTTCCAAGGAAGAATTAACCTGCATATGAGCTGATAACCAGAAAGATCTAGGACTATTTCCAATAGATATTGAGAAAAATGGTTGATATTAAGTTCCATGCTTTCGGTTTTCTTATTAAATTTCTTACACCATTCTTTTCCATATCAAAACATGAAATATTTTGTTATGTTCCTCTACAAAACGTAATTATTATATGTCCAAATACAAAAATAAAATCAGCTTAAAGCCTCTTCACTAACTTTTAACCTTAGAACTAGATCTACTTGTGTTTGCTTTTTAAACATACATATATGGCCCTTACATGGTTTTTATATGCCGTGAGGAAGTATAATTTCTTGAAAATTTCATAATTTGTCAGTAACTTTGGAGTATTCAAATAATGACCTAAATTTTTTTTTTGAACCTCGCTCACGTTCTACCAGACAAGTAGCCTGAATGATGAACTCATTACTTGATCATTTTCAGGTAGAAACTACTTGTATGAGATATTAGAGAGCTTGTTTATTGAATATTTCCTGACTTCAACCCACTGTACTAATTTATATATAAGCAATGTACATTTCTGCTTTTGATTTTAGAGAGGTTAATACAACACACACTTTGATGAAATTTGATGCAGGCTTTAACTTATAGCACAATTCAGTTCTGAGTCAGTTCTGAGAAAGGAAATCAAATCATAATTTGATACTATTCAACTGACTTTTTTAACGAGTGAGACACTAAATTTTGATGTTTTACTGATTTAATAACAATCATTCACCCGATTTTGTTTTAGTGGTTCAAGATCCTCTGCGTAAATAATTAAGAATAAGAACAGTGACATTCAAATATTGGTAGACAATAAATAACAACATTTTTTAGATATGTTATTTTCAAATCCTTATCTACTTATTTTTTTTTCAGAAATATCACTGGATATATGTCAATCTTATTCAAATATATTTGATTTTTTAAATGAGCAATGCAAAATTGTTGAAAGGCCGACAGATATTCTATTTCATTTATCAAGTTGGTTATCTGTTTCTCAGAGTAAGTTCTCTTCAAAAATCAAAAAATATGAAGCTTCACCACCATACACTTCAAATTCTTGTCGTGTTCAAAGAACTACACCCATACTTCCCCTAACAGTTATTCAAGTCTCAATTCTCCAACATCAAATTTCAACAAATAAGTTGCGCCTTGAGTATATAATTGCACTGTTTTACACATAATAGTGCTGTATACTGTAGTGACTTCTTTAACATTCATAATGAGGTAACAGCATTTAGATATACTATGTTCAAATCAACTATAAGATAAAAGTGTGATGTGCAGTCTAAACTTAATTAAAAGCTGAAAGAGCGACCCTAACTAAACTAAATTGAAGCTAAAAATCACTGGAAGGAAGCTAAACTTCCTTGAATTCGAAATACTTGATATATACAGTGTAACCCGTTTGATATGGAAGCACCATTATGAAACGAACATTTTTCAATCAATGTTTTTTTTTCATTAGGTAGATATTCAAGAAGTCTAATACACCAAATTTCATGAATGAGTCTTTGTTTTCAGTTACAATTTTCATTATTTTTATAATAATAATAAAATTCTTTATTATCATACCCTACAATGTAGAAAAACAACATAAAAAAGACTATAAAACAAATACTTGAAAAAAAAATTCAATATACAATAAAAATTTTAGATAATAATAATCACCAACACTCATCGAATTTGTAATAAAATTTTTCATGGTATTTGCTTAAATAACTGCATAATGTTCTTTAAGTTTATAAAAAAAGGTATTATATCTAGGTATACTCAGATCATGGGCATTTCCAGTGTCAACTGTCGATATCATTTGAATAATTGTTAGTTAATTAAAAAATTACATTGTGATGTATAGTAAAACATACTAATGACTGAAAGAACAGGTAATATATTGCGACTGTGAAAATAACTGTCCATTCAATGGTATTTGAGGTTTGGGACGAGATTGAGCCTGTTAACTATTCAGGTGCAGTCCATTTTCAGAACACAATTTATTCATTTCATCTGATACCTGTTAATTGTCTTGACATCTATCTATTGCAGCTACGCTAGCAGACATATCATCGGCAAATTGGCACAATATCTGGCACATATCTGTGATAGCACGTGTAATATGGCATTTTGTTTAAAATCTGTTTACCATAATATCAAAAACTGTAAAAAATTATTAGAGAATTTTTTTATGAATGGATGCCAATGGATCCACATCAAAATTACGTTGAAATGTGTTTTTCATTACAAAAATTAGGGAATAAAATTCGAAAAATATATCAGTTGAATATGCCAGAAATTCTTATTCCTCTAGATTCAGCAAATTTTTGTTTTATTTTCATAACAGTCCATAATTTCATCAAAATATGTTCATCATTAAAAAGTTATGAGTAATGACATATAGAAAGACTTTTTACCAAACTTCTTTTACTTTTTTTAATGATGAACTGATTTCTGAACAGTGATGAAATAAAAAACCTGCCGAATCCAGAGGAGTAGTCTGAATTTTTATGAAAGCTCTAAAATTGAATTTGTGGTATAGTCAATGGCATCTTTTCAAATTTTATTCCCTTATAACTTTCTTAATGATGAACTCTTTGTCAATAAATTTAATTGAATTGGCTTATGAGAATCCATATTGAAAGTTAATAATGAAATTTATTTTGATTTTCACTATAAAAGGTTTACAAAAATTCGGTACGTGTTTTGCTATACAATAGCTTCCTCAACTAGGAAAAAATTTAGCTAGAGGAAGCTTTTGTCATGGGTTTTGTAAACCTTTTATAGTGAAAATCAAAATAAGTTTTTTTTCATTATATTTTTGAAAGAAATTACGTGAATCAAATAATGTTGTCAGATGAAAAATCTATTTTTTTTTACTTCGAAACATAATAACAGTTGATCCTCAGTTACTCATTCATGAAATTTGGTGTTCTTTAATACTTCTCGAATGTTCACCTAATAAAAACAAATCATTCCAGTCTGTTGAAAAATATGTGTCTTATAAAAATGCTTTCACTTTAAATGGATCACACAATATGCATTCAGTTTATAAATAGATAACTTATAATGAAAACTTTACTTCACTGAAATACTTTGCCTTGTGCCACAGTTTATATTTGTTGAATGTTCCCATGACTTCGAAAAAGGAAAATGATATGCTAAACACTCCATAAATAATAAACTTATTCACTTTTTGAATTGAGCACTGAAACAAATAGAAAATTGGATAAAGTGATCAACATCAAACATTTGTATATCAGTGAAACATTAGTTTTCTTTCAATTCTGCTAGAACCATCGAAACTTACAAATGACTTCTGTGGATTTTACAGAAATTTACAACTTTCCATAGTTGATATTTACAAAAGCACTGAATGTAGATCAAAAAATTTTAATCATCAAGAAAGGAATACACATCCCTTGACCAAAATGCCAAAAGAAAATAATTTGGTCACCAATGAGAAATCATTTTCTTTTAGACAGTGTTTAGAGAACATTGATTTTGGTTTTCCAATCAAAATTAGTCATAAAATTGTAATTGGGTGGCAAATGAAGAAATGAAAGTTGGGAGGTAATCAAATTGAAACCTTTTCATAAATGTGAAAAACCAGAGGCTGGATTAAAAGTTATTAATTTTTTAATGAAATTAGTCCATATTTGATTTGACGTGATGTTGAAAATACCCAAAACTTTTCTGTCATTTGAATCTACAAGGTAAGTAAAGGTAGAACAAATAATTTTTTGCATATCCTCAATTTACCCTGTTCCACATAATTATTTACCTTACAAATAACAAATTCAAAATAATAGAAAATAAGGCCTGCTGTACTGTTTGCAATACTTGAATGAATTGCAGCTAATTTATTGAGTGCATGGCCTCAAGACACCTTGAATTGTTGTATTACGATTATAATCGCAGTTGCAATTATAGTTACACTTGCAAAAAGTACGAACCGAGTTTTATCAAACAAATTTTTGTTAAAAACGGTTACAAGGTAGATATTAATTAATGATTCCACTCTATCCCACTTCAAGAAATGATTGACATAACACAGCTCTTTTTTGAGAAAGAATGACTTAGACATAGCTTACAGAACACATAATAATTTAAGCAAATTTATAATAAATGATAAAGACAACACTGCAGTGTCGGATATATTAACTTGTGTTTCTTACCCAAAACTGTATATTGGCCAAAAGAATAGAACCTTCTCCCAAAGAATTAAAGAACGCTGGAGTAGTTTCTTGTATGTGAAAACCAATTCCACATTTGCAAACCATCTTTTAGCAGAGGGGCATTCGTTTAACCATGATTATGATGTATCACATTTGAAGAGAAAGCTTCAAACTCAATCTTTTAGAGTTATTAGATTAAGGAATTCAGAAAATTCAATTAATGATCAAATTGAATTAAATTTCTCCCCTTATTGAATTTGTTTCCTAATGTGGATATTGGTAATTAGTTTATTACCCATACATTTATTGAGCTGGTAAAATTCTATTTGAAATATTAAAAAAAAAATCAGATCATCCCCAAACTTTGATATAATTTCAAGTAATCAATTAGGTCATTTGAATCAAATTTATATATTATGTAAAGCACAAATTAGGTAGAATTCAGTCGATATTAACAAGCCTGATGAAGCTACTGTATAGCGAAACACGTGTTGCGGTTTTATAAATTGTTTAGTGGAAATCTTACGCATTATCTTAGTTTGCCGTTACTGTAATACACACAGAAACTTGTCCATCAAGATATCAAAACAAATTACCTCACAACTTTCACATAAGGTATTCCATGTAAAACCCAAATCTGACAGCAAATTAAGCATCAAGTGAAATTTCATAGGCCACATATTCCCGTCTTGAATATGATCGAAAATCAGTCAAAAGTTTCAAAATATTATGCATACTATAAAATATCTATATGCAATGAAATGCATCAACAACCTAAAATTAAACAATCACATCACAAGGAATGTCTTAACAAAAACTCCGAAATGGATTAAAATCTAGAACAAGGTGCACTTGTTTCTTAGATAAAAAAGCTTTATAAAGCAAAAACTCTTGGGACTAGTTGTGTTACAATAAGTCCATCATGTTTTTAATTATGCTTCTAATTTTGAAATCAAAATTAGATAGGTGAGTTTATTGAACTTTAAAGGTTTAACAATACATATTTTTGAAGTTAAAATCATTTACTTTTCTGAAAGCTTTGTTGTTTTATTGAAAAAAAATCCGTTAAATCTTAAAAAAATCCATTGAAACATTTTCTCCCAATTTTGTTGCACAACTCTTCATTTCAAATATTCATAATACATTCATTACTCAGAGGAGTGAAAAAAACATAAGATAATTAGAAGATATTTTGTCAGTTCTTCAAAATATAATACTGTTTGTATCATTGTTAAAATGTCAGTAAAAGCTAAAATGGCAAGGTTAAAAATTAAGTGCAATCACATCTTATGACGAAAGGAAAAGGATTAGTTCATACTAAAAAACTGTTGTATTCACTTCATTTGATGCTACTTGAAATATAATTCCATTAGATTGTGTTCAGTAGTAACACAAGTTACTACTAATTACCAGGTCATTTTAATAATATAACTTACAAACTTTCTACCCTGATTAAATTCTGGTTACTCTCTCCTTTAACATACAAAAAAGACATGGCAACTTTTTTGCTGACAATGAAGTGAATTCACAAAAGAAGTGTTTTCTCTATTTTCATATAATATGAAAGATTGCTTTCTGTCGAATCCAGCGACCATATTAATTAACATTAATGCCCTGCATCAAAGTTGATTTAAGTATCTACCATATTTTTCATGTGATTATCAGAATTATTCTCTTCTTGCCCTTTTGGGTCTGATGTGATCGCCATCCCCCCTGCCCTTTTTACCTACCTGTACCTGAGATTGTGCAGTTAAATGTAGTGATATAGCGTGAGTGTTCAATTTTTCTGCCAAAAGTAAATCTTTCAGCTCTTTCATCTTCTGACTACGTAAAATGACAGTCGGTCGCCTGTCTTCTGTTTTAGAGTTTTCCTTCTCAGTTTCTTCATGTCCCTCAACTTTGGAAGTACTCGGTCCTACATTTACTTTTTCTCCGCTTTCCAAAATCTTCGATGCAGAAGGGAACTCCCCTCCTGAATATTACAAAAAAAATTAATTTTTTTTTTTGGAAGGTCGAGAAAACTTATCAAAATTGGTAATCAAGATATTTTGTATGACAATACAGGGCGTGACAACAAAACTAGCCATCAACACAGAATCAGAAAATATAGAATTATTTTCCGGTCTTATTGGTGGAAATTATTCTTTTAGATCTCAGAATAATTATTTATTTAGATTGAAGGAATTAATTTATCCAGAAATAATTTAGTTTACAATGGAGTCGTAAAGATTTTTTCCGCCTTCAGTTCTACAACGATCAACTATTTTTTGTTATGCTCTTCATCTAGTCAAGACCACAGATATTGATATTTCAATTTCCCCAATAATGTTTCAAACCAACTTGATTTTCTTGAATATGCTATATTGTACTTAGTCCATTGCCTTTATTTATTATGTGATGTGTCTTCAGTTTCAGATATATTTATTGTTTCTAAAACAAGGCCAATTGAAAATGGTGTTAAAATTTCACCATTAAAGCATATGATTAATAAGAAAAATTGTATCAACAAGAGTTCAAATCATTCACTCATGAGGATTTTCGGTAGCTTGAAAAAAGGCTAGAGGCTAACACAATTTACGTTGACCTTTTCAAGGAGTTAAACGGTAAACCCGGCATGTTATCTATTGAACTTAGGTGGAATGATAGGATTGCTGACTGTGACTGAAAAATTGAGTACTTAAATGTGATGAAAACCTGTACCATTTACAATCACATGGAATGGATATTCTCTACTATTGAAAAAAATCAGACTAGTTCTTCTATTCTATTGAGGCTTCAATAAAGCTTCTAAGAATGCCATAGAAAAATATTGACCTCAAAGTGAAAATGAGATATGATATTTTCACCAAAGTATGATATTTGAAAGAAATGTCAAATCAAACAGAATATACGGAAATATACAATTAAATCAAGGGTTGAAAAGCAATGGTATTGATATTTGGACACTTCAACAAGACTTGTAAAAGAATGCTTACCCATAAAAGGTGATCCATCTCCTTGTAGCAGATACTCCGGATTCAGAATTTTTTCAGAACATCCTGCGGTCAACGCCTCGATGCTTGGATGAAAATTCGAAGTGGACTGTTCTATGGGCTTCACAGTCCCATAATCGCCATGCCCTGCACCATTTTCTTTTTCATAATTATTATTGTTATTGTTGAAATAAGTACCGTTCTTCTTCAGCAATTTATCCTCTTCAGATTTATCGCACACGATGTGGACCTGTGCTCTTACATCTGCATCGAACTTAGATATGGTGATGACAAGAGGTTTTGCCCAACCGATGTGCAGAACAGGAGTTGCACTACCTTCCTCCCACTGACATATGCCATCGTAAAATCGAAGAAGATCAGCAAAACATTTCGGTTTTTTCAAAATTGTGTTAGCATGAAATCCAGAACTTTCAACTTTCATTATGTGAGGTATCAATTCATTAGCAATTTCCAAAAATTCTTTGTATATTTCTTCATCATCCCTGGAATAGTTGTATCTGAAACAAATAAAATTACTTGATTATGTCATGAATGGATTATTGTTACACTTGCTACTCTTTTCCAGGTTTTCCCTGACTTATTTGTTCTGTAATAGTTCGGTATTTCAAAAAGTAAGTATTATAACAAATCCCTTTTACCCATCCTTGGGCCGATCCTGCCGTGCCCTAGCAGGTGGCTGCCAATTCTGAAAACCCAGACATCTATCGAAGGACAGTTAGTTAGTTACAGTTGACACACTTACGGCGTACGAATTGTCTTCGCGCTGTGGAATAATTTCCATGTATTGTTGTGTATTTATCAGCCCAAAATCCATTTAATTAAATATCTTCCTGTTTCAATGATTCTGTGAACTTTCTATAAATACCCTTTTATAGTATGTCTTTCCTGATCCAAGCCTTTCACTATCTTTGTACCAGTTGGTAAACAGTTTTTTGGGGGATTTTTTTCAAGAAAAACCGTATTGTGATTCACGAAAATAAAAATGAGTTGAAAGGGCCTAACGGAACAAATCAGGAAAAGTTTACTTAGCTTCTTCAGCAATACTACAAACAAATCTTTCAAATCCCATTATTGTCTTGAAATCCTCTCATTCAAGTATACCTGTTTGAGTTTTTATATTATATGTTTTACAATCAATAATAATAATTATGAAATTTTCACAATACACTTTTTTGAAACATGTTTCGCTACACAGTAGCTTCATCACTTACTGGTACATCAAACTATTCTACAATATCTTTAATATAACAGTAGGTAAAAACAAAACTCATTAGATCAATCAATCAATTTATTTGCATAATCTCATTATAATAGATTTTTTATTGTCAGGAAAGATTTAAACAAATAACAATGCATACAGGCAACAAAGTACACTTTGAATTACAATTTAATATTGAGAAACTCATCAATGTTGTATTTATATGCATACAAAATGGTTAAAGAGCCTCATAGCCAAGGTTACGAAATTTTAATGAGTGATTATCAGGCCTACCTGTACCAACCAAAATCTACAGGTAGATTTTGTTTACTATATTCAACCAATTTTTTTTTAATTAGTATTCTGGCATCGACTGCTGAGGTCCTTAGCCATCAACCAATTATTCAATTCGGTTTATTGTCCCAAGAAACAATGAATGCTTTTAATTAGGGACTATAACTAACTGCAAAGTATAATAAAATAACAGAAATAACCTACTTTACAATGAACACATATTATATCTAGAAAAAAAATCAATGAAATGCAGTCAAATACTGAAATTGATTACAGAAAGTATAATAAATATATTGAAAACGCTTATTAGAAATAAAATGCAAACTATGAAATTCCGTGAATTAGATTTTTTTCGATTGATATTCACATTTTGTAATGGAATAATGCTTTTTCATTTTTTAGGGAATTGAATAACATATAATGATCCCATCATGATATATTGACTTTTTTCAAGATTTGTTTGTATCTTAATTTGTGACAGTAATTTGGTGTGTCTTGTAGCATGATTGTGAATATGTCCAATTGGAATAAAATTCAAGTTTAATTTCTTTGTATTATTTTTTACAGAATGACTGAAGCAGCTAATTTTGAGTTTATAGAGTGAATTCAAGTCCAATAAAAAGTTTAGTTTATATAAGTTCAATGTTGGTTCCAAATATGGTAATTTATAAATGCTTCTAATTATTTTGTTTTGTAAGGTTCTCAGAGGTTTGATTATAGATTTACCTGCTGTTATTACCTAGTGTTGTATAAAAAGATATTGCAGAATAGTTTGATGTACCAGTAACTGATAAGCTACCGTGTCGTAAAACACGTTTTAAATAAAATTTATTGTGAAAATTGTATAATTATTATGGATCATGTTAATAATTTATATGTTTTAAATTATTATAAAAATAATGATGTTATGAAGTCTCATTTACAATGGATAATCCGATTGATTAATTGAGAAAAAATGAAAGTGGCAAGTACGACTATGAAAGGACGCTCCATTTTGAGTTTTCATTACTGTGAATGAGTTACTAAATTATTCGATTTTTCTTCTTTTCAGTAACCATATCTCAGAAAGTAGACCAAACCATAAGGTTTCAACCTTAGATTCGTAATTATTAGACAAAAATACATAAATCTAATAAAATATTATTCAAAACTAGCGCAAGCCATCAAGACAAATATTTATCCTAATTCCAATTTATGATTATTTTTCATCATCATAAAAGAAGATTGACAAAGAGAAAATACTCACAGTCTTATAACATCACTAGCATTGGCCCAACTTTCGAAAGCATCTTCATACATTTTGTTTCTATAAAAATATCCACCTTGATATGTGTACGGATACACATGCTGATTTTTATAGTAAGTCCTAGCTGAAGATATGGCCTCTTCAAACAAAGCTCTGCATGGAACCTTTCCATTTGTAGCAGATATTTCCTCCAAATCTCCCAAATTTCCTATTGCCATTGGATATTTTTTCAAGTGACCCAAGTCATACAAGAGCCACAGGAGCTCTTGTTGCAATAACGATACCTCATATGCATCGTGCGTTGAATTAAGAGACGGATTTATAGCAGATACCAAAGCCGCAACCTCCATATGGCGAGAGCATACAACAGGTTTGTTGTTTACATATAGCCATGATCTTGCAGAAACGCCTTTTCCAATTTCCTGTCCCCTCTTGTCTTCGTTTCCTTTACCGTGCCACGTGACTTCTGCCGTATCTGTACCATTTTCCCCAAAAACGACCCAAGCATGGTCCTCGGATAAAGCTAAATGTACGTCATTATATCCCAAGGTTTGACACCCTGCTACGACCGCAAATGCCACCCCAAAACAGTCCAGTTTACTACCACTTAAGTAACTATACAAGCTTTGCAAGTGAGCCCTGTCTTTGTAATAGCTTCTTGTTAAAGAATTCCAAATAACATCAGACACCTTCTTTACTAGTTCACGAGTAGCAAAAGAATTACTTTTGTTCGGTTCGACGGCATTAAGCATGATATTTCGAAACTTGTTGTAAAATATTTCGACCGTTTCGATTTCCAATACAGGTAAGCTATTTGGTTCCACTGGTTCGCAAACTTGGAGAGCGGCATTGGACCGGCTAGTCAGTGAATTTTCGATTACGCCCGTTACAATTGATAGCAGCGCGAGATCCGGTTCACGGACATTTTCTAACTGATTTCTGAATAAATCTATCACTGTATTGATGCTTTTTATAGGAAAGAAAGCTTTGTCAACATCTCTTATACCAGCCATGTCGAATTACATTTCAATTATCAACTGTCTAATGCCAAACATTATCCTGTCAATTTAACTATGGATATCGCCATCAGAGGGTAAACCAACTAACTCGCCATTCAAAAAAAATTAAATAAACTCTATGACACTGTTTGTGTCACAGAGTTATTCTTTATAGTTTACTTTTTTATTTTATTCCATCAAGGAAGCAGGCACAAATAACCTAAGCAGAAGAAAGGATGAGTCAGTTCCACAGAACTCAATTTTTTTTACTCTGTGATTAAATCTTAGGAACAGAAGAAAGATATTTTCCTCGTGTTTGATGTTTATTGGTGCCTTTACTTTGGACATATAATGGGCATAGAGACATGATCCATATTCAAGAAATAAGAGCTAATTAAATGTATACATCAATATTTAACTGTTAACATTCTCTTGTCCTTGTTTTTACCGCCTAACGAGGAAAGTTATTATTTTACTGTGTCTTCTTACCTATGCTGGAATTTCATAAATCATTGAATGTCAAAAGGTTGCTGAACTATAGTGGTCTGGTAAGTGCCAAACAGAGATATTGCTGTTTCGAAAGTTTTGGCTTCGAAGTTGAAAAGCTTCAAATATGATCGCACTTTGTTCAAGCAGGTCAAGTAAAGCCATGAAACTTGCTAACATTTGACAAAAATATTGTGTATGATCAACATTTAAAATTGTATGCAGGTTATTTTCCAAAATGTATTAGAAATACCATGGTGTAGACACTCGGACCCTTTCAGATGCAGAAATTTTTTTTTACAAAATTACTCGATCTACAACACTCTTGATTATTAATACCATAAAAATAGTTTCAACGTACTTCGGCATTTCATTCACAGATGCGCTGAGCAGAAACCTATGTTTACATTTGGAAATAATTCTTGTTCCATTCATCAACATGTGTCCAATGTTGAGTCAATCGTATTTCTTGCGTCGAGAGATTTTGACAAAACAAATTCGGCAAAAACAGCAGAGATTCTATACATCTTTGTATTTTCATACCTTGTTTGAGTTCTGTACGAGTCATTATTATAATTTGTTTTTGCGCGGCTTTGATTGGTTCATAGTCAAGGATACCTTGGTAAATAAACCTTCGATACGGCAGTTGCAAAGGTACGGTTCAACTGACTCTTCGTACTATTGTCTTTCTTCTCTACCACATCATAAATTATTGAAAAGGATGCCTTTTTATGTGAATTTTGTTCAACCTTGATACTTTGTCCCATTGAAAATTAAGAGGGTGCTATTTTCTTGCTCACTGTGTCTGATAAAAATAGGAAAACGTTGAAGAGATCAGGAAATATCTACATTTCTAAACACGAAAATATGAATTTATGAGTTATGGTAATGAATTCGAGACTTGCCTTGAATTTTATGCGAAGACCAGAATTTATAAGGAAGACTTTGGGGATTTATCGATATTTTTAGGACATTAAAGTTTTTCTTGTGCCTGATAGACGTCACATCTCACAGCTTCAATTCACTCAATGTACAAAACAAAAATTATATATAAATATAACGTTTATACTCCTGAATTTTCTGAAAATGTAACAACGTTAGATTGTTTAACGATATATAGTTCATATCTTGCTGTAAATGACATTATATGACTACGCGTCTGTCTGAGAGTTCAGCTACAGTTCATAAATTAAACTCCATGATTCATGTTTGAATTTGAATATAAAAAGTCGTCTGTTTGATTTACTGATGAGTAACGTAACTTGGAAATTAATCTAATATTGAACATAAGTGACATTAAAGTTTTTAATTCACATATATTTGATGACGCAAAAAATGTCAAATTTTGTCTTGGCTCATTTAAGCAATATTTATAACTCAAGGATATGGATAACGATGAAACATATTATAGTGATCGCCAATATCCACACTGTTTCGTCACCCTTGGAGCTTCAGGAGATCTTGCCAGAAAAAAGATATACCCTACACTCTGGTGGCTATTCAGAGATGATCTTTTACCTGTGAACACGGTCTTCTTCGGATATGCCAGGAGCAAACTTTCTATGTGTGACCTAAATAAAAATTGCGAGCCTTACATGCACCTTAAGCCAGACGAGAGGATACAATTCGAGAAATTTTGGAATTTAAATTATTATTTATCTGGACAATATAATTCCAAAACTGATTTTGAATTATTGAACCAAAAAATAGCAAAATTTGAAACGGGATCAATTGCTAACAGATTATTCTATTTGGCTATACCACCATTTTTATTTCAAGATGTTGCAACTCAAATAAAAAATACATGTATGTCAGATAAGGGATGGACTCGGATCGTAATTGAAAAGCCATTTGGGCATGATTTGCAATCATCTGAAACACTCTCTTACCACTTATCCTCTCTATTCGAAGAAACACAATTGTACCGAATAGACCATTATTTGGGAAAAGAAATGGTCCAAAACTTAATGACGCTTCGATTTGGTAATAGAGTATTTTACCCCACATGGAACAGGGACAACATTGCTTGTATTCTCATCAGTTTTAAGGAATCTTTCGGGATTGAAGGAAGAGGAGGTTATTTTGATGAATACGGAATTATTAGGGATGTAATGCAAAACCATCTTTTGCAAATATTGACCCTTGTTGCGATGGAGAAGCCTGTTACTTTCGCACCTGATGATATCAGGAATGAGAAAGTCAAAATATTGAAGTCTACCAAAACCCTGGAGTTAAATAATATAATATTAGGCCAATATGTCGGTGATCCTCAAAAAGAAGGCGATGCCAAACTTGGTTATCGCGATGACAGAACTATTCCTAAAGATTCAATAACACCAACCTACGCTATAGCAGTCTTGTTCATCAATAACGAGAGATGGGATGGTGTACCGTTTATCCTTAGGTGTGGAAAGGCCCTTAATGAACGTAAAGCTGAAATTCGAATCCAATTCAGAGACGTTCCTGGAGATATTTTCGATGGAAAATCCAAGAGAAATGAACTTGTTATTCGAGTACAACCGGAAGAGGCTGTATACGTTAAATTTATGGTGAAAACCCCTGGAATGGCTTTCGATATTGAAGAAACTGAACTTGATCTAACTTATAGCACCCGATATCAAAATATCAAATTACCAGACGCTTATGAACGTTTAATTCTTGATGTATTTTGTGGGTCACAAATGAACTTTGTACGTACCGATGAGTTGAAAGAGGCCTGGAGGATATTCACTCCATTGCTGAATAGAATTGAAAATGACAAAATCGTTCCTATACCATACATTTACGGAAGTAGGGGCCCAAACGAAGCTGACGAACTACTGATCAAGAATAATTTCACCTACACAGGAACTTATAAGTGGAAACCAAAAATGTGATTAATCAAGTTATTTACTGGTTTAATCGCCTTAATTTTTGTAATATGAAAAAAATGAGAACACTCAGACTCTTATTTTATATATTTCTGCGTATTTGTAAGAAACACAGGAAATAGCACCTGAAGAATTATGCCCATGTGATGGAAAAATACTGCCAATTATGTCATTTATCATTATCTTCTCATTTGTGAAATTACAGAATTTACGCACGCGCTTTTTCTCCGGTCTTTAATTTCGTTCACTAAGACCAGTTTTATTGGTTATGTGATTGATATTAACGGCCGATACTTGATGAAAATCCATATTTCCATATTTCTATTATAATTTTTTTTTATAAAGATGGAAAAGTAAAAAGCCAATACATTTCTTTTCTGAAAAAAAATGTAGATTAGTTTTTTCTTTCTAAATAAGATTTTGTTTGTAATTCAGCAGCATCTTTTTTTGCCATGATTCCGATTCCGGTATGACTATTCTGGTTGCTTTTATGCTATTTGATTCCTATTATCTTATTCCAGTTACTACTTTTCATTACATCCCATTCATCAACGGAGAAAATCTATGGAATGGAGTATTGGGGAACGCAAAAATGAATTTAATTGTGGAAATGCTTGATTCCTGAGCAACGATGAATTTCTAATCCAGGCCTTTTACACGTGCACGTAGAATGTGCACAACACAATTTTGGATAATAATCTTTTTTTTCGATCAACTGAGTGTTTTTCGGAATATTTAAGAATATAGAAGTTATTTTGACTCGCTGATCACCGTTGTCTCTGTCGAGTCGACGAGATAAGGACTTTATTTTCCTGCACCAGTTTTTATCGTACTCTTTTTGTTTACAAGGTATCGCAGCATATTATACCAGTAAAATTAAATATAGAATTATTGTCAAAAGAAACAAAAATAAAGAAAATGGTTCTTGAAAACAGTAATCTATATTCACCCATATTCAACCCATTTATTGACTCAATTTTATATGCACATGAGCGAAATGAGAACATTCTTCTTGTTATTCCTTTGATGTTAGTTTATCTGGTTATTCAACTGATTTCGGTTCAAGAATAGTTGATGGAATAATATCACAACTTAACAAAAAATCAACAGTGTTGAATGACATCCTGGTATTCTTCATGTTTGTTTTAGCAAATAGTCACTGTTGGCTGGCAACATTAAAAAGCCGGCCGCAAGTTGAGACGCAGGTCGTGAGGTGACGCAGGGTGAGTCACGGTGAGAAACGCAGTTTGAGCCTACAGTTCTTAGGTGATGTGTCTCTTGCCTTTCGTTTTTCAAATGGATTTGGTTTATGAACTTTAAATTCATATCAGCTACGAATCTGAGTCAGAAAATGATGAGGAGGTCGAATCGATTATTTCTGCTAGCTTCATAAAAACAAAATCTCATTTGTATTTCAAAAAAAGAAATACGCACGGAGAGTTCGCCTTGAAAAAAGAGTAAAGTAGTGAAAAATTTAAAAACTATTTTCGGTTATCATGAGATAATTAGAAATGTTTGCTTGAAGGTGGTTCACAATGTTTCGTGGTGTATTTCATCAATTCGGACTTCCATTGTCTAATATAATATAAATTGATTTGAAATCCCTGAAAAATAAAATTAAAAAGAATAACCCAAAATAACAATTTTATTGTTCAATGGAAGTCGGAACTGATGAAATATAATTAGAAATTGTTCACAAATACATGACTTGTGTCGTACAAAACGCGACAATTTCTAACTGCCTCTATTACGGCCGATTTCATAATCAATATCTAAAGTCCACTTTACCGAAAGGAGACTTTACACTAAAGTCCCCTTTAAAGTAGCTGTTGCCGTCATTTGGTTTCATAATTAATATTAAAGTGCCCTTTCCATAAAGTATCTTTTAAGTAATTTTTAAGATGTTGGTCAACCTGGAATTCATGGATTTTGACAAGATTTGTCATATTTGGCGAGTATTTAAGTTCAGTGTTTGAATAAGTAAGGTTAACACCCGTTAGTTAGGGAAGCCACAGATTATGCTGTAGACGACCCCTCCCGATATAGAAGGCCCCGACACTCTGTCGAATGAGGCCCTCATGTCCCCCGTTAAAGGATGAATAACTTTTTCATCCATCCCACCCCAGCCAGGTAGGGGTATCCCGTGAAGGGCGGCACTGATGTCTAAGGACTTCATGCCGTCATCCATCAGTTATGTACCCATTGGCCCATCTCAAGGCCAATGATCAGCCGAAAGGGTAGGGGAGCTGGTCTCCAAATCCTGAATGAACTGAAGATGATCGTCAAGTAAGGTTAAGAGTTGTGGTGTTCGATGTTTTTGTTATTTGTATTTGTGAGGACGATTTATTTGGACAGAAATGGAAATGTTAAATAATAATAAGAAAGTTCGCTCGTCAAATTTTTCTCGGGAGGAAGAAATGAATTTAATACAAGAAATTGAAAAATTCAAGCATATTTTAGAATGCAAAACTACTAATAAAGTAACGAATGCAGAAAAGGTATGTATTACAAGTACAAGCAATTTTTTTGTGTGTATTTTATTTATTGTAGAATACATGTTAATGTAATCATAACCCTAATTTTACTTCATCAAGGGTGAAGGGTGTGAGCTTGAAATAATAAATTAAAACTATATATATTTATGTAGTTAGATACCTCAATATAAATAAATTTAAATATGATTTTAGGAAGAGGCATGGCGCAAAGTACTTTCCAGCTTCAACTCCAGAAATATACAAGTGAGAAGTATATCTCAGATTAAAGCAAAATTTGATAATCTGAAAACAAAAGCTAGAAAGGATATGGCGAAACAAAAATCATATATGACGGGAACAGGGGGTGGTCCCGCAATAAAAATTGATTTAGATCCTGTAACAGAAGCAACCCTAAATATAATAAATATGAAAACGCTGGTGGGTTTGAATAACAGCTTGGATAGCGATTTCATAAATGTAATTACATTTTTTTATAACCAAATCATTTTGTTTTAACAGTTACCAAACTAAAATTTGGTTAATGGTTAAAAACATTATTTCTTTCATGATTTTATCTGTATTGGTTAGGGCAATAAAATTAAATATTAATTGTATGTGATATTATAGGATCTTGGAATGGATGCATCATCTTCAGTTTTAAAGGAAGAACTTCTAAAAGAATATCCTCAACAATTTGTTGTGAGTAAATAAACCGTTTTTTAAATGATAATATATTAGCAACCTGTTAATAGTTGTCAAGATAAATTTGTTATTTTTTGTCTTGGGAATATACTTGTATAATATTAATTATTCTGAATATATTATTACAGGATTCAGAAATGACAATAATTGCAGCAGGAGAAGCCAAAGATGAAATGTCAGAGATTTCTACGCAATCAGTAAGTTATAGATTTTTTTACTACTAAACCATAGTTCGGAAAGACCTTTTATTTTGAATTGAAGGGTTTATATTTTTAGGAGTGATTAATTTTTGGGAAAGAAATTTTTTGGCTTTCTACTACTTCTTCTTGATACAAAAATTATGTGGAAATCTTCTAAAGAAAGGAAAGAAGTAATCAATTTGAAAATAAGTAACTCTATGTACATCATGCAAAGAAAAATCTTTCAGATAAAAACTGGAAGGAAGTCCTCCTGAAACAGCTATTTTCATATAAACATTGAATTACATTACAAAGTATCTTCTGTATAATTCAGTATTCATTGTTCAGTATTGTTTCGAAAGAATTTTTTTCTGTCGTGTAATTCAATGTTCATATGAAAGTAGCTGTTTCAGGAGGGCTTCCTTCCAGTATGTGTCTGAAAATTGTTTCTTCGCATAATCTACACATCTATGTATAGAGTTACTTATTTTCAAATTGATTACTTCCTTCCTTTCTTTCGAAGATACCTATATTTTTTTTGTATCAAGATGGAGAAGTAGAAAGCCAAAAACTTTTTTTCCCAAACCTTTTAATTTATGCTGATTAAAGCTAATATTTAAGTTAGGGCCTCAAAAAATGTAATAGTACATTTGCTTTCAGATAGTACCTGAATTTACTGAAGAAATTGTATTGGAGGAGAACCAGATATCACCTCCTAGATCAATGACACCCTCAGGGAGCATGTCTAGTAAAAAAGTGAGTTTTGAATTGTGTGTGGTACAGTTGTAATTTTTATTATATAACTCTTGTCTGTTCCCAGCAAACGCATATTAAGAAAAAAATCGATTGGAGTAGTTATGCACCTAATAATTTAAAAAGAAAAGCCAACGGAAAACTACACCCAACCAAAATAAACCCGTTATATAATGCAAAAGAAGATTATTATAAAAAGAAAAAGGAGCTTCTTGAAAAAACGGTAGAAGCAGAGGAGAAGGGGAGATCTAGGAGAAGGGAGAGAGAAGAAGAAGAACATTTAAAAAAAATGACTTTATTGGATTTAGAAATCAAATTAAAAGAAAAACAATTAAATAAATTAAATGTTTCATAACACTGATTTTTAATTATTATTAGTATTTACAATCTAGCAAAATGTTCATTAATTATCAAATTCCTTATATTTTCTGCTATATTTGGATTATTTTCCATGGGGGGTAATACATCCTCATCGTCTTCCTCTATTTCATCTTCTTCAGTAAAGTTATCATTCATATCAATGGCAATGTTATGAAGAACTGCAGTTGCGACTATTACTGCCATTGTGGTTTCTAGTTTTAGTCTCATGCCAAACCTCAAAACGGGAAATCGTTTTTTCCATAAACCGTATTGACGCTCTACTACATTTCGAGTCCTTATTATAGACTCATTGTATACATTTTCAGCAGGTGTTCTAGTTTGTTGTAACTTAGTCATAAGATATGGCTTTAGAGAATATCCACTGTCACCAATTAGCATATACTGACCAAATACACCATTTTCAAATTTTTGCTTCAAACTGCTATTATTGAAAATTGTTTGGTCATGCACCGATCCTGGCCATCTCACAACAATATCTCTAATTTTCAATTTAGCATCGCTTACTGTCTGAACATTTAATGCAAAATAAGATTTTCTACATCTGAATATTTCTGCATCATTTCCACCGGGAGAATCAATTTTAACTAATGTGCAATCAATTGCTCCAATGGTTTTGGGAAATGAAGCTATTTCATAAAATTTTTCAACTGCTTCTTCCAATTCTCTTTTATTTTCATACATGCGAATGTGTTGTCGGGCTAGTGAGGCAATAGCAATAGACACCTTTTTGATAATCCTGCTAGCTGAACTTCTAGACACTCCCATAAAATCTGATACGATTATTTGCATATTTCCTGATGCGTAGAATCTTAAAGTCAACAATAATTGTTGTAATGGTGTAATGCACCCACCTCTAAAAAATAAATAAATTTTTTTATAATTCTGTTAATAATACAAATTTTACAACTTACTTATTAGTAGGTAACTGAATTTGTTCTTTTATTTCATCTAGTAGATACAAAACAGTTTGTTTTTTTAAGCGAAAACGTTGGTAAAAGTCAAGCTCATCATATTTTTCGAAGCAGTCTGTTCTTTTCCTATACACTTTTGGTCTTCTAGTATAAATAAATTCTTCATCAGATGAACTTGAGCTAGACGTTTCAAAATTATTCATATTTTTATGATTATTATGGCTAAACGAACACAAAACTAGCAAACGTAGCGAGTAGCACAACAAATAACAATTATTAAAATTGAGGTTATGTTGTAGTTAAATGACACTTTAGCGAGTTGAAGTAGAGAAATCGACACTTTAACTTTGAAGGACGTTTTTGGCTTAAAGGACACTTTAACTTGGTTATGAAATCAAAAATATTTATTGTGTCACTGATGTAGGAGGTGATATCTGGTTCTCCTCCAATACAATTTCTTCAGTAAATTCAGGTACTATCTAAAAGCAAATGTACTATTACATTTTTTGAGGTCCTAACTTAAATATTAGCTTTAATCAGCATAACAAATTAAAAGGTTTGGGAAAAAAAGTTTTTGGCTTTCTACTTCTCCATCTTGATACAAAAAAAAATGTAGGTATCTTCGAAAGAAAGGAAGGAAGTAATCAATTTGAAAATAAGTAACTCTATACATAGATGTGTAGATCATGCGAAGAAACAATTTTCAGACACATACTGGAAGGAAGCCCTCCTGAAACAGCTACTTTCATATGAACATTGAATTACACGACAGAAAAAAATTCTTTCGAAACAATACTGAACAATGAATACTGAATTATACAGAAGATACTTTGTAATGTAATTCAATGTTTATATGAAAATAGCTGTTTCAGGAGGACTTCCTTCCAGTTATTATCTGAAAGATGTTTCTTTGCATGATGTACACATCCATGTATAGAGTTACTTATTTTCAAATTGATTACTTCTTTCCTTTCTTTGGAAGATTCCCACATAATTTTTGTATCAAGAAGAAGTAGTAGAAAGCCAAAAAGTTTCTTTCCCAAAAATTAATCACTCCTAAAAATATAAACCCTTCAATTCAAAATAAAAGGTCTTTCCGAACTATGGATTAGTAGTGAAAAAAATCTATAACTTACTGATTGCGTAGAAATCTCTGACATTTCATCTTTGGCTTCTCCTGCTGCAATTATTGTCATTTCTGAATCCTGTAACAATATATTCAGAATAATTAATATTATACAAGTATGTTCCCAAGACAAAAAATAACAAATTTATCTTGACAACTATTAACAGGTTGCTAATATATTATCATTTAAAAAACGGTTTATTTACTTACAACATATTGTTGAGGATATTCTTTTAGAAGTTCTTCCTTTAAAACTGAAGATGATGCATCCATTCCAAGATCCTATAATACCACATACAATTAATATTTAATTTTATTGCCCTAACCAATACAGATAAAATCATGAAAGAAATAATGTTTTTAACCATTAACCAAATTTTAGTTTGGTAACTGTTAAAACAAAATGATTTGGTTATAAAAAAATGTAATTACATTTATGAAATCGCTATCCAAGCTGTTATTCAAACCCACCACCGTTTTCATATTTATTATATTTAGGGTTGCTTCTGTTACAGGATCTAAATCAATTTTTATTGCGGGACCACCCCCTGTTCCCGTCATATATGATTTTTGTTTCGCCACATCCTTTCTAGCTTTTGTTTTCAGATTATCAAATTTTGCTTTAATCTGAGATATACTTCTCACTTGTATATTTCTGGAGTTGAAGCTGGAAAGTACTTTGCGCCATGCCTCTTCCTAAAATCATATTTAAATTTATTAATATTGAGGTATCTAACTACATAGATATATATAGTTTTAATTTATTATTTCAAGCTCACACCCTTCACCCTTGATGAAGTAAAATTAGGGTTATGATTACATTAACATGTATTCTACAATAAATAAAATACACACAAAAAATTGCTTGTACTTGTAATACATACCTTTTCTGCATTCGTTACTTTATTAGTAGTTTTGCATTCTAAAATATGCTTGAATTTTTCAATTTCTTGTATTAAATTCATTTCTTCCTCCCGAGAAAAATTTGACGAGCGAACTTTCTTATTATTATTTACCATTTCCATTTCAGTCCAAATCAATCGTCCTCACAAATACAAATAACAAAAACATCAAACACCACAACTCTTAACCTTACTTATTCAAACACTGAACTTAAATACTCGTCAAATATGACAAATCTTGTCAAAATCCATGAATTCCAGGTTGACCAACATCTTAAAAATTACTTAAAAGATACTTTATGGAAAGGGCACTTTAATATTAATTATGAAACCAAATGACGGCAACAGCTACTTTAAAGGGGACTTTAGTGTAAAGTCTCCTTTCGGTAAAGTGGACTTTAGATATTGATTATGAAATCGGCCGTTATTAAAGTATCATTTAAAGTTAAAGTAACCTTTATGTTTCTTTATGAAATCGGCCGTTAATTTTTCCTCCATTTCACTTGACACGCCGTGACTCACTAAAGAAATCTGCGGAAGGAGGACTGCGTAACGCAGGGTCACGGAACGTGAAAACTGCGTCACGTCACCCTGCGTCGAAATTTGCGGGGTTCCTATCATTTGTATGGTTCGCAGAAATTCAACGTGACTCACCCTGCGTCACCTCACGGACCTGCGTTTCAACTTGCGGCCGGCCTAAATAATCAATGGAATTAGAGCAAACTCTGGATCGAATGGAAATGCCGTTTCAATCAAACATAAAAAAAATTAACGAACCTCGATATAGAGTTATTGATCTATTTTCATAATGAGTATCTAACCATGATGATAATTATAGAATTCTCACTATAAATTTTATTTTGGACGCGTTTTACTACACGGCTGCTTCATCAGTAACCAGTAACTGATGAATTTTCCGTGTAATGTTACTAGTAATCATTAACTGATGCCCAGTAACTGCTGAAGCTACCGTGTAGCGAAACGCGTCGTTAATAAAATTTATTATAAAAATTCCAAAATTATTTTCATGGATAGTGTTATTGATTTTCATCAAGTAACGAGACAGGGTATCCATAATAAGTGTCCAATAAAATATTTCAGTAAACATGAAATATAAAAGAATCCATAATTTTCTTGAAAAATTAAAGTACTCGATAAAAATTGGCAGGAATTTCGGAAAAATCACTCAATAGAAACAGCTTCCCTAGCTTCATCATCCAGTATATAAATTACAAAATTGAGAAGAAAGACCTTGATTGTACATAGAAATATTCTTCAAACTGTCTTGTACTTTCGACAGCTTTAGTTATGGTTTTATATCAGAAAAATATCAAATCAGGATTGCGGGGTAGTACGCTTAGCAGGATATAATCATTTCTACAGGGCTGTAAATTATTCGTCGAATTGAAGTATCGAATTGAAGTTCTAAATGTAATTTAATTATTATTCAGCGTTATCATTCAGAGAAGAAAAAAATACTTCAATTTTATTCATATTCAGCAGTTAGATTCAGCAATTATCGTCTACCACATTCAGTAATGAAATGAAGTTTTATTCTGAACACGAAACAACAACAGAAATCTACATAAATATAATCAACTTTGCAAATAATGAAAACACAAAATAGTAGGAAAAACGTTAAATTGAAATATGTCAAAGGTACAAGCAGAATAGTGTCAGTTTCTGCACATTTTTACACACTTTGTGCTCAAATCTTTCAATTTCCACATTGTGTCCCTTTCTGATTGTTTCGAATAAAAAAGTTCGAAGTTTTCATGAAAATCATTTGTTGTGTACAGACGCTGGTTTTTCTGTTTCATCTTCTTTTTTTCTTGCTTTATCATTATAGCAAAACATGCTGGCTCTTGTCTCATATCTATAATCTATAGATATTATGACGTCATAACACATATATTTCTGAATGTAAATTAATTCATTCTAAAACTTTAACAGGAATGGGATACAAAGTAAGTGTTATATAACAGTTGCAAAAATGTAATGTTACTGAACAAAGTGATATTCTGGAAAAGTTCGGAAGTACCCAAAAAGGTATTATTTAAATTCAATAGGAAAAGTATGTGTCAATTCAAATTTAGAGATAAGATACCACGAAGACTTCAAATGAATGAAAACGGCGAAAATAACAATTATAGCGGATATCAGTGGATTTCATCAAATGGCGTATACAGTTATATTCCTTCTTTTGTATGCGACCAGAGCAGATCCAGACTTGAGGGAAGTATTTACAATTTCCATCCTCACCCCACTGGTTGGGTCCCATATCCTTGGAATCAGTATTTCGGGTATTCTCCCTGTATGAACTATTATCTTCCCTATCAAAACTTCTATTATGATACCCCCTTTTTTCATAATACTGCTGTTCAGACCAATTTATATGGGCGAAATTTTCACAGACAGCTGGTAGACAATAGACGAAGGAATTACCATCCCAGAGAGACCAATGGTAAGACAATCATTTACTTTGAATTATGTGTTGTTTTAATCAGTGTGGTAACAGAGAGATATTATCATAGGCAGTGGTGCAAACATTAGCTTTCATGTAATATAAACCATAGAATTAGTCGGTAAATTGTCATATTTATAAATTCTGCCCATTAATGAAATAAATAAGTGGATAATTTTCATATACTTACCAAAGTTTTGGAAAGAAATAAACAAAAAAGTCGTTTGTGAAGGTGTTATTTGATTCCATAAACAATTATTATATAGTTTGTTGGAAAAGATACAAATTTTATATTTTCTTACTGAAAGTTAGTTCCTGTAGTAGTTGATTTGTCAAATTTTGAGTGGTTCTATGTCTAAAAGCAAACTGAAGTGCTAAGTTTTGGCATCAGATTTGTGATCAGATCAATTCATATGAAAATTTTCAATCACTCTGGGAGTCCTTAAAACTGATGAAAATTATAGATGAAATTGCTTGAGAAATTACTTCAGTTTCAAATTAATCATTTATATCTTTATAGCGTAGAAAAAAAATACAAATATGTGCCAGATCTTCGATATGTTCTTTCTTTATGTTGAAGTTCTTTTGGTGTTTGTGTATTTCTACGGCGTCTATATTCTTGTATAATGGTGGTAGGGATGAACTACGATGTCTAACAGACCTTCCTACAAGTCACTGTCATTTGTATCATCATATGCAGAGACTTGGACTGTCGGAAGACATTATGTTGCCTCTATTAGGAAAATGATGAAACAGAAGATTGCATACTTTGTGCCTGCCCCGCTGGTGACCGAATCAGGTTCGGCCATGTTACCTAAAAGACCTCTCACTATGCAAACTAATCAGCTTCGTTAAGAAACTGGGTTTATTTGGTTGAGTGTGAATAGGTGTTAGTCACAATAAACCCTTGCAGATTGCGGTGAAGGGTCGAATAGATCCACTCACTTTGGACCTAACCTAACATAACCTACTTTCTAATGACATACCTAAAGAAATGTCATCTAAATATACCAAAGACTTTGACTCACTAGTAACCAACCAAAATGTATTACATAGCCAAATAAAAGGTTTGTCAAAAGAAATGAATGAACTCATTAATTTAGAGCAAGCTTTCTGATTCACAAATACAGTTGATAATCTTATCATTCAATTGAGCTCCATTCAAAACTTGATTTCAAATATAGAAGATGCGATATCCTTGCTACACTTACGTATTGCACAGTTCAATCACAGAACCACAGAGGCTGAATTTACTTACAACAAAATTGAACAAAATCTAAGAAACTAAACAAAATCCACTTCATGAATTATTATAATTTACTTTCAACACAAGCGACTATAGGAGAAGATGTCATAATATTCAAAATTCACGCACCTATGATAGCAAATAATTACAAATATTTCCAAATTTATCCCATCCCCATATCCAATCTCATGATTCTACCTCAACAACCTTTCCTTTTGTTCAACACAAATGAGTATTGAACAATTGCAACAAAATGCCCTGAAATTGAGAACCTCTACTACTGCACAACTTCCTAACTCCAGAGAAGACAACCATTCATTGCCGACATAATCAAATCCGGCAAAAACATTTGCGAAGGAATATCAGTTACACTATATGCACTATATGGTTCTAAATCTATTAAATATTTTTTATTTCTTTCTTAGATTTCTTTATGCCCCTCAAATCTTTTATTTGATTAGGCAATTTATTGTACAGCTTCATTGACATGTAATGAGGATTTTTCTGTTATGGTTAACCTATTGTAGATTGGAACAAATTATTAGATAAAGAAGCAGACTGTCAAGAAGCCTTCTCACTATTTTACAATAAATTCCTTGATCTGTTTGAGTTATCATTTCCAACAAAACAACTTCATAACAATAAAAGAAAAAATAAAACCATTGGTTCACCCCAAAAATCAACGAACTCTCAGAACTGGTTAGGGAAACAGCAGAAACGGCAAAAAGACTTGATAACGATAGTTATACGATAAGATATGAATGTTTAAAGAAATATTATGAAAATCAAGTTAATATAGCAAAAAGAACCTTTAATGACGATAGAATACTGAACTCCAACAACATGAATCGGGAATGCTGGAATATAATAAAAGAAAACACAAATAAGGAAAACAAGGATAAAATAACTGAAATGATAAACACTGAGGGTGCAGTCTTAAGAAATGATAAGGATATAACTAACTTCTTTAACACATATTTCATAGAACAAAACAAAAACAAAGGTTCAGAAAATTTAAACCATACCCTAAAAATTAAATCCCGGCTCCACTCATTTTATTTATACCCTACCGATCCTGAAGAAATACATAAGACTATATTAAAAGTTTGCACCAAAAAAACACCGGGTATAGACAATGTACCAGGAAATGTCATGAAGGCTGTTGGTGACATTTTATCACATCCACTAAGTATTTTAATAAATAGAAGCTTTTATGAAGGTAAATACCCTGAACAATTGAAGTTCTCAAGAGTTGTTCCACTCTACAAGCAAAAGGGGTGTAGAAAGGAGGCCAAAAATTATAGGGCAGTGGCGGTTCAGTGTCACATTGGCAAAATATATGAATACTCTTATAACGTAAGACTCTGCAATTATCTCGAAAGGTTTAATATTTTAGATAGTTCACAGCATGGGTTTAGAGCGAAAAAATCTACCATGACAGCATTAGAAGAAGCTATATCTCACATCCATGACGTGTTGAACAAAAAAGAAAACATAATGGGACTGTTCTTTGATATGAGCCGGGCGTTCGATATCGTTGATCACAATTTGTTGAAAGCTAAACTGTATCATATTGGTGTTAGAGGCCCGTGTTTGGAATGGATACATTCATATCTGTCAAATAGAAATCAACAAGTAGAAATGAACGGGGTCCGATCCGAGCCGATTGAAACTAGAATAGGCACTCCTCAAGGATCATGTTTGTCACCGTCCTTATTCAATATATTTATAACTGATCTACCCATGGAGGTAAATAAAACAAGCTATCCAATTATTTATGCAGATGACACTAATTTAATCATCACTGGACAATCAAGGGGGGAAATACAGGACAAAGCTGACGAATCTATCAAAAACATAACCCAATGGTGTGGTAATAATAACATATCTCTGAATATAGACAAGTCAATAGCTGTTTACTTCAATACAAAAAGTGCCACTGTGAACCAGAGCATACTACTTAAAACTGAAGAAACATCATTAGAAAACTCGACCTGTACAAAATTTTTAAGGGTCCACTTGGATCAAAAACTCACATGGAACGATCATGTTGAACATACATCCTCAAAACTGAGCTCATATTGCTTCATTATTAGAAACTTGCGTAACACAGTGTCAACGGAAGTACTGAAACTACTATATTTTGGCCTTATTCAGTCATGCCTGTCATATGGTCTGATTTTCTGGGGAAAAGCCCATAATAGTGGTCAATTATTTATCACTCAAAAAAAAATTATAAGGTGCATGCTGAATTTATCTAGCAAAACATCTTGTAAAAACCACTTTGTTGAGCTGGGTATTATGTCATTACCAAGCTTGTACATTTACTCAATAATTGTTCACATCATAAATAAACATAACTCTCTCAAAACAAGAAAGGATGTTCACAATCATAATACGCGGCAGAAGGACACCATCAATTTATGTTTCTCTAGATTATCAATCAGACAGGAGAATCCCAATTATATAGGAATCAAATGCTACAATAAAATATGTTAAATTAAGAAATTTAGAGAAGTCAGCACAAGTTTATCTAAAAATTATCTAAAAAAGTTTTTAGTACAGAAATGCTATTATTCAGTTCAGGAGTTTTTGAATGAAAATTTTGACTCAGACCACATGAAACAGTAGTCTTTTGATTCAAATTTTTAATAAATAATCCTAATTAGTATTGATAAACTTATATTTCATTTATTAATTTTTAAAGTGTGTAAATGTACCTATTTATTTATATTGATTTATTTTATTTTATGACCAAAAAGTGAAATTGTAATATTATTATATCCTACTTATTAGTGACGATTCCCATAAAGTATGGTACTTGTATTGTAACATTCAGTGGAAAATAAATTGTCTTGTCTTGTCTTATATAGGGAGCACGAAATCATTTCTTCTTTTTCCATAGAAATGTTGATTAATATTGTTAAAGAACAGATGCCTATTTTTCAATACAAACATTAAGCATTCATAAATGTAAAAAGCATATATCGTCATCGATTGATTATACTTCAAGACGACAAATTTCATGGAGTTATTTATAATATATGATATAATTTCACTTATGCTTAGTATACTTCTTTTCATCAAAGAAGTGGGAATTTCATCGTACCCACTAGAGTGTTTATTTTTAACTTTATGTAATAGTTATATTACCTCTTGAGGAGATATTGGTTTTGCTAATATTGACTCAAAATTATATTTTATTGAACATTCAAAAGGAATATTGGGGAGGTTTGATACTAATTCTGGAACAATTTTAATCAAGTATTTGTTATAGTCATTCACAATTTTTTCTGGATCCCCTTGTAGTTGACATTCGCATTTTTTTTCTCTTCTTGTTAAATCCGAGCATATTGTCCACATACATTTATTTTTATTATCAGAAGTCTTTATTCTGTTCAAATATTCATCTTCTTTAAATTTTCTCACGCGATTATCATATTCTTTTTTCACCTCATTATATTGGTGCCGACTTACTTTATTATTTACATATAAAATTAACATGGCATCCAAAGTGCGTTTCCATTCAGCAATTTCATTATTGTTGAAATATTTAATATTCTTATCCCTAGTTCTAACAGACCTAATCGGAAAGCTTTCATTAAATAATATCATGACATTTTCATAAAAGTATTCCATTGTTGATCAACCTCTGATCTATCTAAGTGATATACTTCATCTCAAGTTAATGTATTGAGTTTGTTACTAAATTCGATTATCTTATCTTTAGAGAAAATTCTTTTAAAAGTATGATATATCTTTTTATCTGTCATTTCCCACGTTATATTTTTATCAGTTATGAGGAGTGGGTCTGGAAATGATTTTTCATAATTTTGTGGGGTAGTTTCATTTACAATTTTATAACTCACGTGCGATATTACTGGAGATACAACATAAAATAAGCTTATTAACATTATATTAAAATTACACACTAAAACAATCTTAAATAATTTCACGAAACTACATTTAAAGGTGAATACAATATAAAAATATTATCATGATTCGTCTTGTGTATTTATATACTAAGGTCATCCTGTAAAAATTCATCTATACTGTAGTAAGCTTTAGATACTAAAAACTCTTTTATTTTACGTTGAATTCGATAGTAGTTAATTTTTTTGTTTCCTCGTGAAGTTTATTATAAAATTTCACAGCCCAGTACTTCAGTCCATTTTGGCCTTTTTTAAGGCGACATGTATTAAAGATAATATCTTTTTTATTTCTAGTGTCGTATTCGTGTCTATTTTCAAATGATTCATATTGAGGTATATGCGATTTTATATAGAGTAAATTTTCTAATATGTATAATGATGGGAATGTTAAAATACTCAGTGTTATAAAAGATGTTCTACAATCATCTTTATAATAAACTCCATCTATAATTCTAATTGCCTTTCTTTGTAACCTGAAAATTCTATGCCTTTCCGCAGCGTGCCCCCATGCAATAATGACATATAAATATCAAATATTTTGGTACACGAACATGAAGAAACATCTTCTCAGTTATCTCGAAAGTGCGATTTCGTTTCATCGTTTTCATAAAAGAGGACGTATGCATCTCCACTCTTCATGATCGTTAGGATCGGTTTAGGTTTCTCATTAATTCTTTTAACGTCCTCATGTTAACCTTCTAAAAGATAACGAAGAAACTCCTGGGTGTCTTGATGGGTATGACTCATGAATTGAGGGGCAAAACTTTGAAACTGACTTTTTAACGAGACTATATTTAATACTCTATCAAATGAATTATCTGACCAAAATTCCTTGATGACTTCAGCAAACTCTTTGATTAAAGCATCCTCCAAAAATTAGAAATACTAGTATTGATATCTTTCATGTATTCATCCTATTTTCAAATATTCCAATTATCATCTCGTGTTTGATGAAAATTGGATTACACTGTTCATGAAACAGGTGTTAACAAAATTTTTCAATCCGTTGAATCCAAGGGTTTTGATTGAAGAATGTTTTACTGGATTCAATACAATTCAAAAAATCTTTGGAAACCATTTCAGAATATTGCTGAGATAAAGTAATTTTTCCATTTGATTTTGTCCCAGTTCCATTAAGTGGTTTTTTATTAACTTTTTTTTAAAGTTGGTTTTTAGGAAACATGTAAATTTTTTTAGAATCAGGAAAACTATCAAAAAACAAAGCTGAATTTTCTCTTTGGATGGCTATACTAATTTTTTTGAATGAGAAATGATGTGGCTCTGAATCGTGGGTTTCATTGGCTATAATTTTTCCAATTTTGTTGATGAAAGATAATGCTTCAGAGCCAAAAACAGCAAAAGTTTCAACAGCTTTTGGGCGCAGCAGCACCGGCTTTCCAAAAGTAGTAGGAAGAAATCGATTTATTAGAAATATATGTCCTAATATACATGAATATTATACAAATATATCAGTTATTAAACGAAATACAAAAAAAACTAAACTGTATAAGACCTATGACAAGTTGCTAATGTATCTACACAAGTAAAGTCCCAAACAGCTGATTTACCGTTTTTCCATGGAACAAGTGTCATACCATCTGGCCGTTTTCTGTCGTCTCGACTTGTATACCTATGGGTTCCAATATCGCAGGAATTTTTGTTGAAGTTAATACTCTTTTGATTATTTCATTTATGGCACAGTGGCGAAATACACGTCCATCGCTAAAACGGCAGCTCAAATCAGGCACCTGTTTATTACGACGAGCTGGTTTGAAAGTGGCTAGCTAACAATTAGCCAATACAGAAGATAGGTTAACTTGGTCACTTAGAATGACCCACTGCATTACCTGATATGACACCCTTAGATATTGTGAAGATTGGTGAAATCTAAAGTATACTTTACACAACCGCAGTGTACTCCAGAACTCATGGTTAGAATAAGAGAAACATTCCATAACGAATTCGTAAACAAACTCCCTTATTGTGTTAAAGCTATTTTCCGTTTTTTTTGGCTGTTGTCTGCAGGTTGTATTGCCTGTCGTTTCGTCTAATACTGCGGTAGACATTATCAAAGACAATGAGGTAACTGTCGAAGTGCTAAAGTTGTTCTCAAAGCAAATCAAATTTATTATTAATCTGAAGACCACAAGTGGTATAAGACATGTCAAAAATTTTAATTATAGAGACAAAAAGCAAAATTACAGAGTAAAAAGTTAAATGTTAAAATGATAAGTACAAGTACAGACAGAGTAGGTACACTACATTTTAAATATCACAATAAAATATGCAAATACACACAGAGTATGACAGAACATACTATCAGTGATTTATATACAAAAAAATTCTTCCAAAGTATAGAATGCACCCTCAATTAGTACTTTTTTCAGTGACTTCTTGAATATGAAATAGGTAGGTTCATCTTTAATGTTTTGAGGAATTTTACTAAAAATTCGAATTCCGATGCTCAGAGGACCGTTTTGTGATAAGTTCAATCTGTTTAGAGGAGTATTCAGCAAATGCCGATTCCTGGTGGAACGACCGCGAATGTCATTACAACAGAGCAAAGTATTTCTATGTTTCTAAATGTAACAAGCAGATTCCAATATGTAAAGAGAAATAAGGGGTAATACTTGTAGATTTCTGAAGAGAGGTCTACTAGATTCTGTTTGGGGTTTGCAAAACCCCAACGTACGTACGTACCCCATAAAGTACAATGTTGGAATTTGTCTCCGGTTTCATATCATCATTGGTGGGCTTGGCTTCGTTTTCCTTAATTGGATTAAATGACCTTGTTTGTGTACAATTGAGGACTGGTAGCCAGATTTTACTAAGGTTCATTACCTCCTCCTTTCTATTCCCTGTTTCTGAATTTTTATTGCCTCCCTATTTATTTTTGGATAGTAATTTTGAGTTTTATCGAGTATTTGTGAATATTCCAATGGGATAATGTGACTGCCTTCTTTGAGAACATGTTCGCCTACAGCTGATTTGTCGGTTTGCCCGACGCTTACCTTCAACATACACATTTATACAATAAATGCATCATATTGTGCATACGGCTTTATTGTAGAAAGTTACAGAAATTTTACTGATTTGTATGCTCTGACGAGCAGAATATGGAATATACAACTCTGATATATAGAATCCTTTATAAGGTCAAAATATTTCTGATGAAATATACCCACCTAGAGGATCAAACTATATTTCATTATTACAGAAATTTATGTTTTTTTAGCAGAACACATACTTCTATAATTTTTGTGTACAAACTATCGCAAAAAAATTGCCTTCTTTTTATAAACGGGGGCATGAACTGTATTAAAATTTGTGATTGTTGTGATATTGTCTCTTGCACTTTAGTTGAATCAAAAAGACTAAAACTTCAATTTTAGTGTTGAGATATTGAGCTTAATTTTGGTGTTACATTAGATTTATTAACTTTTATTTCGTTATAATCCTTCTTTTTTCATTCATATAGGTAATGGAATCATGTCATTGAGGTTCTGGGAGAAAATCCGTGAAAAACCAAGCAGCAAGCCTGGCTTTATTTTTACATTAATGTCTTACAACGTTCTCGCTCAAGATTTACTGGAACAACATCCTCATTTATACTTGAATAATAATAGAGAATTCCTAGGATGGAAAACAAGGTGGAATAATTTATTAAAAGAAATATCCAATTTCTCCCCGGATGTATGCAACAAAACAAATTAATAAGGTTATTGAAGAATAAAATTGATATGTTTTAGATTTTATGCCTTCAAGAAGTCCAAGAATCCCATATTGAAGAATACTTTTCTCTGTTGGAAACATTAGGTGAGAATGTGTATTAAGGGAATCTATCAGTAGTGAATTATCTAGTTTTAAGCTCATTTTTCATTATTTTTCAACTTTTTTTCCAAAATTTGATAATTTGACATTATTGGCAAAAAAAATTATAAACCTTTTGATAGTAAACCATGATGGCCAGTTGGATAGTTCTGAAAGAAGTGTTTTACCTAAATCATTTATTTCATTCATTTCATCATAGGGAAAGTGCACATAATATAGTGGGCAATTTCAAAAAGAAAACTGTTTTTCACAAGTGAACACAGTGAAATGTTTATATTCTTAGGTTACAAAGGAATATACAAAAAACGAACGGGCAATCAAAGTGATGGATGTGCCATTTACTACAAAACAGAGAATATTACACTTATTGAGAATACAGTTGTGGAGTATTTTCAGCCCTCTGTTACCCTTTTAAATAGAGATAACATAGGAATCTTAGCTAAATTTGTTCCCAAATTGCATCCAACAAGAGAATTTGTAGTTGCTACCACCCATTTATTATACAATCCTAAAAGAAATGATGTGAGGATGGCTCAGATGCAACTACTTTTAACTGAAATCGAAAAAATGAGTTATCGTATAGAAAAAGGGTAAGTTGATTCAAAGATAAATTTTGTTATTTGTAACGTTTGGTGTTTTTTGAATCAAGTTCAATTATAATTGGCATTATTTTTTTATAATTTGATTGTTGGATTTGTTGAGTTTTTATTTATTTTTTCGCACTATTATTGCAATAAGATGTAAGTCATGATATTTATTAACAGTAAAAAGAAACCAAGTATCGTTTTAATGTACTATTTCATTATAATTTCAAATCTTTCAAAATCATACCTAAATGTACTGTTTTATATCCTACTTATGGTGAAGATTATATTTGATTGTATTATTATTAGGATCAGTATTATCCTATCTCTTTTGAATACCCTTTTTTACATTTATTCAAATTAATTTTACCTAATGTTCTTTATGTCTGTATCAAGGTATTTTAATATTTTGATCATTTCAGAAAGTCTTTCTATGTACCAGTATTAGTTACAGGAGATCTCAATTCGTCTCCTGACTCCGATCTTTACGAGTTCATAACAAAAGGAGAACTGAAATATGAACATTTATCACCGAGATTATTAGAAGCAGATTTAGGTAGTTCATCTAGGAGGGTATTGGTGACATCTCGTTTAGGCATAACAGGTTAGTAATATGCTAACTGAAAAAACCTACTTTTTGAGCCTTATAAACCATATTCCAATACCAAGTTTGAGATGATAATGATTCTTTTCTTAGATACCTGTCAACGTTTAGAACAACTTGAGATAAGGCAGAACATCGAATCAAATGTGAACGAAGAAAAATGTAGGAATGAATTGGAAAATATCAAAATAATTGGAGACAACAAGGTTAAACTTGCAAAAAAATGTCATTTGAACAGTAAAGGAATTTTGTCACATAACTTTTATTTCAAATCTGTTTACAATCATGGCGGAGCTTACATGAATGAAGGAACAACTCATCAAGATGAATGGCTCACAGTGGATTATATATTCTATAGGTGATTTGCAGTTTTTCATATTTATTCATTTATTAGGGGAAAATTTTCCAGTTTAAACAATATTGAGTAAAACTTACATATATAATAAATACTGGGAAGGCTTAAAGTGAGAGAAATGAACTTTTTATAATCGATTCAGGTTTTTGAAATAAATTTCAAAACATTTGCTGTGACCCAAAAATATCCAAAGCATTAGTTAAGTGCTATCTGTGTTTACCTATGCATAAACTTGTTTAACAACTCTGTCACAAGGCAGTGTATAAGACCAGGTAAATAATCAACTTAAAATGACTGCTACCTTCCTAGACCCTAGATGAATATTCAATTATTTGGAAAGATCTCAAAACGTTCAACCACATTTCAGAAATCATAAGGATCATAACATTCTCAAAGCAATTCAAAAGACTTGCTTTTGGTGAGACCTTACTGGCTTAGCAGAATTCTGTGATGATAGTCTCAACTATCATCATTGAATGATCAACTATAATAGTGTCATTATTCCAAAAATCCACGGCTTTCAAACTCGAAAAATAATGACCTCAGCCGCGAAAGTCTAAACCATTTTGTCAACTATAATAGTTACAGAATTTTATTTTATAGATTGTTTTTATATTTTTTGAACGTTTTGTGGTTGTATTCAGCGGCGGCTCGTCAGAGGAGGCAAGGGAGGCTTAGCCTCCCCATAAAATTTGAGGCTATTCATTGCAATAAATTAAAAGATATTGACAAATAATTATGATTATTTTTTTCTAAAAATGCTTGGGTATCATTACCATTAATCTTCAATATAAATACATGATATGCACTATCACTCACTGCGTGAGTGATAGTGTTTTTTCACGAGACCGATCCAACCAACGACATACATCCCGATTTGTAGTTTCAGTTGAAGAAATTATAGCGTCAGAGGAGGCTTGCTTCCAGTTGGTCTCCATTAGTGTAAGAATGCGTTTGTTTTTTATTTAATTATTCGGACGGGATACCGTGACCGGGACTAAAAAATATTCTGGTAAATCGTTTTAGTGTTTCTTGATAATATTTGTTATTTGTGTATAAAACAGGCAGTATTATATTATAGCAGTGCTTTTTGGTAATATTTTTAATCTGTTTTTAAAGTGTTTTCTTTCAATTTCAAGGTGTTTTCAGGTTTTCACTTTTCGGCAAGTTTTTTTTTTTCATTTATTATGGATAAGTTGGACGAAATTAAAAAATCTGACGATATAGTCGATTGGTTGCTGACAAATAATTTTAAGTCTTTATTTTATGATAATAAATTTTACATTATTAAAAGTCAACCAAATTTGAATTCAATTAAATCGTCAGATAATTGACAAAATCGTGGATTTAATATTAGTTGGTACGATAAATACGATTGGTTAACCGGCTTCATTAAACGAGAAAAACTTTTTTGTTGGCCCTGTGTTTTATTTTCCGTACAAACCGAATACCAAACGTGGTCTAAAATAGGATACTCCGATTTAAAAAATATGATTCACAATTTGGCACGTTTTTAAACGGTAGCACCCCAAAAACCATCCAAAATGAGTTTATTATAGACAGTGTGGCATACATTATTAAGGAAAATATAAGCAAGGAGATTGAAAGTGTTTCTTTTTTTGCATGGGAAATTGACGAAACTACCGATATTACCTGTACATCACAACATTCAATCGTTTTTAGATATGTCAAAGATGGTAATGTGGTAGAACGTTTAATCGGTTTTCATGATGTTTCATCTGGGCGCACAGCTGACGATTTGTTTAATTTTTTTATTCGTACGTGTGACACCTATAATTTTAGGCAAAAGTTAATTGAGCAAACCTATGATGGGGCTGCGGTCATGGCCGGCCATTTAAATGGTTTACAAACTAAAATAAAGTCCATAGCTCCTCATGCACTTTTTACGCATTGTCATGCCCATGCCCTAACTTTAGTATTAAGCAAAGCTTGCAACAACATAAATATTTTCGCGCCTCCGGCAGGCTTTTCTGTGTGTATATAGTCTATATGACTTAAGCCTCCCCTGTTCTCCAATGCACGAGCTGTCACTGGTTGTATTATCAAATTGTTATTTGCATATATTTATTTTGTCCACGTAATATCACACTTTAAGTATTTTTATTTATACTTTTTACTTTGTCAATAAGAACTCATTCTTCAGACAAAGTATAGTGTAGAAGTAAATAGTCCTCTCCCTCTCTTGACTTTTGAATAGAACAAGATTTCAAAGTCTGACAAAATTTAAGTTAAAAGGTACCATTTTCAGTAGTTTTTGATAAAAAGACAATAGTGCTGAATCACTCGACGTCAGGAGGGTGCTATCAACTTTTTTCTTAAATAGAAAGGGAGATCTTGTGATAACTTTGATAGGTATTTCAATTCTCCAAAATTTTTTCATTTTTGGAAATTGGGTCAGCCGTTCCTGGCTAAATAGCAGTTTTATATTAGTTTATAGTATTCACAAATGATAAATATCATAATTTTTAGAAGAAATGTAGTTTATACTTACTTCAATTAATTCTAGAAAATGTTTAAATTGGTTACCATTCACTTCCTGATAATGATGAAGTGTGTTTGCAAATTCGATATGGAATGTTTCTGGGATAACTTCGTTAGAGGCACCTCTTATTCTAATCATGACCTCTGGACACTACGGTTGTGTAAAGTAAACTTTGGGAATCCTGATTAAATTGAAAAGGGTATATTTTTAAGAGAGTGGTAGGGAGTGCGTTAGGATCAGAGCTCCCTACAGCCCTGGACATTATCTTGTTGGGAGTACTGGATGGGACAGCCCTGAATATCATCGGATAGGTTTACATAAGAGGATGATACATTCCTTTGTGTGTTGAAATATGTCTAAGTGGGGCAGTCTGAAACTGACGTTGTTGAATAGACTAATAAATGTTATAAAGTTGGTGGTGTTATAAGTGTTTTAATATCGTTGTTAGCCAGTGAGGCATTCCTAACAAGAGGTTAATTTTTAGAAAGGTTTTGGCTTTCTATTTCTCCATCTTGATACAAAAACATGTTAGAATCTTATTACCTTCTCAAATGCCCTACCAGCTTTTAAACAGTGGAGATGGGAGTAGGTATAAAGAAAGAAGGTAGCGACTTTGAAACCGTAACAATCTTTCAAAGAAAGGAAGAAAGCAATCAATTTCAAAAAAATAATTCTATACAAAGATGTGTAGATCATGCAAAAAGTAACTTTCAGACACAAAGTGAAAGAAAAAGCCTTCTCTAAACAGCTACTTACAAAAAGCAATTTTCTCTATTCAGTTATTGTAAAAAAAAATGTAAGAGTGTCATGTCAGGTAATGCAGTAGATCATTTCAATGGACCATGTTTTCCTATTCACTGGTATGGATATTTGTCGTCTAACCACTTCCAAACCAGCTCGTTGTAATAAAAAAGTACCTCGTCTGTCTGAAATCTACAATTAGTTGACAACTCATTAAAGTTTGACAATTTTACAAACCAGTATAGGCAGACGTAACTTTTTAGGAGTGCCCACTAGATCACCTGATATGACGCCTTTAATTGTTTTTGAAGGAATATGTGACATCTGAATTGTACGATACACAACTGCAAATCATTTTAAAACACGTAAAATATTTGTAAACAGACTTCATTATTGTCAGGGAATGATGAACATTTTGAATATTTATTGAAATGAATTGGAGTGAAATCCATCTATTTCTCTACCGCGACATGATTCAATTAAACGATTGCTTTTTTTGGTCTGCTCAAAAAATTTACTAGATTTTTTAATGGTTAACATAAGGATAGAATATCCAGCAAATAGTTTTGTAATTTTTTTTTCAAATAACTTTTTATTTCCAGCATGAAAAATGAAAAAAGTGAAGGGAAATTACAGTTAATATCTCGGTATAGGTTACCAACCAAAGATGAACTGGATGAAGTCAGAATTCCCAACAAACAACTAGGCTCTGATCATCTATCCCTTGTGGCAAAATTCAAATTGGAGTTCTAGATTTATTATTGTAATTATCATCTTTGAATATGCTCACTTCTGTTGGATATATCAACTATTTCTAAACCATAATCACTAGTGAAGTATAATTTTGTTGAATGGTTGTATATTTATTCTTTCGGAAAGGTAAACTTCCACTTATCATTATTACGGTTCAACTGAATGTTAATATTCAGTTTGATACAATAAACGATTTTTTAAATTTATTTTCTGATTACCAAGTTTACTGTATGTAAAGAAATAAATTTTATTACACCTGACAAATTTTCTAAGGAAAATCACTACAAGGTAGTTTAGATAATTTTTTTTCATTCGACAATTCTACTCTTAAAATTATTTCCGAATTTAGTTTAATAGAAATGGATATATTTGAAATTGTTATTAAAATATTGATATGAAGTTTTTTGTATATATGTATTTTTATAATAAAGGGCATAGTAATATTTCTACTTATTATTGATAGATCCCACGTTGCGTATTTTGGTTCAAATAATACATTATTGATGATCAGATGGTATCACTTCCTGAAAAAAAAAGTTTATGAAATGAAACTCATATTAACGAAAAACAGTCTTGTATTAATTGTTCGTAGATTACAACATAGCCACATCAAAAAAGCTTATGAATGTCCAAATAGTTTATGAAAACATTTGTTAAGTAACAATAGAACAAAAAAAATCAAAAACCAACATAATACTTCTCCACTTGAAGACAAGCAACCAATAAAAATCAGACGACACTTGGGACAATTAGCAGATATTTCTTACCTTAAGATAAAATGAACACACAACAGAATGTAATTTATAATCGAGAAATCCAGTGAATTAAAAATATTGAATGAACATATTTCCAATCATTCTGTTGACCTAAAGTCAATGATATTCAATGATTGAAAATCGAAATTCTTTCAGAGTATTTTATTCCTCGTCTTAAGTTGGAGCAAACAACAAACATGTTACTCCATCTAGTGGACGAGGTACTAACCAACTGCATATCCGAAATTTGCCCGATTCCTCTGAATAAGGAAGAAAAACGTTCTTATTAGTCAGTGGGTTATGTTTGAAGACAGGCACTAAAGAAATGAACTTTAAATGTTCCAAGTCAGTTTCTATCTTGCATTTACGAGTGGCTAAGGAGCCCGAAACCGGTCTGCAAGTGTGCCTGTTCCAAAATTGAAAGTCGACTCTTTCAGTTGTATTGCCAACTGCATATGCAGGAAATTTCTGCGAAGATTCCTGCACTGACGCCTGTCGGATATAATCCAACGCCGTTCGTGGTATTAGCCAGTGGAGTAGTTGTTTTCTGATAGGCGTCAGTCCATTCAACCTACTGTGTAGGTATATCCGAGACTGGCTTGAACATTTAAAGTTTATTTCTTTAGATTTGTTTACTGCCTGTCTTCAAGCATAGCCCACTGACTAATAAGAAACAAATGTTTTGTGCTTTTTAGCCGAATATTAAATAATTAAATTATGAATGATGTTACATACAGATCAAGTTATTATATATATATATATATATATTGTTAAATTAACTGTTTACTTTGTATGATTTTGATCATCTTCTGATTCTAAAATAGATCTCGACTACTGAGTAGAATTCGTGTCAGATTCTGAGTTCACACTCAAAGATACCTATACAGTACGAATGTAAAATAGACCCACCCTCCATTATCTTTTCAACACAAGATATCAAGGTCGGACAAAATTTAAGTAAGAGGTATAATTTTTAGTACTGTTTGAAAATAATGACAATAGTGTCACATCACTCGTCGCCAAAAGGGCGCTACCAACTTTTTTTTGCAAATAGAAAGTGGGATCTTATGATAACTCATTTGACAGATATTTCAATTCTCTATTCAATACTTTTTCATTGTTGGAAATCGAGTAATTAACAATTTTATATTAACGTTTGTTTGAAGGTAATTGACAATGTTTCAAGGTGCATTTCATTCATTCGGACTTCCATTGTCTAATATGACATAAATTGATTTATATTAGTTTAAATGATTTTACAAATGAAAAATATCCCAATTTTAAGAAAAAAGTATTTTAAACTCACTTCAGTTAATTCCAGTAAATATTAAATTGGTTACCATTAACTGCCTGACAATAATGAAGTTTGTTTACAAGTTCATTATGAAACTTTTCTGTAAATTGATGGATGTAGCCGTTACTACGTGGTAGATCATAATGAAAAGAGAAATGAAAATTTCTATGTTTTTTTACCACTTTCAATTGTAACTAACGTTACTGCAGTTTCGTCCTATATGAACTTCTCAAACTTATACAAGAAACTAACAACGATTCATTACACTCGCCAATATAATATACCAATCAGGTACTTGAGAGTACCTGAATTTACAGTTCACAATGCGCATGTGCCAATTTAAAAACCGGAGAGTAAATTAAATCGATTTGATCATTTAACAGGTTGCACCCGCAATGTTTATGCTTGTAAATTTCCAAGGATACTAAATAATTGAGTTTGCAACCCTTCCTTGCATAGTGCAGAATTTCCGTATTGTTTAGATTAGGAAACTTGTGGTTGCAAACCAAGGAATGGTTTGAAAACGTCGAATCTTTTTTCCTAGTCTGAAGGACCTTTCATGTTCAGCATACCGTTTTTGGAAATTTCGTCCGCATTGTCCCACATAAACACTATTACACTCCGGACATTTAAGCTTATAAACTCCAGATTTTTCCAACTTGTCGACCTTATCTTTGGCATTGAAAAGGAAATGAGATAACCTGGCATGTGGTCTGAATGCTACTTCCACATTGTTTTTTCTGAAGAAACCTGCGATTATTTCTGTTCTTTTCTGGTTTAATATCATTAGGAGCACCTCTTATTCTAACCATGCGGTTGTGTAAATTAAAGTTTAGATTTTATCAATCCTTCCTTAAAAATGTTCATCATTCACTCACTGACAATAATGAAGTATGTTTTTCTACATAATATAGGTATTGTTTCTGGGGTAATATCGTTACAAACACCTCTTCTATCCACGATTTCTGAAATGAATTGCGGTTGTGTGCACTTCAGATGTCGTGTATTCCCACAAAAATATCTAGAGGTGTTATATAAGGTGATCTTGTGGGATCACCAATTGCCTGTCTACGGGTTTGGGGAATTGTCAAATCCGAACGAGTTTTCAACTGACATTAGGTTTCAGCAAAAAGAGGGACCTCTTTATTTACGACGAGCTGGTTTGAAAGTGGCTAGATAACAATTATCCAATACAGTGTATAGGTAGACGTGGTCTCTAAGAATGACCTACTACATTACCTGATATGACACTCTTAGATTTTGTGAGGATTGGTGGTGAAATCTGAAGTATACTTTAAGAAATCGCAGAGTATTCCAGAACTCAAGGTTATAATAAGACAAACATTCCATAAAATTTTATAAACAAACTCCATTGTTGTGTCAAAGCTATTTTTCGGCCGTGGTCTGCAGGTTTTTATGCCTGTCGTTTCGTCTACCACTGCGGTAGCCATTATCAAAGGCACTGTCGAAGTGCTTGAATTGTTCTCAATGCATAAACTACAAAGCTGGTTTTATATCATCATTGGTGGGTGTGGCTTAGTTTCTTTCAATTGGAATAAATGACCGTATTTATGTACAAATAAGGGCAAGTAGCCAGATTTTTACTACTTAATGTTCATTGCCTCTTCCTTTCTACTGAAAGACCGCGAAAGTTACTCTTCATTGTTAAGTGAATGGGGACCAATTCAAACATCTACTGGAATGAAGTGAAGTTTAGGACACACAAAACGCCCCCTTTCACTTAAAAAAAAAATGTTGATAGCGCCCTCTCGGCGACGAGTGATGCAACAACACTATTCTCTTTCTTATTGAAGAGTACCAGAAAATGTACTTTTTCACGTACATTTTGTCCGACCTTGATATCTTGTACTGTTTGGAAGTTAAGAGAGGGGGACTATTACCGTTAGCACTGTATAAAATATATAAATGCAAATAAATGAACACTCTGGTCCAAGTTATGCTTTAAATATTGAAAAATCAACAATTCATTTTTTAAATTGACGATTGTAAACACTTTCGTGTATCAACTGAAAATAAATATCTATCTATAATTGGTATTTTTTTAAATTCATTTCAGTTTACTGTCCCAATTAATGCTTATACTTAGGGACTATAACTACTAACTGCAAAGTATTATAAAATAACAGAAATAAAATAGTTTACAATGAACAAAGAAAAAAAAATGAAATGAAGTAAAATATAAAATTGGTTTCAGAAGTACACGTTAAAAACAAATTCAAGACTGAGAGAAAAAAATGCAAATTATGAAATTCCACTAATTGGAATTTGTTTTTCAATTGATATTTAAATTTTGTAATGGAATCGTTTTCTTTTATTTTCTCTGGAATTGAATTATATATAATGATCCCATCGTGATATACTGATTTTTTTCCAAATTTTTTACAGTAATTTGGTTTGTCTTGTGGCAAGAATATGTCCAATTCAAGTTTGATTTCTTTGTATTATTTTTGACAGAATGAACGAAACGGCTAATTTTGAGTTTAAAGAATGAATTCAAATCCAATACATAGTTTGGTGGTTTATATAAGTTTCATGTTCATGTCAAATATGGTAATCTATAAATGCTTTTACAGTTAAGCCCTAGAAGAGGAAAGCAGAACAGCTTCGCTGGATTTCTCGAAGTTGAAAAAAATAGATGAGAAACACTACTGAGTAATTCGTAATATAAAAATTTTCAAGTACCAGTTGAACAAGTTTATGGTGAAATCTTTTCTTAAAATTCGCTTCCCATTCAATGAATCCTGGTATATGTAAGACTACATTATCATACTGAGTATGAACACATTTTGCAGCTTTGCACACTGTTTAGTGAAAATCTCACAATAAAGTGTTGCTTGAATATGTTATGAATTTTCATCAAGTATTGGCCAATTCCATCACATAAAGTGTCGTAGCTTGCTGTAATCATTATATACTTTGAATTGAATGGGGGTAAAATTTTAGGAGAGATTAATTTTTGGGAAAGAAATGTTTTGGCTTTCTACTTCATCTTTATATGGGGAAGTAGGAAACCTTTCTTTCCCAACAATAGATACTATAAAAGTACACAATGTGCATGCCACTAAAAACTAAGAAAGAAGTTCCGCTATGATCCAGGAAGTTACATGGTGTGAAGAACTACTATTCCCCATCCATGAAGAAGGTTTTTGTTTTTACTTGACGAGCGTTCTTTCGAACATGAGGGATGAAATTTCGCCATTTATAAGTTTCTAGGACGGTCCAGAATATTTGAGAGCATTCCACAACACTTCAGAACATCCCGAAACATTCTGGAATATTCCGGAACATTTTGGAACTTTCAGGAACATCCCAGATCATTGTAAATCATACGAAGCCTTTTTTGTATGAGTGGCGCTATCCATTGGTAGGTTTACATAGCACGAGGCATCTGCCGCAAAGAATCCTGCTTTTCTGGCAGTCAATTACATGTAGCTTGCTTTCTAGTAATAAATTCGAAACATTTTTACATGTTTACGCCAGAAAACAAAAGTGAAAATGCTGTCTGTAGGCGAGTATTGTTGGAAATAAATCAAAATTTTGAACATGGATTCTATGAATTTAGCGAAATTATCTCATAATTGCCAAGAATAATTCACTTCTTGCGACAGCATGGTATCATGGGGTAACTACTGATTATTTCACACAGTATCTTATAGAATCGGTACTTTTACAAATAAAGTGCACCTCTGCTAGTCTTTGGTTACCGATTATAGTTTTTTATTTTAGATTAAATTGAATCCTTATTCTACATACAAGTGAGTCATTTCAGCATTCAAATGTAAAAGTAGTTCAGTAATAGTTTGTAAAATATTTATTTTTATCCATTTAGGTTGGGTTTCAAGAAAAAAAGTAACACCCAAATTTTTCCACTGCAAAGGAAAATCAAAGTTTTGAATATGACAACGTTACTACTCAATAATACGTACCCCCTTTCAAACCACGTTCCAAAATGTATATGATTTGTAAAGCAGAAAAATGTATATGAATGAATATTCGACATAACTATTCAATTAGTGCTATGGTAGAGAAGGGCAATATTTCCCCTTATGAGAACGTCATCTACGGGATGACCGCTTGGGAAACCTCGTTTTTCTTTCATATTCGAGGATTGAGTCGATCTCACAGACAGCGTCTTCGTAACAGGAGATGTCATAGCCTTTCTTCACTTAGGCTTGTCCTTTAAGGACAGTTGAGTCAACCAATGCATTTGTGGTTCGGCCTAGCACCACTGAGGAGACCTATGACAGGTCGAAATAGCGCTACCTGGTGTTGGAACACAAATGCACTGTATTTGGGATATGTTTTGTCAACAAGTTTTACGTTGATGCCAAGTTCATATCAAATGTTAGTGATGTCACGACCATCGTTTCTCCTCGATTATGAAAAATCCACCGACAAAAAATTTTAAGAGACATAAAACAGGCTATTATTATGCATATAGTTTTCACCTATGTGGTTATACAATTTCAGTGGAAAGTTCCATTGTCAACACTGATGAAAATGGAAGCTGATTGGGGTATAATTAACCTTAACATCTATTCAGCTGAGCAGTATGGTATCAAAATATTAATCATTTACTTTTTGGAGTTTAAATCTCTACCTTAAAACTATCCAATGGTGTACCATCAGTTATTATCATAATTTACATGGGAGTCACAAGATATCAAAATGCTTTATGATTTCACTTGTACATTGAATAGGTATTGACAACTGTTTTAAACCACTAAAAAAAGTAACAGGATTTGAAAAAAAAAAGTCTAATTAATTACAAATCCCAATAGAGATGCACACAGTCTCTCATTGTATAACAAAAGTAAATAAAAAATATAGAATGGCCCGAACGGACATATCCAAAATACTTTTTTCAGATAGGAGATCTCAAGTCCTATCAAGTTATCAATTTTTTCAATATTTCTGTTTTTCTACCGGGTCAGCCCAAATATTTTTTTAGTTTTCATCGATTTTTTTGTTACATGATCCTTATGATATGATATGAGAATTTAACTTTATCTTGTGAAAATGTGAATTCTTCAATATCAATGAACATTTTCATATCATTAGGTAATTTCAGATCGTATTATTCATCAAGATCATGTAAAAAAAAATATCAAAGACTACTCCTGTGATAAAAATTTAAAAAGTCAGTTCTGCCAAAATTTCCATAGAGATTCTGAAAAATTCATAACTTGGAAACTACAATAAGTCTCATAACATATCAAGGATTTCTGTATTTGTGACTTATCTAAATGTACAACTGTATGTAAAATGGTCAAATAAAGTACTCTAATCTAATCTATGGTGGTGATTCTGATAGGTCTTGGGGAATCTTATCTAACAAAAATTTGTGGAGGTACCCGTTTGGGCTGCCTTGTATATATAATTAAATGCAACTTACCATCTGAATGGGACTTCATTATGTGTGTATTTTGAGATTCTACAGAACTGATAAATAATTAAACAGTAAGAGTATTTATCTAATGAGTCTTACCTAAAATCTCATGATGATGTTAAACCAACTATCCAAAACTGTATAAAGTAATTGTAACAAAAATATAGAAATTTAAATAGAATACCTTCCCAAAAATTCCAAAAGGATAGCAATTATAAAATTAGATATCACAGATAAAACATGGCATTAATTTTCTCAAACCATACATTAAAAAATAAAATCGACTCGAATCAGATCCGTGGAATGCAAAAATACCACAGCCATAATTTTACAACAAAAAAAAAACAATTCAGTTCTTTGAAGTATGTTCATTGTCAATACCTGTCAAACGTATTTTATGAATAATTAATGGTAATATCCCAAGAAATGCCAGTTATGTTAAAAATATAGGACATGAACAGATACTTTCAGGCACTGATTGTTTCTTTTTCAAAACTGTTGTCAAAGCACAAACACAAATATATTCTTTCAAATAAACTAATCATCAATAAAGGCTTATAACATCTGAAAATTGCAATTGAGTTGTGGGGATCACAATTATTCTCATTTCATTTTCTATTATCAAATGTCTGCCGGGAAGATTTAACAAGAATGTCCAAATACAGAAAGTCAATTTTTTAGTGAGGAGTACATAGGCAAAAAGCCTTTAGTTGATAAAACTGATAGAGGTCCTATAAAGTGCCATTGAATAGTGAAATTGGCAATGTGCTAAATACGTTAATAGCTTGATTGTTGATACTAACGAAAAATATTTTACTTTTGAATTTCAAAATACATATATTCAGATTCCAGGTTACTCCAAGGTTTAAAATTGAAAAATACAATAATAATGCTGCTAGGTCTTTGTTTTTTCCGATTAAGTCATTGGTTAAATCTTCTACTTCATTTGAAATGTCTCATATAACTCACGGAGTGCTACAAGGTTCAATACTAGGCCTCACCATATTTCTCCTTTACATCAACGACTTAACCATTGATATAGAGGGTAAATTCACTTTATCTACAGGCGACACTTCAATTTTATGGCATGAAAGTAATACTACTGAACTTCACAACGGCATTTGCTCAGATCATGATTGGTGTCAGGCAAATCTCTCAGCATTCAATATTTTAAAAACCAAAATATTATCTTTTATTTGTGGTGTGGATGATATTCCCTCAGCTTCAAATGCTAGTGTAATTGGGAATACATTATGCAACAAACTTTTTGGTATATTTATTGACAAAAAATCTCAAATTTGGGGACCACATTACATTTATTTATGAACCCAATGGTTCAAAAAATATATTTGAGAAAAATAAAAATTTGCTTGGAATGAAAAAGAAGTGACATACAAAATTTAGTCAAATACGTTTTTGAGGACCTCGGTAAGTTCTATATAAAAATATTTCCAAAAGTCAGTAGTCAGAAAATATTCAAAAATATTTGGAAAATCGATAAACTGATGGATTATTCTCTATAGGCATCTTGTATTGGTGGTATCCAATTATAGTTTGAAAAATATTTCCACTCAAAATCGAAACTACGTGGTAAAGCCTATTCACTACCAATTTCACTACCATAATATTAGCTGACTCGACTCGTCATATGATAAAGCTATCATTCGTAGTTTACAAAATACCGCACTTTCAACTTCTTAAGAGCCATATTTTATAATAAATATAGTATATCATAACAGGATAATGAAGCAGTTTATCAACATACACAAGAATCAACAATTAAATATATTGTAAAATGGGTAAAGAACATTTGGTCTTCATTTTTCCTCCTTGGATATATATCTTCATCATTTAACAAACACTTTTGGTAATTTAATTTTTGCAATGTTCATATAGCAGTATTTTGATAAAATATAACGTATTCAATGAAGAGGTAATTGAGATGATTAATTCACTTATTTTATTTCAATTTGGTTGATTGAATTCAACATAAAAAGTCTTCTTTTGAATAAAATGTGTACACAATTTGAAATGAAATTCATTCGTAAACAAATTATTTCATCTAGATACAAGAGTTGTTCTTTACCTATCTTACGAGTCTTTATGCTACCATTATACTTAGGAAACGATTAATTTATCAACTTATCTCAATAGTAGAAAATACCTGATTAAACTTTTTTAGGGGCTCCTCCAAAAATAGCACTTGTGTACCAAGTACATGTTTGAAAGGTGTTCGAACATTATGAAACATTTTAACAATTGCAGTTTCAGCAGCAAAGCACATACCCATCTCAGTTCTTCGATTTTGAATAACCAATAGAAGAACTGCGAAAAGATTAAAAATGTTATTCATTTTGCGATTGTTGAATCAATTGAAACTTTCCTCTTTTTTGCAAGGTTATATAAAAGTTGGATATCTCTTGACAGGCAGAATTAAAACCTCTGGCGTGAAATGAATGTACTGAAAACACTCCTCCAAAAATAGCACTTGTGTACCAAGTACATGTTTGAAAGGTGTTCGAACATTATGAAACATTTTAACAATTGCAGTTTCAGCAGCAAAGCACATACCCATCTCAGTTCTTCGATTTTGAATAACCAATAGAAGAACTGCGAAAAGATTAAAAATGTTATTCATTTTTCGATTGATGAATCAATTGAAACTTTCCTCTTTTTTGCAAGGTTATATCAAAGTTGGATATCTCTTGACAGGCAGAATTAAAACCTCTGGCGTGAAATGAATATACTGAAAACACTTTTTCCACACCAAAACAAAATACTGTCTCTCGACGTACGTTCCGCTCACCAATATATCATCATCAGGAGACGACTAAAAGTTTTATTTCTTTGCTAACTTCGTTAGCCAAATGCGCATCCAGAGACACAAGTTTTGGTCTGATGTGATAATATTAGATGAGTATTTCATTAAACCTAAAGAAAGCATTTGACATTCGACCATAAAATTCTTCTGCAATATAATACATAATATAGGTATACAAGTTTTAGTTTTGTAATAAACTTTTAAAGAAACTTTACCTGTCAACATTTTTTACAATATAGCGCAGATCAATTTTGATGAAAGCAGTGGAGATAACGGAAACCTGGAAGCCAAACTAGTTATTTGTTACTACAAGTTGGTTTCAAAATTATTTATTGAATAATATGGCTATATGGGTGACATAATTAGCAAAAAAAGTAATATGTGGGGTACCGCACGAGTCTATACTGGGACCGTTTTGTTTATTATATATTTCAATTCATTCGCAACAGTAACTTTATTTGGTAAATTACAAGTGTTTGCGGATGGCACAACTTTGACTCACGATGGAAATAATGCACAAGAAACTAAAATTAATATTTCAAAAAACCGTGGTCAAATATCATTATGGCTTCAATGCCATAAAATGTAACAAAACTTTCAGAAATCTTCGTATATGTTCATATGAAAAAAGTCTAAAGATCCAATTTAATTCCATAATGAAAATATTAAATATTCTCCTAATGTGAAATTTCTTGCTCTCATTAGATGATAATTTATCATATAGACAACCTATTGTAACAAGAAGAAGGAAAATAGCTCCCATATTCGGAATTTTATTCAGAATAAGACAATTTTTATTATTAAAATATCTTTGGTTGATTTATTTGTCATTGGTATATTCAAAAATTCAATATCTAATATCAGTATGAAGAATAGAAAAATGTCCTTATTGAAACCAATTAAAAAAATTAAAAATGAAATTATAAATCTAAAGAAATGAACTTCAAATGTTCAAGCCAGTCTCCGATATAACTACACAGCATTTATAAGCATGTATGTGTCTTGGGAAAATAAATCGTTGTTATTAAAAGTGTTTTCAATTGATTCATTTTACGCCAGAGATTCTAATTCTACCTATCAAGTTTCGATTGATGGGCTCGAAATTTTATTTCATTTTAATTAGTTCGAAAACATTCTTTCTTCAGATTATTGAAGCACAGTTCAATTTTTTTACCCCGTATATGCTCAATATTAGAATATATTTGTGTTTTTACATTCACTACCACAGGCGATTGGCATTCACTTCATTTTCATCTCTTTGATTTGTTTGAAAAACCACAGTAGCTAAGCTGATTGAACATAAACATACAACTATCACACCTAAAAGTATATACACAGACGTGATTAGCCAAAAGGCGAATAAATATAAATTTTTGTTACAATATCTAGCGTAAGTGGGATCATAGTTGGGTTGGTATTCTTTATAAACCCAAACGGAACCTGAAAATCATTAACAATTATAATATATTTCAATTCTATGAGATTTTTTTTTCTTATTATAAAAACTTGACAAAAAATACTCAAATGAGAAAGTTTACGTAGGTGAAGGATGCATTTTAGAAATAATATATTCAAATTTTCATATAATGTTGGAGATATTATTATTTATTGATTATAAAACAGGGACTCTTGGAAATTCGGATTCCTTGTTGAAATAAAGTGGAAGAAGATTGTAAAATAAATTTTTCTACATACTCTAAAATAAAAAAAAGTATTATATGACTATTCAAAATGTTATTTATAGATATATAGAAAAAAATAAAATAAATAAATAAAAACCTGCAGACCACAGTCAAAAAACTTGGAACACAGTTATCTCCTGCCGCGTAAGATTATACTCCTTAAAACAACTTTCAAATTAATTTCTACTACTCACTTACTCTAGAACATATGTTTTCAACTACAGAAATAAATCTATAAGTGGAAACTACAGTAATGAATGGAAAGTTCGTTCTTGAAAATATATCTTTTTCATAAACTGTTGAGAGTGTATAATAAAAGATTCCTTAACCTAAATAATCAATCAATTTATTGTTAAAAGAAGGTTTCGAAAACAATACAGGAGCCTACATTATAACATATTAACTTAGGTAACACGTCAGATGTGCACCAATCAAACTAACATTAAAATTAAAACTAGACTATCAGAGTCAAAAAGGAGTATTTGTAAACAGAAGAATAGTACTTGTAAACAGAAAAGTATGCACAAATTACAATTACTAGCACCATTACACTTAAAAGCATGTTAAAAGCAGCTGTTTTTTTAATGAGAAAACTATTATTATATGACTGCGTAAAACGTTATTTATAGACATATAGGTGAAAATATATTTAATAAACAAGTAAAAAGTTCACATTGATTTCTACTACTAACTCAATCTTACTGTTACTTTAAGAACTTATGTTTTCAACTACAGAAATATATCTATGATTAAAAATTACAGTACTAAATGGAAAGTTCAATTTCTTAAAAATATGTCTTCATTTTTTTTTAAACTATTGAGAGTGTATTATGGCAGACGGTGAAATGTTGGTCAAAGCTTTTTTTGCTAACTAGAGTTAATGTTTAAGCATGTGTAACATGGGCAAAAAATTCGTTTAAAGCTTAATACTGTTGCTTGTGGCTGTGAATATGTTCTCTGAAAAAGGCAGAAGGTAAAAAAATGGGGTCAAAATTTCTGTCACGGGCTCCCGGTCTAATAGTTTCTACAGAATAAGAAGGAAGAAAAAGATATATGGCTAAAGTAACATGTTAAATTTCTGCTACCAAAGTGAAAAGGCAGAATATAGATAAAGAAATACTTTTGAAGTCCGTTGATGAACCGAGATATTCACAACCCAGTATAAAGGAGATAAAGAGATTAGTAATGAAAAACATGAGACTGAAAAAAATGAGGCGACCAAGTTCTAGAAAGAAGAAATTATAGCAACTGAGAAAATTGTGGTAGAATATAACAAACCAAAACATCCAGATCATACAACACTAAAGTTAACAAGCTACCTTATTTCAGCAAGGGTAGTAACAGGTACTACTAGATAAACTGTTCTGAAGATATGAAAAAATGGTAAAAGGACAATGATCTGTGCTTTTCAAATTCACTTCGAAAATGTACTCAAATCAGGGACCAACTAGAAATTAGGTTTTTTTTGAGAATATAAGGAACATTGACATAACTGTTTTTTCAGTGCAACTGCAATTCAAGTTTGAATGACCTTCTATAAAAAATTTATAGAAATGTTCGAAGAGATATTCAGTTGGTTAACCTAAACTGAAATGTATCATCAAATGGTTTTGTGCAAAACATAGTTAACTGAAACATTCCATTGATTGACATCATAAGCAAATAATACTGCATTCTCACTGATTCAAAATCAGAAATAAATTGGCACTAACATAGAAGTACAGAGTTGTGGCACTTACCTATAATAAACCACCCGAGCATGAAACAATTCAATAATGTTTGGGTGGGAGATTGCCTTAAATTCTCTTCTTGTCTCTCTTCTTCTGTTTGTCTTACTCTAGCTGACAAATGCAAAAGTTGCTTTATTATCCCAAATATACCTGCAAGTGTTTTAGATGAATTAGATGGATGTAGTTATTGCTACAACTTTGTAATTAACTAATAGTACCCAAGTCCATGAGTGCTACGACATTAGGTTTGCTTTGCTTGAAAATGACATATTATTATAAGATTTTCATTTATGAAATTCCAATTGTATTAGTATTTATCATTATCTGTAGTTATTAATATGAATTTTAATGCTGTTAATTACTTACCTCCAACTAATAAGTACACAGGAATATATTCTCCTTGGGGACAATCATGTAAATAAATGGACCCCATTATAATCATACAAATTGGAATAACTATTGTAACACCTAATATTATTGTACATCCAACTGAAACAAAATGAAAAGTCAATAGTATTATTAAACGAATATGTATGTATATCTGCTGGGTGGTCCAGAAGTATCGATACTGTTCAATTACTTGAAAATGTGGAACTATAGAAAACAAAGACTTGCCGGATGGTGATCTTGGTTTTGACTTTGATCTTGAATATTTTTTAGAAATCAAGGTAATTTTTTTCAATTGGGAAAGTAAAATCACTTGAGGGTCAAAGATACTATATGGGGAGGAAAAGAAAATGTATAAGATGTTCACATTTTACTTTCGAGTACTCAACGCCAACTTTAGACTTGACCTTGATCATGATCTTGAAAACTATTTGAATTTTGAAGTCAGTTTAAAAAAAAAACTCATATTTTTTCTCGTAAGCAGAAAGAGCGAAAAAAAACTGATTGAGAATGACCTTGGATGACTCAATTAGATATTTCTTTCAATATCGTTTGAAGGTGAAACATTCAAATTGATACAATATGCAAAAAAATGGTAGAAGGTTTTGACAACTTGTTATTGGTTGTTTGACGGCTGTTTCCTCTCTTAGCTTCAAGGTCAAATTCAAAGACACCATTTGGTAGCTAAAAAAAACCTGGACCGCTGGTACTTTGATTTTTTCTATCGTCCCATATTTTCATATAATTTCGAACTTTTGGATGTGAAATATAGGTAATCATATTAGATTCAACTGACAATTATACTTCAACAATAACACTTTTCCCACACACCAAAACTGAAATGAGAAGTGATTACAGTTCTTCGCAAAGGGAAATAAACTTCAAAAAACAAACCTGGGGGTCAAATTTTTATAGAGTTGGAGAGTTTCCGACAAATGACTCCAAAAATTCATTTCAGATATTGTCAAAAATTCAATGAAATTGTTACTCAAGGCAGGGAGTTCTTTCAAACCATAACTGAAGAATCTGGTTTGTAAACAGAGAAGTAATAATCTGAAATTAGTTCAAACATACTATGATATTTGCTAAAAGATATAGGATTTTGTGGAATATTCTGTTTTCATGACGGCCAATTGTATTGGAACTGGAAGAGTCCAGATGGAGCAACTTTACCAAAAGCACATATCAAAGATGATGCATAATATGGTTTTGAAGTGATATGGTTCCCAATTACAACACATTGTTTTCCATTTTGTAATTACTCCTTATCAATTTATAACTCATACCAAGAAAACCATTTTTTTTCAATTCAAATGCTTCATGAATTCTAATTGTGAGGTGACAAAACGCATGCTCAGTAAATATATTGTTGCAGCAACCAAATTTCATTTCAGAGGGAATATTATTTTTTTCAAGATATTTATCAATTCTTATTTCCAACATTTTTTCAAATACTTTTGCCAATGTTGAAATCAATGATATTGGACGATAATTTTGTAATTTATAAATATCCTCTGCTTAATATAGCGGTTTTTCTAATGCTGTTGGAAATGTACTGGGAAATTCATCGGTTTTTATTATAAGATTGAATAAGTACATAAATGGTTTTGCTATTAGTATATTATTTGATTTCAATATTCTGTGATTTGTTTGTTTTCAAGCCGGATATAATATTCAAGATTTCAGTCTAGCATAAAAAAGGAATTGACTTTATTTGGAGTTTTATTCAGAACCCGAGATTTCATTTTCTTTACTCAATTACTACCTACATTTGTGAAAAGTTCATTGAAGGAGGAGTTGTTTTTTATCATCAATTATGGTATTATTAGATTGTTTAAAAAGTTTTGTCTGCTTTTAGTCATGTATTTTTGTAGCTCTATATCTCAATATTTATTCTGTATCGTGGTATATACTAATCGATAGAGAATTTTATACTTTATACATTGATACTGTTCATATTTTCTAAATTTTTATTTTTTGCGCTACTGAAACAGCTTGAAAAATCAATCAACCAGGCATTAAGCAATGATAGTGTTAATGAACGCAATGTTCAACGTTGCTTTGCGAAATTTTATTTCGAAGATTTTAGCTCGAAGATGAGCCCCGAAGTGGTCGACCTACAGTAATTCAGGACGAGGATTTAAGAACCCTGATGGAAGTCACACAAATGGTGTGTGGGATGGCGGAAGAACTGAAGGTCAGCTCCCATACGGTTTACAGTGGATTAAAACTTATTGAAAAGATTGGACAGGTTGAAAATTAGCTGCCCCACGATTTCAACGATTGACAGAAATTGTCACAACTCGAGGTCTGTTCTTCTTTATTTTTGCGCAACCAAAACGTGTGATGAAAAGGGGATCCTCTAAGACAATAGGAGACGTTTGGACAGTGGTTGAACTTTGATGAGCCACACAGGCACTTCCCAAAAGCGGCTTTCATGATTCATTACAGCAGAGTCCTATTGTGAGGAAATCGACGCAATTCTTTTTTGTGCAGTACACAGGTGTTTACTTTCTCACTTATATTCTCTTATTCTAAGGACATTGCGAATAAAGTGAAGTGAATTTAATATCATTGGAATCTTGTAGAAGAGCTTCATCGGATGATATATTAACTATCAAGAAATCCATATTAATAAAGATTCAGCGAGAAATCATTGATAATTAGCCATAGAAAATCAAGCAACAAAAAGTTTGCCCTTTTTGTGCGCGCTAGCGGAATGATAAGTAAAAACAACATCGTGAGTGAAGAATTTCATTAGTACGGGAACTTTGGGTAAAATTTTCTTAATCTTAATGGAGTGCTCCAAGTGTTCGATCCCTATACAGGATGAAGATAAATATATACAGTGTGATAGCTGCCGCACCCCGTTCCATCTTAGTGAAAAATGCTCAGGATTGTGCCCAAGCGAGATAAAGGCTATAGTAGTGCAGAGGACGGTGATATTCTTTTTTTGCAATGAATGTAAATCATCTTTCAAAAAAATACCCCATCTTCTAACCAAATTATCGGTATTGGAAAATGAAATAAGTCGTCTGAAACAAGAAGTCCAAGATATGAAGAAGAAACACTGTGATGAACTTAGTCTGCTGAGACGGGAATTGAATGATGTGAAAACCATAAGTAGTGCTGGCATGGAAAATATACTTACTGAGGTCCATGAACGCGCAATAGGTTCGAATAATCTGATGCTGTTCAATGTTGAAGAATCGAAGGCTGAAGGTATAGAAGCCAAAATAGCTGATGACAAAAAAATTGCTATTCAAGTACTTGAATCTATTGGGGTTTATAGCAACGATCTAACTAAAGTGATCCGTATAGGTCGACAAGGTAATAAACCCAAATGTAGTTGGTCATGCTCTGAAACTCAAAAATAGATTGCTTAATACAAAATTCAGAATCGCTTCAGAAAGAATCAAAATACAGCAAGAACAAATGAAAAAATTACAGGATGAGTTAAAGCATCGCCGGGATCGAGGTGAGCAAAATCTCACTATTAAATATAGGAAAGGCATTCCAATAATTGAAGAATTAAAAAACTAAGATATAACTCTTACCACACGTTGGAAATATATTACAAAATGTTGGTGGTTTAAGAACTAGACTCGATGAATTTAAATACTCTGTCCTGTGCTGTAATTATGATGTTATTATTTTAACTGAAACATGGTTAACTAGCTCCTACTATGATTCAGAAATTGGTTTAAACGACTATAATATTTTTAGAACTGATCGAAATGAGAACACAAGTAACAAGTCTCGAGGTGGCGGTGTGATGATGTGCTTCAAAAAAGAACTAAACGTAAAAGTACTGGATGTAATTAGTACAAATGTTGAACATTTATTCATTCTTCTAAAGAACAAGAGCGCAAATGTGATTTTTGGAGCTACCTACATACCTCCTGGTTCAAACTCCGATATCTATATAGATCATTGTATTACTGTCGAACAAATATCTGAGTCAGTGCATCTCAATGTTATCTCTTTGGTGATTATAACTTACCATTGGCTACGTGGGAATCTTCGGAAGGACATGGACTTAGCGTTCAAGGATATCCAGCTCATGTTCTATGTGATCATTTTTCTTTTCTTAATTTTAAACAACTTAATTTTATTCCTAATAGTCATAATGTATATCTAGATCTAATTTTTTCACAAAATATGTTTGTTCATGTCCAAGAGGCCACTGACTTACTATTACCTAGCAATTTTCATCATAAAGCCATTACTGCCAAATTAGAACTATCAGTTAATTTTGAACCCCTTTTATTTGAGGAGTTTTACTATGATTTTAAGAATGCAGACTATGTAGGCTTAAATAATTATTTTGCACCAATAAACTGGGAACTTCTATTCAATAACTTAGATATTCATACTATAGTTGAGATATTTTACCAAATCATTAGGAACTCTTTTGCAAACTTCATTCCTAGGAAGAAAAGTAAACCAACAACTTATCCAAAATGGTATAGCAAAGAGGTGAAGTTACTCATAACTGAGAAAAAGATAGCTCACGCAAATTATAAATCAACTCGTTCAGACCAGGATTACCTAATATTTTCCAATTTGAGGTCTCAATGCAAGGATCTTATGAAATTTTGCTATGATACTTATATAGCTAGGTAAAAGAGGGTAATGGGGATCACCTAAGCGAGAACTCGAATAAAAGTGTAATCATAAACAAACTGTTTATTGCAACCGCCTTTAAACATCATATACTTAATTAACTATCATTAGAAATAATTATCAGCCACTCTGGCAATCAACTTTGGATATTATAAAATTAATTAAAAAAAACAGTTTTGACTTCCATTACACCAACATGAAGGTAATGGTGTCAATCGGAGTTAAAGAAAACCTAGCATATATCGCAGACATAACCTTCAGCTGAGTTACACCCAGTGCATTTCGGGTGAGCCCATAGCCCACATGAGGTGCATCTGAACGACATCTCGTTATTCTTTCCAAAATCGTTGCATACCAGGCATCTGTTTCCAGCATCTTCTGCGTCAGTGTCAACATCTGATACAGAAGTTTCATTTGCTTCTTGTAGTACTTGGCGCTTTGCATTTTCAGGACCCCTCTTCTGTATTGTAGTCTTTTTTCCCTGACCTTTACCTTTCCATATCTTTTCTTTTTCTTTATCCTCTGATTTTTTATTTTCTTTTTCTAACAGCTTTCCATTGATTGGCGTTGAAGTTAAAATTGTAGCGTGGTGCTTCTTACGGCATTTTCTTGTATTCATAACAGGTGTTTTATCTGGCAACTTGATCAAATCATGCAAATTGGCACTAATTTGATTTGACGTGCCAGCTGCTGGTGATATAATATCTGGTTCAGAATCAAGTTGGCCTACTCGTTCAGACATCCCAAGAACCGGTGGATTAATTTGTTTTGAAGTACTCGGAACTGGTGAGTGAAATTTTTTTGATGTGCTGGGAATCATGCTCGTAGCTGCGAGAGTTTCATTGCAGTCTTGGATTACAATAGTCTCAGATTGGAGATTTTCTGCAGCGAAGAAATCTTCTGTGAATACTTCCGGATTTAGTGGAAATATTCCAGTAGCTCTAAAACCCGATTCTCCTTTACTAATAGACGCAACATTATTAAATGCTTTTCTCACCAACGATGCTACGTCATAAGGTGTTACCTTTTCTGCAAGATGGCTTTTCAAAAATAAGTCACATTTTTTTTATAGGCTATTTTGAGAGGACCAAAAAAAGAAACGTCCAGAGGTTGCATTCTGTGTGACGTGTGTGGTGGCAGAGACAACATATGAATATGATTGGACTTGCAATATTTGTAGATGGAAAGAGAAATGTGACTAGCATGGTTGTCTAGTATTAAAAGGATCGGTTCATCTGAAGACGGCTTAGCGTGCTGTTTAAAGTGCACCAACCATTCAAGAAAGAGATTCTCACTAATCCAACCATTGTTCGAACATTTGTAAAGCGCTCCTGCTGGACCATCCTTCTCGAGCAGAGGAGTCAACCTTTTCCTGGGGAAAATGAACATCGGTGGAATGTAACCGCCAGCAGCGCTCATAGCACACATCAAAGTGATGTTTTTTCCTCTTTCCCAACTGGTTATCGATCCCACTCTCTTCTGTCCTTTGGTAGCCAGAATTTTTCCAGGAGTTTGAACTGTTGAAATACCCGTTTCGTCGATATTATAAATATTTTTTGGAACAAATCTATGTTTTTCCATCAGCTGGCCAAGTAGCTCGAAGAACAGACTTCAGTTTTATTAAAAGCTGTTATTCTGTTTATGCTAGTCGCCTCAGGTTTCCTAATAGAAATGTTATGTCTGGTCATAAATGCATGCAACCAATCACGTCCAGCCATTTTTGAAGACTGATTAAAATTGTGCTTCAAATTCAATTTTTCAGCATATTCCAAAGCCACTTTTCTAATTTGTTTAGCAGTGCAACCATAAAAAATATTTGCCATTTTCTTCACCAAGTTTGCTAGCTCGGCTTCTGTCTCAGCACTAAAAACAGTAAACCGTCCTAGATGTGGTCCTAAGGTAGAACATTTTTTTGTCCTCTTTTGGAGGCTTGAAAATGGGATTCCCATTAACTTAGCAGCATTTCTCATAGAAGAACCTCCTTCAACAAGCTTCATAGCTTTTTCCAGGCTATCAGAAGACCAGGAAGCCTTTGCAATTGTCCTGACCCGTACTTTCGGCATCTAAAAAGAAATAAAAATTACGTAATTCAACATGCAAAGTTGCGGGTAATAGTGATCACTTGCGGGTAATGGAAGTCACCTGACTCTCATTTCCCACAATTACACTAATGCGAAAAAAATAAAATAAAAAAAATCTTCAAAACACTGACATAATCTGAACTGCCCATTAAAATTTCGAATGTCTAACTAATTTCGTATAAAAGTCTCAATCGCATACTGCAAGGTATTCGACACTTACCTTCTAATTTGCAATGACGTAAAATTATATCAGAGGAGCACAAAAACAAATCACCTACGTATCTCAATAGCGTGGGCACTGACTGGCGCAGGCTGTTCCAGGCAGCACTGTTGGGTCAGAGCGGGGGTAGGGGTGTCATTTTTGCGTTGTTCGCTCGTATTGTTTCGTGGATGTGAGGGTGACTCCCATTACCCGCTGACTCCCATTACCCTATTCTTCCCTAACATTGATAACCAAATAATCAGCAACTCAAAATATTTTTGGAATTATATAAACTCAATAAGAAAAAATCATGGATTTCCTAATTATATGCATCTTGAGGATCGAATAGCTAATACAGGGGAAAATATTGTTGATCTTTTTGCCGAAATTTTTTCAAGGATCTATACTAGAAAAGAATTGGATTTAGATAATGTCATGAACGAAGCAGTTGCAGCAGTGGTTGATATTCCGTTTATAACATTGAGTAATGTTGAAGTATTCGAAGGGTTGAACTCATTAAAAGGAAATTTGAGTTGTGGACCGGACGGGATCCCTGCCTATTTCCTTAAAAGATGTGTCTACTCGCTAACTAAGCCATTGTGCATAATATTCAACTTATCATTGAAGCTTGGAATATTTCCCTGCCAATGGAAGAATAGTTATGTCACCCCCATTTTCAAAAGTGGCAAAAAGGAAGTCATAAAAACTACCGTCCAATCAGCAAACTTTCAGCTATTTCAAAACTTTTCGAATCTTTACTTGTGCACTATCTTTCGTGGCATTGTAAAAATATGCTAAATGAAAATCAACATGGATTTGCTGCAGGTAGATCAACAACATCGAATTTATTGGTATATCAATAAGACATCACCATGGCCCTAGAAAAAGGCCTTCAAATTGATGCAATTTACACTGATTTCAGTAAGGCCTTTGATAGAGTCAACCACAGTTTGTTGATTAGTAACAGGTTTTCCAACTTGGTTAACATGTTGGTTAAACAGTTATTTATCTGATAGGAAACAGCGGGTAAAAATTCAAAACTACATTTCCAGTGATATTTAGGTTACATCTGGCGTTCCGCAGGGATCACATCTGGGTCCACTTCTCTTTAATATTTTTATTAATGATATAGCTCTAAACTTTCGCCACTGTAAATATCTTCTCTTCGCTGATGACCTCAAAATTTATATGCCAATCAAAACCAACCTTGACTGTAAATGTCTTCAATCTGATCTGAACGAATTGATCAACTGGTCACAAAATAATGGAATGTCTCTGAATGTTGATAAGTGCTATTGTATTTCATTTTCTAGGTCCAAAAATCCTATTCAATTTGATTATCAAATTGAAAACAGTCTTAAACGGGTTTTTGAAATTCGCGATTTAGGAGTCATATTTGATCATCAATTAAATTTTGCACATCATATTGACTCCGCAGTCAGCAAATCTTTTCAATTATTGGGTTTCATTTCTAGAAATGCTAAAAAACTATCAGTACCGGCTTTTAGAACGTTATATCTAACATTGGTTTATTCGGTTATTCAATACGCCTCACCAGTGTGGTCACCATATCATCAAACTCACATCGATCGAATAGAAAGAGTACATAAAAATTTTTTGAGGTGTATAGCTTTTAAAATGAATCTACAATATGGTGATTACGATTACATGCAAGTTATGCAAAATCTGAATATTACTAGCTTGGAAGGTAGTAGAACAAGAACTGACTTGATATCTCTGCATAAGATACTAACAGGGGAGATTGATTGTCCTTCATTACTCCAATCGATTTATTTTAAAGTTCCAAACAGACTTACTCGTAACTCTGAATTATTCCAAGTTCCCTACCATCGTACAAATTATAGTTATCATAGTGCTTTGTCACGTTTTGTAAGATTAGGAAATGAATATTGCAATAGAGGTTTAGATTTTAATCGAAAAACATTAAATACATTCAAAACCAACTTAAAAAGATTAGTAGTATAGGTGTCCGTCTATTACTGTAGTACTGCTAATTTGTTCATTTTTAGTATACATTTAGTTTAAGTATATATCTGTATTTTCATATGTAAAAAAAGATGAAATCCGTTTATAAATAAATAAGAAATGTACCGAAAATTGTGTAGCGGCAACCGGCACTGGTCAAAAGAAGAGGTCCGATCCAGTTCCACGACAACCTTCGTCCGCACATTCCACAAATCACCGTCCAAAAATCAAACGAATTGAGCGTCGAAAGTTCTGCTTCGCCTCACTTACTCCCCAGCCCTCTCGTCTACCGACTACCATATTTTCAAGTACTTCGATAACTTTCTCACCAGTGGAACCTTCGCTAATCAGGACGAGACAGAAACGACCTTCGTCGACTTCATCCAATCCCAAGTATAGAATTTTTATATTGACGTTGTTATGTTGGCAAAAGTGTACTGATTCAAATGACGCTTATTTCATTTACATCAATAATAATAATAATCATTTTTATTATCTTGCAAGACAATCAAAAAGGTACATTGTGTAGGATTAGTCAGAAAAGAGCTTAAATTTAAAACTAAAAATAAGACAATTTACTAAGAGTAACACATTTATTGAATTTTTCATTTTATTATTTTCCTGAAGGGAGTAATAGGTTTTCTCTAGTAGGAAAGACTTAAGTGTAATTTTGAAGCTGTGGATAGTACTAGAGTTTTTCAGTTCAAGTGGTAGCAGATTAAATAATCTGAGCCCTATTACATTGGGGGAATTGTAAGTCAGTGCATTTTTACAATATGGCATATGAAAGTCTGTCTTGCACCTGCTATCAATAGAATGCACATTTTCATTTCTTATGAAACAGTTACGGTTACCATACATAAAAACACAAAATCGAATATATACAGGCATGGCAATATAAGTATTTCAAAATTTAAAAAAATGCTTTTACAACTTGTATTTCTTGAGACTCCTGCTATACATCTTATAATCTTTTTCTGGGCGACAAAAACATCTTTGCATGAAGAGGAAGCTCCCCATACCGAAGACGCAATTCAACTTGAGCATGATACAGTATAATCAGCTGTTTCTGGTCTAAAATATTATGAAGGTTCCTCAGAAGATAATTCATGGAGTTCAATTTTGATATAACTGTTCAATTCTCAAGTTGAAACTGGCTATTTCTTTTTGTCTAGCATGAAATCTTATCAAACGTGTTTTTTGATTATTCAAATGTAGGGAATTTTCCTTGAACCAGGTGTTTAATTTTTGCAGGATTAAGTTACCTTTGGTTTGTAGATATTGAATAAGTATTCACTGAAATATTACAGTTTAAAGTAGACTCATAAAAATTGACAAAACTTTTGAAAAAGCTAATAATAATTTGGATAAAGTCCCGTAATTTATTCCGGTGTTCTTCATTACAAATATTTTTGATTGATTTTCACAAATTTTGAAGGGTATCACAATTTTTTCAAGTAATTTTTTGTTTCTTTATAATATATGTGACTGGTTTAAGTTTGACGATAGTTGTGTCACGAAGTGTTCTGAATTTATTGGAGCCTCTGGAGACACCGTACATTTTGTTTTATAAGAGAGAGGACATTGGTAGATCAAGATCTTCAGATGGTGTGGTGCTAGGTTTTTCCGGGTTTTCCTGCAGCTGAAAAAGCAAATGCCCCACTGGAATCAATGAAGTCGCCCCGGAGCGCCAATTAACTTTTATTGTTGTTTTTATTTTTATCGTTGTATTAAAATATAATCACATTTTAAAAACAAGAAACTAAAAAACAAGACAAATTATTTATGTGAATTTGTTCTTTTAAATTTCATGTCTGAAAGGGATGATTTCATTTTAGACAGGAGCACTATTGAAAACATTTTCTCACATTTGTAAAAACTCATTTTCAGGATAATTTGTTGTAAGGACAGAAAAAAAAAACTACTCAGAATGAACTTACGTGTTCCTAAAACTATAATGATGAGATTCTTCAGAAATTCTAAAACTCCTTTACTTGTTTTCTGAGCCTCACGGACTCTTCCAAACAGTGAATCATATGAAGGAGGTGGAGCTGGAAAACAAAGAATTTATATTACCAATGAAAGACCAAAGACCTCTTGAGGTTAGAAATCGCAGTTTTCTATTACATACATATTGAAATCACTGATATATTTCAATTGGGGACATGGGTGTTCATTTTTTTTATTGAACAATTGAATTATATACTTTCATGTAAGAATATTCCAATAAAAAACCATACATTTATATTTTGAATCCCGGTCATTAGAGTAGTATCTAAGTAGGAAATAAGATACATATAGCTTAAAGAAACATGTTTAATCAATATTTTACCTGCAGTACGCTTAAAGATTAACATTTAAAGAAGTCCTCAATTCTTTTCTGTAATATTTGCTTTAAAGTCTCAATAACATCTTGATCCATTGGCTGTACAAAGGTTACATTAGGTGGAAAAAACATATTTTTTATAAACTTGTTTTTTTCGTTCAGGATGCCACATGATGAAGGAGTTGGTGCGTTATCAAGAAGTGATGAAGTTTTATCTCTTTTGCTATTTGCTATACAAAAACAATAATAATAATACATCTTTATTCACCATGAAAAGTACAATTAAAACAGACAAAAAGAGAAAAAGAAAACAACTTTCAGTATAAAGGTGGACAGGCGGAGTATCAGCCAAGACTGTTTTTTAATTCAACCTGGAAATATCAATGATTAAACAATAACAATAGAAGATTCGTTTTTGTATTGCCAAGGGTCAGGAACGGACAAAAGACTAGACAGTTAAGTGAGTCTTTTTTTAAGTTTTCAATTGTTTATGATTGAAACTCTCAGGGTAGTTGATTATAATGTTCAGGTGCATCATATATAAATATTTCCATGCTGTTGATAGGTATGAGAAATAGGCTATGCAGACATATTTATATATCCGAAATAACATGGTTCCTTGCCTTTACCAATAACAAGCATAGGCAGTAAACAACACTTGTTTATTTTAGAGTCACGTTGCTGATTCGCAACATTAGGCAAGAATTTTTCTCGTGTGTTAAATTTTAATTTAATTTTCAGGTGTGTTTAATTCTATCAAATACATTCATCATGGATTTTCATCAAGTATCTGACAATTGTCCAATTTACTTACACTTGAAATTTTTATGTGCATGATTGGTTAGTTTTTTAGATAACAAGTTACGCTTTGAAAAACACGTTATAGGGCGTTATGCATACCACATGCACTAACACCCTATTACAGACTACATTAGTACTTCAAAAACGTGCAGCCAGAAACTTATCCAACACAAAGCTCCGTAATTCTTGAAAACCTACATTCATATCCCTCAAAATCCATTTGCCATTTTTATCATTGAAATAGTTTACATAATCAGGAAACATTTAAGGTATGGCATACCATTCTGAGCATAGAAACACTGCCCCTTCTTGCTATCCCACTCGCAGCTTTAAGAAAATTAAATTACCTACCGAATTATCTCAGATATCAGTATAAACATTTCAAAAAGGCTATGAGGAAAACTATTACATAACCGACTGGAAGAGTTTTTCTCTGACAATTCTAAATAGCATTTTTTGACATTTTCATGTTTATTAATTATCTTTGTGTTGATGTTCTCAAATCTGTATTGTGTTTTATTTATGTATCAATATAAATCTTCTGTAATTTAAATTTTTATGAGGACACAGTGGGTGATACATTATATTATCTACTCTATTTACTTTGTCTTCTAGATGTTAAAACATTCTTCATGACCATGAAGTATATAATTCATATGAGTTAAAATACGCATGAATCCACCTTAAACTCTTGTAAATAATAATATTCCGTAACAGTATTTATCAAATAATAACCTTCATAAAAAACAAATGAGAAATATAAATGATGATGAATTTATTTAGATTATATGTGGATCAAGCATATTATGAGTAATGTATCTTATTCGCCAAACGTAGATTAGTACAAATATTGAATTCAGAGATATTTCCCTGTGCTGTTCCAAAAGTTATAAATGTATATGATATAATTACCATTAGGATTAATGGCTTCTTCATAGGACGGAGGTGCTCCACTGTCTCTAGAAATGTCAGGCATGATAGACCTCCTTTGATCATTGTACAAAGGAGGAGAGTTAGAGTTGTGGATTGGTATATTCGCTGCAGTCATGGATGTCCTTTAAAGCTTACACAACATCAAAATTTATCGAAAATAATTTCAAAACATATTTTTGCTTTTTTAAAAAACTTTGACACCTAGACAGATTTTTTTTGTTCTTCTTCTTCTTTTTGAATTATGTGATATGCTGACAGGTGACACAGGGTATATTCGAAAGAAACATTGCCGCAAAGTGGCGGCGCAAACATTGGTTTGGTCTTAGACGGTTCCCTCATCTGGAAATGGAAATAGTTGAAGATATATCCGACTAAAATTTGGAAAATATAATGGAAATAAAAATAAGAGGTAATAATAAAATGGGCAGAGACTAAAAATAATGAAGCGTTAATAACATGATAAACAATGAACAACTTAAGAATAAAGGGTAGAAAGCATATATTTCATAAGGTATTTCAACAATTTTTTACAGAAATGATCAGAAGTCTTCATGAAGTGATTGAAGTTGAAAGAATGAATAGGAAAATTATATCGAACGAAAAGCCAACGTATGTATCAGCTTCCATAATTTTAATCACATTAAAAAAACAATAATTTCCAAACGTTTTATGACGTACGTTACAACCCCATATATACCAGCAGTCACATAATGTTACAATTGTTTCCTCTAAGGACAGATTGAAAAATGCAAGGGCAAAATGAAATGCTTATTCTCATATACAGAACAACACAGTAATGATGGAGAATATAAAAATTGTACAACAAATAAATGCCTCTACTGCCAAAGAAATGAACACAAATCAAATAATAGATCTTGATTATTAACAATACGGTACATAAACAACAATCCAATCTCAGTAGAACAACGTAGGGAAGTACCGGAAGTGTGCAATACAAATACAAAACTGAAAAATGCCGTCCCGCCCACCTATATTTATTTTAACCTTCATCATCTTTATGATTTCAGTTATCAGATATCCACTAATTGATTAAGATTTGGAAATAGGCCTTCCGAAAATAATGCATCCATCGCTGTTCTTTCTGTGTTAAACCTATTCATTTACAGATAAGCATGAACGTGTAGGATATACAGGATTAGTCAGAATAAGACCGACAAACTCCGACTAGAGATTTCTCAGCTCATTTTGAGATGAATAGTTTCTATCAAGGTATGTCCTGAAATGCATCCCCTCTGAGATACAGGGTGTTGAAAGTACGAAAAAAAAATTTTTTTTTTCTTCAAAACTATTGGAGAAGACATTTCAAACTTGGTACACTAATCAAGGTTCATCAACGTGATAATTCGAAGTTATATGTTTCAATTAACGTAAACCAGTGGCGTTGTTACGATGATATGTGATCATATTTTCCCACATATTTTCTTTGGACAACTGAATTGACAATAGAGCATTTGACATCAGTTAAGCTCATCAATACTCAACCTAAAAGTCATAACATCTTATTTGCCTAAAAGTGAAGGTTTCTGAGATTTTTGCGAAAAACTAAAGATATGTCTTGAGAAGAGAACTTATATCCTGTGTCCAATAATCGCATGATACAACTTTCTTATAACATATAGAAATAATTGTCAACCTATTGAACATTTTTGAATGTTGGTAGTATTTATAACATAGTAGAGGTAAGTCAGAATGGGACCGACAAATTTAATTATTTTCATTCGCTATATTATTTGAAAGAATTTTCTTTGGACGAGTAAATTGATAAATGAGCGTCATAAGTTAGGCTCATCGATAGTCTACCTGAAATTTATAACAACCCCCCACCCAAAAGTTTCACAATTCTCAAAAAATTGAAAATGAATCTTGCAGGTCAGCAGATATTTTTGCAGGTCCGGTTTGCCAGACATGAATCTCGACCAAGTTGATCATTTTCGACAAAAAAATTCAACCCCTACTCTTTGAGTATGAAAAACTTTCACAAAAAAAAACCTGGTCGAGATTTATGTCTGACAGACCCGACCTGCAAAAATTTCTGGCGACCTGCAAGATTTATTTTCAATTTTATGAGAAATGTGAATTTTTTCATACTCAAAGGGTGGGGATTGAAATTTTTTTTTGCCGAAAATGATTAACCTGGTCGAGATTCATGTCTGGCAGACCCAACCTGCAAGAATTTCTATCGATCTGTAAAATGTATTTTTAATTTTTTAAGAATTGTGAAACTTTTGTGTGGGGGTTGAACTTTTTTTTAGTTTCCGACCGAAACTGGTTTTTGCGACCGAAATCAAAAACGAATTTCGGCAACGGTCTCAGTTTCGGCCGAAACCGAAACTTCCTTACATGGATTATGTTTCGAGGGAAAAATAAAGAAAACGTTATTATAATCAGTCAGTCTTTATTTTTTTATCTTGAAATCACAACGTTATGCACTCTTCAACATTTTTACTTATTGATAATCAACATTAAAAACCCTTATTCAAGAAAAAATATTAATTGCACTTTGAAAATACTTAAAATAGGTGAGGTGTTCATTTGAGTAGGTGTAGATTCTTCTTTTGAATATTATTGATGGGTTTTCAAAAATATTAAACATAAAATTACTTATTTGAGTTGATATCTAATATCACAATAGTCACGACATGATTAGGCACGTGGAAGCGGCAAAATGTCTTCGTCGATTGTATGAAATTCAATGCGCCGAACATGACCTATCACAGCGCGGGAACTCCCGCAGTTTCGGCAGGTTTGGCGCCGAAACCGAAACTAAACCGAAACCCGTTTTTTTTTGCCGAAACTCAACCGAAACCGAACTTCCGGTCGGACACTGCATTTTTTGTCGAAAATGATCAACCCGGTCGAGATTCATGTCTGGCAGACCCCACCTGCAAGAATTTCTGTCCTACTACAAGATTACGAGAGGAATGTCTACTGAGAACCATTTGCTGACCTGCAGACCTGCAAAATTGTTACACCCCACAGGGTTTATGATTAGCAGCGATCCCACGGATTTATATGTATATTTAGTATCAGCAATGCACCCGTGCGGAACCCTGGCGGCATGCTAGTTTATACTAGACGGAAATCAATTACGGAAAGCATGGAAAACTTTTCAGTGACAGGCATACAAAATGTGAATGTTTATAGACCGTTAGTATTGGCTAAGTTCGGACTTGAAATATCAGAAAGAATAATTAGGCATCGGGTGGAATGGGAATGCGAACACAATTAAATATTATCTAGATATCTAATGGGATTCCGTGAAGGTTTAGGTACAATGGACTGCCCTATAGTTATTTAATTTCATATGAAAAATTGCTTTTAACCTCAAATATAATGTTATAGTGTGTTCTCAGATATAAACGCAGCATATGACAACGTCAACATTCATAAACTATATTCAATATAATATATTATTCAATTTGCATATTCAATAAAAAAATATATTATCATATAATGGAAACAAAAGATAAAATGAACATAATATTAAATGAGAATACATGGACGAAAGAACATGATTTCCAATTATCACAGGAGAAATGCGAAACAACACTGGTTAAACGAGAAAGATCATATACATACGAGTATATCTTATATTAAAATAGAGACTCATGTAAAAATATAAAGTGATGTTAATGTTAATACCTATATATAAACGATCATAACATAACTTAAAATGAGATAAACACAAAATATATAGTAAATGAAGTAAAAGTGGTAATGAATTCAATAAAATGCTTTTGCAGAACATACCTATAGTGGGGGCGAGTCCGACAACAATGAAAATGGCATACAATGGCCTGGTGAGAACGCATTTATAATATGGAGCCATACTGTTTAACAAATGTACAAAAAAACTAAAACTAGAACAAACGTACATAGGTACATGGACTTAGAATTATACTAGGATGTTTAAAATCCACACCTAGTAACGCCATACTTGCAGATGCGGGCGAAATAAATTTAGAACGCAGAAGAAAATGGATGGCACATGAATATGTGATGAAACACATCGACTTGAAACCACATATTATAAACTATCTGACCCTGCGAACTTCGTTCCGCCTAAGAGGCAATAAAAAAGCACATTTTTGATTTTATTAATTTAATTTTTCTATTAATCAAGTATTTCAATTATTTTTTATTAGGTTGCACTCTTCAGTTAAGCACCTTGAGATACACGACATTTTTTGTTTTATTATCAGGCGCAAAAATGAACAACGCAGATGGTCTTCCGACCCGTAAACATGCCACATATAATTGACCATGTGAAAACATTGATTTTCCAGATTCAGACCACAAACTTTCAAGGATTGACCTTGTGATTTGTTGATGGTCATGGCGAATGCAAGACGAATTGGAAATTGAAGTCTTTTAAACTCAAACGGCATGTCGGTTGGGAGCATCGGGATCCTCGGAATGAGAACTTCCTCACCTTCGAATTTTCCTTTGAATATCGTCGTGTAAGTCACATTGTTCATCAATTTACTCACCACCAAACGTGTACCGTTGCAGGCCTAAATTGTGCGGTGGTAAGCCAGACACATCCAAGGAGTTTAAAAATTCAATTGGATAGTTGGTGGCTTGATCTTCATTTGTTACACAGTCAATTGATTTGAATGAATGCATTGTTCCAATGATCATTCTGAATTATGTAGTTTAGGTCATCTACATCTTTATTCTTAGCCGCTAAAATTGCTCGCTCACTCAATCATTCATTATTTTTGTAGTTGGTGATTATGTTTGGGAATAAGTTGCTGATAAGTTCGTCTTTCGATGAGACAAAGTTACAGAAGTTCTGAGGAAATGAAATCAATCCGCTCGATTCGTCGACCGGTACTCGACCATTACCGATAGTAAGCAATTGCTCAGAGAAATCTTCAGCAGATGTATCATTAAGCAATGCAAATCCCATGTTTGTTGTCAGCTGAAATTTCTTCACATAGCGCCATAGATTCGATGATTTGAGGCAAGCGTTTATTTCGTCGGCAGCCGTTGATCTTGGAATTACTGGCAGTGTTTGGCGGAAATCGCCAGACAGTAAAATCATTGCACCTCCAAAACATCTCGAGTCATTGCGTATATCTTTCAATATTCGGTTACGTGCTTCTAATGCACGTTTGTGCGCCATTGTGCATTCGTTCCATATGATGATTTTCGATGCTGATAGAACTTTGGCCATTGCGGAGTTTTTTGAAAGATTACATGTTGGTTCTTCAATACTTTGAAGATTTAACGGCAATTTTATTGCTGAATGACTGTATGGCATCCTTCTAACAATCTGATTGCTATTCCAGAAGAAGCAACTGCAAGCGCATTGTTGGATCTCGCACAAACAGTAGCTAAAACTAATGACATCAGGAATGTCTTACAAGTTCCACCAGGGGCATCATAAACCACCATTTCCATCATCAATTGCCTTCATTAACCATTGACAAAATTACGTTCAGCTGTCATTTACTTTTTTTTTGTTATTCCATGTCAGATGCGTTTTTGCTATACCACGTTTTATAGCGACTTCTTGGTGACTTCACGGAAACGCAGTCGAATGGAATGAAAAGTATCCTATGTCCCTCTCCTTGTTCTAAACTACCTCTCCACCAATTTTCAGACAAATCGGTTCATCCGTTCTTGAGTTATAAATAGTGTAACTAACACCACGTTCTTTCATATATAAAGATATTCTGGAAATATTAAATGTCATGATTGAAAATCAAAACAATCACTGCTAAACACAACAAACACCATAATTGATAAATGTATATGCAAAACTCTTTGAAAATAGCATATGTACAAATTAAATGATACCAAATTTCAGTAAAAGTATTTTTCACAGATTGAAAACAAGAATTCAATGTCATACATAGCATCATGGAATAGAGATGGGAAATACCGCTCCATCATTAGAATGTTTCAACCGCGAACGAGACTGGAAAATACCACGACAGAAAACCTTAGCGAAACTGCACGAGAAGGAACGACCATACTATGCATACTAATACATATGCCAGAAAGATCCATAATATAACACCTTGCAGATAATAAGTATAGTATATCACGATTACGTAACCCACAGCAAAGCACCGCGACAGAGATTCGGTGATTCAATAAGAACGAGAACTAGCACTAGTGACTAGACGCTAGACCACAGTACTGTGACCATTCATGAAACTTAGCGAAACGGTACAATATACTGGAGGCGAAGAGACGCTATACGATACCACAGCATAATATGCTGTGACGATACTCTGCGATATCGTCAACCGTCTAGCAAAATACAATACCGCGACAGTACGGTTACAGAATGAAGGTATCATAAAATACAGACCCATCTTTATCATAGATGAAACATGAGACGTCACTGTATGGCATTTTTGTACAGGGTTCGGGCACAGAATATCGGAGCTACAGTACAGGTTATATAAAAGTGGAAAATGAATATTTTAAATAAAAGTAGGGGTTTTCGTCATATTTTTTCAGTCTCCAGACTATACAGCTCAAATACTAGACAGGAAATAGAGAAATTAGTAAAAAATAATAAAGTTGTAGTTTTTATGAAAGGTGTTCCTGAACAACCTCAATGTGGCTTTAGCAATGCAGTAGTCCAAATTTTGAGAATGCATGGAGTAACTTATGATTCTCATAACGTTTTAAAGGACGAAGCTCTCCGAAAAGGTATGATTTTTTTATATCTGGGATGAAAAAAAGTGATTAGGATATAGTGGACCTTTTCTTTGAAAACTATTTTTCCTAATGTCCTCCAAAACCAGGGAAAAGAAAAAGGTTTTCAGTATTTAGTTGGATGTTACTCTACCCATAATATGATATATAATAGACGTTCTGGATTAAGATTTGCTGTCATTAGAGGTTGACATAAAACTGACTGCAATTCATAAAGTGATTTTTTACAGGTACAATTAGCGGTCAACAGTGATTCTTTCATTAATTATTATCAAGATACCAATTTTACTCAGAAACACAACCTCTCTTCAAATTGCTGTCAGTTTTACGCCAACCTCAGACACCAAATGCCAATTGAGAATGCCTAATATTTTAATCCTTACAAATGTAATGTGTGATTAATGAATAAAACTGAGCTTCTGAAATACCATAATGAATAAAAAAAAAAACTAATTTCAATACTTTGAAACCGAATCTTAATTACATCCATAACTATGAATATATAAGAACTGCATACTTTCGTCAAATTTTTAATAAGAAGTAGATATATTTTGTAATTCATAGTGTGATTAGAGATGTTGATCTTGCAAAATGATTCAGTTCTGACCATCGTGATCATCTGAAAAATTGAATTTCATTCGGGAGTATATAATATTAATTAAACCATTACAGAGCTTGGACCTTTTTAATATTCTTAACTGGATAGTTGAGGTGATTGATCATTCAATAATTGTATTCAATTTAAATGTGAGGTTAATATATGAATCATTACACAATTGATAATTCACTGGATTTTGTATTTTTCAGAAATAAAGGAATATTCAAACTGGCCAACAATTCCTCAGGTTTTTATAAACGGTGAATTTGTGGGAGGTTGTGACATTATGCTTCAAATGCATCAGTCAGGTGATTTGATTGAGGAATTAGAAAAAGCAGGTATTCATAGTGTTCTTCTGGATAAGAAAAAAGATCAAGAGAAATGATACTAAAAACGTGTACCTACATCCCTATTATTCATTTTTATTAGACATAATTACTGTAATATAAACTTGATATTGTTTTGTGCCATTTCAATTCACCATATAATTTGATGATGTACACATGTATTTTTCTTCACAACTTAACCAAATGTCAATCATTCCTTACAGACAAAGAAAATGAGATGAAAACATTCAAATAAGAGAGGGCATTTTAATTACACTATCCATATTTATCTTGAAATGTGTTACTTTTATCCATAAAAATATCAATACATATACCATGAACTCATATATTCATGGTTGAGACACCCGCCAAAGCAAGCTATTAAGAATTCCTTCACATAAAACGGCTCATTTTAGATGGTCCTCATTATTCAGTGCAATAATAAAACTTGTGTCAACTATTAGGAAAGTCAAGTCAGAAGTAGTTTTTTATTCTGCATTGAAAAAATTATTCTTGTAGAGAAGTTACTCAGTCATGAGTAATTTTTGCCTGACACTTTCTTCCGACTTTGTGAAAGTAGTTGGTAATAGAGCTTCCCTTCGAATTGTAACTTGATGAGCGATCAATTTATATCAATTATAATGTTCATGTGACATATCTATTATTTTTGTGATGTTCTGTACTATGTTTTTGTGTCTATTTCATTATGAAGCAACACATGTACCCACTGTACCAAAGTGTAAAGTGAATAAATGATAATTTTTTGCAAAATAAGCAGAAACTTCATATTCCTAGTCCAGTCTTTTATCATTTTAGTTTTCAATGTAGGGGTAATTTTCTTTCATTTTGCAGTTAAGGTCCGTTATATTCAACATTACATCATTTATCAGGCACTATATTTTGTATCATCCCAGTTTTGTTTTCTTCTTAAAAAATATAATGGAATATATTTCACCAAAAACTCTTGAACTCCTTTTTGGTACATTTGAATGTCGTATGTTTTCCTTCCTGGAAAAGCTTCAATATAATGGAATACCATTTTTGAGATCTAGTTACTGTTTTAAAATAATATCAATTTTTTTTCTAAGATACGATAGAACTTACTGATACTTGATGAAAATCCATTACAATATATTCAAAAAACACTTCAATGTGAGATTTCCACTTGTCAAGTAAGTGAAAATCTCACATTAGTTCTTTTTTATATTTTTTTTCTGAAAATAGGAATTATTGATATAGGTCTATGGTTTTCAATATCATTCAGATAACATTTCTTAAAGATAGGAAGTACTAGTAATTTTAAATTCGTCTGGAAAGTTATCTAAGATAAAGTGAACCTACTATATATAACAACAGTGTTTCTCAAACTTTTCGAATTCACGGCTCCCTTATGTTTCTTGAAGGTAATCGCGGCGCCCCGAACGTAAAGACTACACTAGATATTTAATTAATAAAAGTAGGGAGATGGCTGTCTGAATGGATTGCATTTTGCAATTACCGATATTATCATATCAGAGGATTTTTATTAATAGGTATAGGTACTGACTCTCAGTTATCTATGTTGTAAAACGTTGTACCTTGAGACTCACCTGTGGCCCACGGCGCCTCAGTAAAGGTTCCACGGCGCCCCAGGGCGCACACTTTGAGAAACACTGCTAAAAAGCTTTAAAAAAATTGAACCACAATAGCAACCATATGGTAATGATTGAAAATATTTTCAAAAGGCTTTGTGTTATTATCTCCTAACCTGCCTAGGAACCTATGCGACTGTATTTCAAGCGGAAATTTACGCTATTGAATTGTGTGCGGAGAGATTGGAAGAACCCAACCTCGTACACAAGTCAATAAAAATATTCTCGGACAGTCAAGCGCCGTTGGAAGCTCTTGGCTCCTACCGATCAACCTTTAAATTAGTAGCAAATTGCCAAAAACGACTCTTCTCGATAGGAAGACTTGAAAGATTGTCTCTGGTCTTTCTCTTTAGGCTTTGCCAAACAAAGATTGAACACCTGGATGGCAAGAAGATTTATGGACTTCTGGCAGAATCTTCCAGGATTGGCTCACTCCAACGCGTTTATTCACTCTTCGAAGTTTGATACCAAACAGTTGTTGGACTACAGTAGGGATGAACTACGATGTCTAACAGGCCTTCTGACAGGTCACTGTCATTTGAATCATCATATGCAGAGAATTGGACTGTCGGAAGACAGTGTGTGTCGCCTCTGTTTGGAAAATGATGAAACAGCAGAGCACAAACTTGGTGCCTGCCCAGCTGGGGACCGAATCAGGTTTTTAGAGTTTGACAGAGCCGTACTCTTACCATCTGACCTGAAAAACCAATCATCATACAAACTTATCGGCTTCGTTAAGAAACTGGATTTATTTGGTAGAATGTGAATATGTGTGAGCCACAATAAACCCTTGCGGGTTGCAGTTGAGGGGTAAATAGACCCACTCACTTTGGACCTAACCTAGCCTATCACTTCCTTCAATCAATTAATAATAAATTTTTGGTTTTTAGTATCCAAATGAATTTCTGATAAATATAAAAACTTCATAAAAATATATTATGAGACTAAATGAAGATATGAATATTAAATGGTACTGAAAAAAAATGGGGAGGAATTAAAAACAAAATTTTACTCAACGCTTTTACTAATATGAATGTTTGGATTTAAAACCCAATATAATCCTTGAAAGTATTACTTGTACATTGAAATTGAAACATAAAATAAACGATATTCAAATATATTTTGTCTGAGTTAGTGCACTGCTTCCCCCAGTTGGATCCATCATTCTATCCCAGTTCGTATGTCCTACAACAAATCCAATTCGCCTCATCTTCTCCTGTTCCCTCTGCTCCTCCAGATCGGCCCACCGTACCTAAAAAAATATTTTCATGAAATCAAGTATCAAAATATACCAAAGAAATTTTTTATTAAAATTTTCTATGTGTGTGGTTCATGTTAATATACCTTGGAATGATTCTAATCAAACTGAAACTACAACTCTCAAGTTACATAAACTGGCATTCGGCTTATCAAAAACAAATACAGTAAATAATATTATTTCAATAAGCTAAGTAGTATTATGCTATTTCCTGTATTTTCAGTTTCTTTTTTGTGAACATCTCATGTGTGAGAGGAAAAGTCAAAAGACAAAGCAGTAATTCTGGATAAATCGGACTACTACAAAAGGGTCAATACTCCCATCACTAACGGACCGTATGCGAAATTGTCCAGGAACCCGTTACAAAAGATGATTGTCGAAGTAAAAGACTTCCTCAATAAATGTGACAACATATTTACCCCTCAACTGAAACGGAACTTACAATTTTCCAACCCAACGGTGTCAAAACTATATTGCCTCCCAAAATTCCACAAATCAATGCGCCCCATCTCTATTGGATCTCCTATCTACCAAATAGCACAATGGGTCACTAGGGAATTTGAAGGCTTATCTATTGCGGAACAAGGTTTTAGTATAAAAAAACTCCTTAGAGTTCATACAACATACAAAAAACATCGTTCTGCAAGTAGCTGAGATTTCTGTTTCCTTTGATGTTAGTTCTTTTATTTTCTAGCGTCCCAATTCCACAATACCACAATTCTTTACAATATCTCAGGGAATTACTAGAGAAAAATAATTTCAATAATAACAAAATTGAGGAATTCGTTTCTCTCACTAATTTTTGTATGAAACAAAATCGTTTCCAGGTTGAAGGTTGCTTTTATGAAAAACAGGAGGGAACAGCTATGGGTAACCCCTTGTCCCCCTATCTGGCAAACCTGTTCATGAGCAGATTCGATCTGGAAACCTAGGATATGGCTGATGTATGTGGATGATGTTTTTGCGATATTCGATAAGAAAAAATCAAATATCGAGGACTTCGTTACCTTTTTAAATAACAAATTTCCATCAATAAAATTCACGTATGAGTTAGAAAATATAGGACAACTTCCATTTCTTGACGTTTTGGTAATGAGGAGTCAATGTGGAAGGTTAAAATACGATGTATTCAGAGGTTCACAAAAGAAAATGAGGCTATACAGGAAATATCAGTCAATAACAGTTTCTTGAGGGGTATTGTAGATGATACTATAAGGAAGAAAAAGTTTAGGTTAAGAATGACGAAATCTCGACTTTTACAAACGATGAAAACCATTTTTAAATATATCTCAGTTCCATACCACCAATACATGACAGAACTTTGGAAATATTTTCAAGGAACTAGGTATGAAGGTGATATTTGAAACAGGTCGTACACTACAGAGCCTTTCAGAAAATCCAAAGGACAAAGTCGAGAATTCGGAAAAAGTATGGAATTTACGAAATTAAATGTAAGGATTGCGATGCAAAAAAAATATTATGGACAGACAAAAAGATCTATTAAAATCTAATTTATAAAAATGGATGTTTGTTGATGGGTTGGTTCGTTTGTTGGTTGGTAAGTGATAAACTTCTACATCGCTCAACCGATTGTGATGAAACTTGACATGTATAAGTAATTTTTCATAGAGAAGGTTGGAACAGCAGCGATACAGCAACATAGTACTAGTAAGATATAAAGAACACTTAGCACACCTAAAATATGAAAGACCATAAAAATCAGCAGTCACTCATCATATTCTGCAACAAAACCATTTCATAGACTTTAGTTCATTAAGATTAGTTAGACAAGTTAACAACAGGCCTCTAGATGCTCATGAGAGTGTAGAAATAAGTAACATAAAATAAGTTAACATGATGATATTATGAATAAAGATGGTGGACCAATACCTAATACTATACTATATAACTGAAATGACCCTCCCGGTACTGACGAGGAGCTAGTACTCCGAAAAACCGCTCTATCGGTGGTCGTCCCGACCAAATGAAATTAATTTCTGTTTTTTATATATAAGAAGTTACTTGCAATGAATCTTCCAAACAGAAGATGTTGCACATATGCCTGACTGATGGTTTTACTTCAGCCTTCTGTGCGGCACTAGCTGAGTTAGTTGTTGTTTTTCTGTCGGGTATCTGCCATACATACCTACAAAGTCGTAGGTTCACACGAGAGGCAAGGGTTAGGTGTTTTACCTGAACTTGATGCCCAACGGGCTGAAACAGCTGTCTACCGGTGGCTCTTAAATTGAAATCAAATTGGGAATGATCAGAATAGTACTCATCTATTTATCTTTTGATTTTAATGGAATTATTTTTCAGCAACTTGACTACAATAACCTTTCATGATTGTTATTATTATTCATTTCAGCCATGTTATTTATGTCTTGACGTTTATATGATTGTTTTCATTTTCCCCCAATAAACAACCATTGAATTATTATCTATTGTTTGAATAACTTAGTTATTAAATACTTTGAGCATGACCTACCCTCTTCTTCCCCGATTTGGAGGGTTTCGGGGGTTCCCATTCGGATTCCAATTGGAGGTATTCTTCCATGGTGTGCGATTTTCGGAGGGGTTTACTGACTCCATCGAGCTTGGCTGTAAAAGAAAATAGTTGTTACTATTCGAACTTATAGAATTTGCAATACGATTTTTTAAATAATTTTTCAAATATTTAGATTGTGTTTTCACGTTGATGAACAGATTTGGTGAATTTGTTGCTCTGATATTTCACAATTGTGAAACATCCAACACTGAAAAAAAATAGCTTCTACCATTGCAATACGAAGTCATCTCAATTGTTCAAGATTATTTTTAGACATATAAAAAAATTACGATGAGAACTTTTGTTGCCAGTGCCGCTTATTTTAATGAACGTTTGATAAGAGAATTCAATGCCTTCTCAAATTCCATTCACTTGAAAGATTTTGTTACCAAGAAACAGTTTTCTCGCATTCACCTTAGGGGCTAAACTTTTCACCCTTTGGATAATCTTATGGGTGGTTGCAAATTCAAAAGAATGACCATAATGTAAAACAAGTTGCTACAATCCAACACACAGAAAAAAGAGGCATAAATGAAAACAATAAACAATTGTTTCGTGTTTGTGAATTGTTTCTTAAACACAGAGTGCTTAAACATTTTGAGATTTAATTATGATTTGCCACAGCTGAAATAAGTCGGGTTTATAATACTGTACCGGGTTCTCGACTTGCTTTGATAAAACTAGTAACGGTGTTTATAAATTAATGTTATAAAATTTTCGTTCAAAATATTTACATAATAAATAGGTATGCTCATTTAAAAAGATATCAAGTATAGGCAAAACTTATGGTGTTATCGGTGTTTTCATGTGATAAAATCCACAGGTTTTCCTGTTCTTTTATATGTTCAATACATTTTCACCCTTTTTCAAAATAGACATTTTTAGGGGCTCCTTAAACAGTTTTGCCATTTCGTCGACTATATATTCCGTGAAACGAGCATTTGAACAACGAAAAATAGTTCTTTTTTAACCATACTTTCATCAAATGTCATGTTTTTTTTTTTGTCGAAACCCACTCAATGACACCTACTTCCCTCAACTTTTCTGGAATGATAACTTGCATTATCCATCACAATCATAGATTTAGGTGGAATACGGTGGAATAACATTTGCTCAAAATATTCTTCAAACACGTCGCCATTTATGTAATCGTGGTAATCGACAGAATGCTTTGAAAATTTTAATCGAAATTCAAAGGAGAAAAAAATTTCGGTACTTAATTGAAAAAAAATCTGATAATTGTTAATACAGGTGTTCCATATTTTTGTTACTAACCGTATACATAAAGTTATAAAACGTCTTCTGAGATTTGTTATACGAAATTATAAAACATTCAATGTTTAAAATAAACATTCACACTTTTAACAGACTCAATTATGTACGCCTATGAACAGCACCTTAAAAATGATGTATTACTCCGCTGCTTAAGGAAATAGACTATAGTAAGTAAATATTAATATCGTTCGCAAGAAATTCATAGAATAATAAAGGAAATTCTTGAAATAAAGTGAGTTTTTTATGGCAGTGACTTAGTCAAATTAATTGGTGTAATCTAAGGTTTAAAAAATCTAGAGCGTTTTTAATAGCTGGTAAATCAGATACATTATATAAGGTTATATGAAGTTTAACAGTTTGTCAAATCAAGAAGTTGCCTGTTGGAACATCTTGAAAACTGAAAAATTGCAAGCAATAATTAAACCTGCATCAGGGCGAAATAGGGGGAACTAAAATAGTTTGATGCTCTCACCCCATCTGCTCGATCAACCCTCACTTAAAAACCCTTCTGTGTAATACATTGTGGTGTCGTATTTGATCATAGATGTATTGTATTAGCAGTTTCATTGCTAAATAAAGGATATATATATATATATATATATATATATATATATATATATATATATATATATATATATATATATATATATATATATATATATAATTGGGAAGCTCACTAGAGATGCTCTTAAAAGATTTGACGGGGACAGATTGTCAAGATTATCGTGTTTTGCAAATATATTTTAGTTCCCTCAAACTTGTCTAAAAATCTTTTTCCTTTCAACATATTCTCATTAACAACTTTTGAATTGGAAACTTGGTATTTTGGTATGGTTGAAACTAGACCTACAAAAAAAACATTTCTGATCCAACACCAACCCGCCATAGGTCTCATCAGCTGAACTCAACTGTCCTCAAAGGATAAGCTTGATAAGTCTTCCCCCAAGGAAGACGCCATCTATGGGATCGACAGAGGACTCAATCCTTGAATATTAAAGACAACGTTGTTTTGACTCGCGAACGGTCTCATCAGTGGTAGTAGGCTGAACCACAAATACATTTCTGGACTCAACTGTCCTTAAAGGACCAGCCCGATGTAGTAAAAGCGATAACATATTTTCCTACAAAGACTCCATCTATGTGTTTGACAGAAGACTTGATCCATGAATATCATAGATTATGGATCTTGAAGGCGGTCAGTTGCAAGGCCAAGCTTCTATATTGGAGAGACGTCATCGTCTCTACTTTCTTGGTATGGTATTCAGAAACTTTCAAAACTACAAATAAAAACGATCGAATTTTTACTAAACAGTTACGCTCGCACACTACAGAAACTATCTATCTTTTACATGGATTTGATCTAATTTCATGGAGATTAGATATTTTCAATGTTATTAATTAAGCACTCGTTCATTTCTGATAAAAAAACAAAAAACTGGTGGTGATAATTGTCAAATTACTCAAATGAGTAAAATACTGGAAAAATTCAATATACATGGAATTTTTCAGAATATGCCCATCCCATCGATGAAAACAAATAAATATTCGTTTTACTATAGTAAAAAATGAGATTCTAGAAAAGTGTTATGCACTACAAATGAAAATATTTGTATTTTGATAAAACATGACTGGTTCAATAACTTTCAGAAAATAAATATGATAAAAGAATGAAATAACCCGAACAATATTGTTACACTGCTAATTTTATAAACCTGCTAGAAGTCGGTATTAGGAAAGAGACAGATAGATTCATTCATTATCAAAACTTTATACAAAGGTAGTAAAAACCTATAGTCAACAAATGAACAGATATGAAATTCTTAAAAATCAAATAATATAATGATAATAATATATGAATTTATTCAATTTTCAGTACAAGGATCAGTCAGTAACAATTTGAACAATCTGAAAAAACTCAGGAAACTCACAAAAAACACCCTGTGCGTACATGACATAAAACAGTGTAAAATATATTTACTCTCAAAATCGGTTATAACAAATAATGCCTCGTTAAAGACAAGAATCGTGTACTACAAGGCATGAAAATTCTATGAATAAATCATATCTTGTCTCGTATTACAGTTATGATACTTTTTATTTTTCTCAAAATGCATTTTCATATTTCTTTATATTCAATGGTATTGAGAATATGTATAAACAAGGGAGAGTGAGAAGTAATAGTTTTTGGCTAAGTTGAATTTGTCACGAAAATTTTTAATAAGAATAGATATGTAAATGCTGTTCATCTTGAATATTTAAAAAACAAATCTTTACTTTATGTAATTTTCAATTATAAGTTGATGATGAAACAATGTATTTATTTCAATTGGAAAAATCAACCATTGTTGAAATCAGTACATTTTTAGGGTAAATGAGAATCAACTTCTCGAAAGTTTGACTTTTGATGTGTCCACATTGATCGTATTGCATTGAAAAAAATATTATTATGTTATTTTATTCTATATGGAAAATATTCCATTTGTATAACTTGATTTTTCTCAGAAGATCAAGCCGGAAATTAAAGTCGACTGTACTAGTCCATGATAGCCATCTTTATAAGAACATTCAGAGATACAGTTTTTTCAAGTTGCCTAATAAACTATGATAATAGTTTTGACAGTAATGAAGTTTGCTTACAAATTCATTTATGGAATGTTTCTGGAGTAATTTCGTTGGGAGCATCTCTTACTCTAACCATGAGCTGTGGAATAGACTGTGGTTGTGTAATGTTTACTTTAGATTTAATTCCCACAAATAAATCTAAGGGCTCCTTATCAGGTAATCTAGTGGATCATTCAAAGACCACCTTTGCCTATCCAACGGTTTGGATAATTTGAAGGGCTCCATATCAGGTAATCTAGTGGATCATTCAAAAGGACCACCTTTGCCTATCCAATGGTTTGGATAATTATCATCTAGCTACGTTTGAGCCAACCTTTCATAATGATACACAACATCAGTTGAAAACTCATTTGGGTTTCTCAATTATCTAAATTGATAGATAGGTGGACAAAATCCCTCATGGTATGAAAGATAGCAACGCTAGAAAAACAAGAATTTTAAGAAAGCTGGTTCTTTAATATATAATTTCTAATGCTCCTGCGAACAGCGTTCCAACTACCATTGATCGTTGAGTTCATTACTGCGCGGCCCACCTGTAACGGTGTCGGTAAGTTTGGAACACTTTTTGAAACATGAACTTTTTATTGCCAGATGTTTTTGTTATTCACAATTATGTGCCATATTGCTATCTATTACAAATATTTTTTTTAGTATGGCTGTAAGTTTCTTATCATTTTATTTATATATAAAAAATTGCAAAATTCATTTGCCAGACATTAATTTGCTTTTTAGACAACATCCAGATTGACGCTGTAGAACACCACGGTATTATGTTCTGTTAGATGTTATTTCAATTTTTTTATTTTTAAAAAATTAAATATTAAAATTTTCAACAAAAATATTAAAAAATACCTGAATAATTACAGAAAAAAGACAGGAGAAAATGACATAAGAGTGGTATCAAAATGTATATGTTTATTTATGAATATACTTAATAACTTATTACAATATATTTGAAACTGGAACGAATATTTTCATTCCATATTAATTGTCACAAAAGAGTGATGCAATCGTCACTGCTTTCATCATTATAATTATTATTATGATCGTCATCACCATATTCTTTGGTAGTGTTGTCTAGTAGTGTAAGTTCTGCTACAAAATATACATTTCAATAATTAAGTTACTCTTTTTATTTGTCATTTGTAAATAACACTTTTATAATACTTTACTTTTTACAATAATATCTGCAACTTTTGTTGGAAAACGCTCCACAGCAAACCAGACTTAATCGTATTTATCGTCACTGATGACCCAACTAGAAGCTGTCGGTGATAGTAATGTTGGACTTTTTAAGCAAGAGCTTCTCCAAAACAAATAAATCATAATATAATTCAACTTCACATAGTGGTAGGCTTGATGAATCAAAAGTACCAGCAGATTTTCTCGATTGTAAGTTTCTGAAAATAGATAGAAGCAAACATCGTTGACATTTGAAGAATTAAGCAGCCTATACATATAACATATATTTTTCCAGCTTTTTCCAAGACTTGTGTCTATTTTTTTATGATTGATTCGGCTGTTATTTGATGAAGATTCATAGTAATTTAAAAAACTACACCTTGTCGAGATCAAATCGTGAGGTGTAGTTTTTGAAATAATTTGTGTCTGTTGATCGATGATCCGCGATAGGCGAGATTTCAGGACAAGATTTCTTGGACTTGAACAAGCATCATATGACACTCTCTCACACCAACTGAGTATTCGGTAATTACGTTGAGGAAAAAAGATGCACTAGAAAAACCTCACACTTATTGAAGTATCCGGCAACGACAGTGGAGACCTAGATCTACTAGGAAGATTTGTCGATGAAGCAATTATTGCCATATATACTATGATACTTAGCTATTACGTCTGTTAAAGAACTGTAACACTGTTTCAAATCAAATTTAACACATAACAAACATTGCATTTTATTAGCCATTATTGTGTTAATATTTCACTGTAAACCCTCAAATACGACAACGAACGTGAACATGTGACTTAAGATTGACGTCATCTGAATGTTGACTAAACAACAGAATTACTGTCTGGCAAATAAATTTTGCAATTATTTATATATAGATAAAACAATATTTTACAACCAAACTAAAATGGTTATTTTTTTTAATTGAAAATAGCATCTGGCACATAATTGTCAATAACAAAAATGTCTGGCAATAAGAAATTCATGTTTCAAATAGTGTTCAAAAGTTACCGACAAAATTTCAAAATAATTTGAAATTCAATATTTTCACCTGTATAGGCGCACTGCGCAGTAATTAACACAACGTTTAATGGTAGCAAGGTATCCCGCATGTGTGTTGTTCAAGGAAGCCTTCGAAATGATATATTGAAGAACTACTTTTCTTAAAATTCTTTCTCAAAAACGTTGCTGGCTCTCAGACTACTAGAAGAGGCCACCTGATAAATAGCTACAGGCGTTTTTGAGGGGAAACGTGATATCTGAAGTGTATCATATACAACCTACCTTGATAAATATTTACCTACAGATCAAAAATAATCCTATTTGAAAAGCCCATTCTTCAGTTTCAAGAACAAAATCAACAAATCCTATATAGGTAGAAGGACTTCCGATTGATTTCTCCCTCCATAAATTAAGGACGAAGGGTTCTTTTTTATGCAACCCATAGTCAACGATTTAATAACCCGCCACCAAAACAATTATAATAATTTACAAGGAGGGTTTGTAATATTCTCTTTGTTTCACCATACAAAATATATCTGACTTCCGTCATTTGTAACACTAATACAGCTCAATTCGACGAGAGTTATGAAATGATTCATCAAACTTGAAATAAGTTCACTATTCACTATCAAGTCAATTATTTAGTTCGGTCTGAGATTTCTTACGAGGAGTAAAAAGTTGCCAAGATCGTGTGACAATCAAGGTGAATAAACTTATCAAATTTGTATTTAAATTCACACACGGGTTTCATTATGTGACAAGGCAATCCAACAACATTAAGTTGCCAATACCTAGGACATCACTCATAAGAGATTCCATTATCTATAATGGTTGCAAAATGTTCAACCATTTGCCAAAGAATATAACAGAAATAAAATCTTTACAATGCTTCAGGAAAGCTGTGAAAAGTTTTTCAAGTGACAGACCATACTATAATGTACAAGAATTTTATAATGATAATTTAAAAAAAAATATTTTTTTGTCATATATGGAAAAGTTAGTCAATAAAAATTAATAAGATAAGTGTAATGGCATAGACCAATACTTGATAAAAATACATATACACATATTCAATAACACACTGCAATATTATCACAATGCAGCTTATACAAAACCACAGCACAAGTTTGACCATACAAAAGTTTCTGTATAGGTAATGGTTTTGTAGATTGTTTTGTGAACATTTCACAAAAGTGTTATTGAATATGATTAACAAGCTAAGGTTGGATGACAACATTAATGTTGCGCAACCCGTGCTATTTTTCAAAATCACACAATTTTTTCTATGTGGCAGTTGGTGGATTAAAAACCCATAATGTTTCTATATGATCAAAAGTTTATTATCCATTCCAACTCGTTTTAAATAAGTTATAAATCCCAATAAACTTAGAAGCAATATCCTAGTATAACTATCCAAATTTCCATAGTGCGTTGAAGTTGTTTTTGATTGGTATAATAATTTGATATGCTATAGTGTCTGAGAGAAATCCTAGATATTTAAAAATGTTTAAAAAACGACTGCAAGTTGCGCCATTCTGATTGGTTTTGAGTAGTTATTTACTATTTTTTCCTTCATTATTAAAAGTGGATGAAGTTACATCCAATGAAGGCATGAATGAAGAGATAAGATGATTGGTCATAATACTTGGATATTTCATTGATATGGTTTTTGTTGAATGAATTTGTTATAAAGCATAATTTTTAAGTGGTTTAAAAAAATATTTCTTCATTATCAAGCCGTAAATACCACTAACAATATCCTCTGTTAAAACTACACCATGAAGCTATCTGGAGCTGATTATGCAATTGAATTATCCGCATCACATTCTACTACACTAATAAACCATTATGGTTATGGCAAAACATTGAAATATAGTGATACAACTAAATTCCTAGGCCTAATTATAGACGAAACGTTGACCTGGAGGAATCATTTTGAAAATATAAGAAATTTGTTTACTTATTACCTTGTGTATATAATGGGTCAGTATGTTAAAATTCAATACCTAAAAAACATATTTTTTGTTTATTCGCAATGGCAATACTTAAAACAAACATGGGGTTCAGCTTCCACAACATTGAAACCAATGAAGAAGTGACAAAATAAAATGAATGTATAAACTACGGAATTCAGAACCAATGTAGAATTTATACAATCCTAGAAAAATGAATATTAACAGATTATACAAATCTGTTGTTTCATTCAGTTCTGATAAAAGAAATCTAACCTGAGAAGAAGTTCATGCTGAAAGGCTAGCAAATATCAGATTTTACCATTACTTTTCAGTAGAACTCTTCTGTAATACTCATTAAATATTTTTTCTCTATTATTACACTGTAATGTAATTTGATTTCTGTTATGAACACACAATGTTTCTTGGTAATAATAATAGTTATATAATATGTTATTGACGCAGCTTCGAGATATATCCTCCACAGTTCAGCACAGGCTGTTTCAAATCATTTGAGTCTCATTCATAATATTCATCACACATTTTCAAACAAATATTAATTTCTTCTTATGATGACGCGTACAGAGCCAGAATCAATTGATTCTATGATATGAAATTTTAGTAATTTTATTGCAGTTGCTTGTCCTACAGGGATGTTAAGATTTTTGCAGTCCTATCTTCAGTTACCAGATTCAACTCCCTTGATTTGATCTTCATAAACATTTAGCGAATATACCCTTATATTACCCAAGGACGCCCAAAGTAAAGACGATCATATCAAGTGAATTAGGGAGGTAATTATAGGTTTTTCAGCAAATTCCGTCAAAGAAGCTAACAATAGAGAATTTTAAGAATGGAAGCAATCGTTTGGTTTTAGAACAACTTGATGTAACATATACTTTTTTCATTTGAAATGAGGAAAAATTGTTCAAAAATTATGAATCTTGTATTACATATGTCAAATAATGATAATTCAATAATAAAAGAGCACCATGATTCAAAAATATCTTTCTGAGAAGATAAACTTTCTAAAATAGTGATAGAGTTATAAAAACCAAATATCACATTATTTATAAAACCAGTAATCATTAAATATTCATTCATTATTATCGAACTTTGTGCATGTTACAGATAATTCTACGATCACTTCAGATTGTCTGTGACCTTTACGAAAGAAATCATGTAGTTTACCAAAGGTGGCATATTCATGATAATCATTCATCTTGAATACTCTAGTGAAACTAACTATGTTTGAGCCAACCGTTCTAATTGATTGTACATTCTATTAGTACCAACTCTAGGTTTCTTTCGATAATATCATTGTGTTTAATGAACTTACCGAGATTATTACTAGAACAGTCGAAAGTGTCCCATTTGCTTCTTACTTGGTCCTAAGGGGATACTGAATTTTTAGTACAACAGTTGAAAACACAATATAAATGAAATCTAACAAAACTACCAAAAATCAGCGCTGTGAAAAAATGTCATTAGTAAATATACATATATAACATATTCTAACAAAACTCAAATTCTGGGTTTCCACAGTTTGCATCTGTCCAGTGATCTGATATAATTTCATCATTAACTTAAGATCAGATCAAGAGACATAGCATAAGACAGAAACTCAAAACTACTAGTAATAACGTTTATCTATATAACCTACAAGGAAAAAAAAATTATTCTTCTTCAAAGATTTTCTTACCCTTACCTCTCCAACCTTCTTTTCTTCTTCTGGGAAATTTTGTTGAGGTGGTTGGTCTTTTTGCTCATTTTCTTGTCGTTCTGTCGGTTGGTTATCTTCAAGTTCCATTTCAACTTCTGTAATAGCACTAGATGCTTGTAGAAGGTTAGAAGCATCAATTGTAGGATGATGAGATGGTGTGGGCTCCCAACCAGCAATACATTCTTCTATTTCAGCTTCAGTTCTATTATGAATGTTACGTTTTATGCAAACTACAGGATCCAAATCCAACTGGCAAATATAGACCTGAAATAATTTGATAATTTTCAATCGAACATATTGAACCTCAACACGTTAGGTTCAGTATTATTTTGTTTTGGTATTTTAGTATTTTTTTCCAAAGTATTACAGATTATTATAAAATTTATACACCTAATGGAAAATAATGGTTGAAAAATCGGGATATATAAATAATTTATTTGAGGATCTAAAATGCAGAACTCAAGTTACAAAAAATTCAAAATATAGTTAGCTAAACCACTATCACCTCGTACAAATGCTAGTTGTGTTTATATAATGTTTCATACAAAAAACTTATTTGCCATAGTAAAAACATGTTGAAAATCTTATTTAAAGCAAAACAGCTTGTTTCCATTGTGAAGGTTCACACGAAAACATCTTATTTCTATCATAGTTCTGTGCAAACCACTTTTTCCTATTCGAGGGGATCACAGAGTGGCACATCTAGGTATTGTAATTTCGAACATCAGGCATAAGAAAATCATTGATTATATTGCGTTTCTTTATTGTAATAGTTTTTCACATAAATTACAGACAACTTTTCATAATGACTAAAAAGTCTAAAGGGTATTACGTGGACATACACCGCTTTCTCTAACATCTATAACTAGCAAACATTTGGAAAATTATACTTAGAATTGATAAAACAATCAACAAATTTAGATGTTTACAACTCAACAGAGATGATTTTACACCAAGTACAGTTCCTCGTAAACATTTAAAGCTCATTATAACGACTGTAGGAAAAAACGGATCACAATTGCACACACCATTTATCCATCTAATTCGTTGAAAACACCACTCACTTTATGGAAGTGGATTCCATTAAAAAACTTCATGTCGGTCAATCCTCTTTCTTACATAAATATCACACAATTTCTCTTTGAAAATCGCTTCACCTTTCATTTTCCATATAGCATTATCGTTCTGATAACAAATGATTTCCTTCAACAATATATGAATTCTGTGAGAATTTTTGTGAAATAACCAAATTTTATCATTTTGTAGAAATGTCAATACAAAATGTCACTTTGATAATTTTTTGTTTTTCTTGCCACTTCGAGACAATAGTCCCCTAGAATAGTATATTCACATTGACAACATATTTCCAATATGGGCTAAAAATAACCACGGTATAAAAAAAACAGATCTGGTTTGTAAAACAATACTTATCATTATTTACACACAAATCAACTCATTTTCATACTATTGTTTCATGCAAAACCTCTTATTAAAAAAAATTGATTGATGTTATTTACTTTTTTTAGAAGGCTATGCTCAAAAGAATGATTCGTTTCAAGACATATGATCATACTGAAATAATTGGAATTTTATGTGTTCCATTAAAAAAATTAATGAACAATTGTATTAGTGTGACCAAAGACCTTTTGTATTTTACCTTCTCAATTATCAACATTTCAACCAATTTGTTTATAGTATTTACTCTACGTCCTTATCAAACAGCTCATTTATCTCATATTTTTATTAAATATTTTTCCACTTTCATTTTATGTGAAACGTAAATGAATATACCTGAAATCCGTTTTGTTTTGCAAAACTCCACATTTCTCCAAAATGTTTAACCTTATCGTTTACATTGTCTACAATAACAAACGAAAAATATCCATCTGTTATCGTTTTCTTGAATGATTTCAAAAGTGAGGATCTGTAGGATTCCTCCATTTCTGCTTCATATTCATAAACCATCTCCTTAATTGTTTGAGTTTTTCCATCTTCCAAAATTTGTTTTTCATGTTCAACCATGAAATAATCATCTAATGACAAAATTCTAGGCGCTGATCCACCATTCTCGACCTAAAATAATTTCAAAATCTAAAGTATTGATGAAAGTTCCAATTTTGATACTTTCCACACACCAGAATTGAGACTTTTTTCCTGATACATCTTTCACACACTAAGCTCATAATCAATCAGGAGATAATGTACATAGAATGCTGAAAAGTAACCTAGCATAGGTATTTCCAGCAAGGTAAACTTTCACTTCTACAATGAAAATCATACATCAATGATTTAATAATTAGCAATAATTACTCTACCCACAACTTCCAGAGTTCAATAAATTTAGTGGCAAGGAGTTGGCAGTCCTTTTTCATTGTTTGATGTGGATGGTGTGAAGATCTCGAATATTTGAAAGATTGACACCATCGAAATTTATGATCTGTTTCTCAAGATTATCAACTTTAACGAGTTTCAAGCTCAATTAACTTTGTCCTGGAGAAGCTTCTATTATGAAACGAAATTTAGACAAATTTTATAAATAGAGTATGCTTGTTTGTCTCAAAATCCCGCCACTTCCCCACATATATATATATATATATATATATATATATATATATATATCACCACCACCGTGGTGATTTTGATAGTTTTCTTGTAAACCCAAGATCTATTAAGTGAAATCACAAATGTGCGGCTGGCTCCTGCTGGTGGCTCCGTGCATTTGTATTTATTTCTTCTGGTAACCAAGTGTTTCCCATCCGATGTCCGATTAAAAAACTCCTTTATCTATCTATATATATATATATATATATATATATATATATATATATATATATATATATATATATACAACAACTAACCCAGCCAATGCCGCTCAGAGAGTTGAAGTAAAACCATCAGGCACCTGTGCAACAATTTCGACTTTGAAGATTCGTCGCAAATTATTTCCCACTATGAAAAGCAGAAATTAATTTCGTTTGGTCGATCCAACCAAACGATAGACCGGTTTCGGGGTGATTGCCCCATACATCGTCATTACCGGGCATGGTTTCTTTAGAACGGTATGAACCGTCTGAGTATCACGACCAAACAAATATAATTCAGTGGGATGTCCACTGCGCCACCTGCAGACAGAGTCAGGAAACAACTCCACAAGCATACTCCGGCGTGGGAGTCGGAATAATATTATATTTCTGAGGGGATTTAGCATTATGACATGCTAAATGTTGCCCTTTCCTCTCATACAGACCTACGAATTTGTGGGTACGTGTGGCAGATACCCAACGGTATGCTAAAATTGTTTGTACATGTTTCGGTAACTTGGTTACCGAAACATGTACAAGTGTAAAAGTTCTGGTGTGTGAAAAAGTGAAAATCTTTCAGTACTAAAAGATAATAATTTTTTATATTTTTTCCAATATTGTTTGGGTCTTTGGATAATAAAGTAAAAATTGAGTTATTCATGTTGCATGGAATTTGGAAAAATATTTAAAAACGACATTCCTCCAGACCTCTGGAACAACATACCTCTTTATCTTTTATCTGTTTTGCAAGGAAAGTTTTTCCACTTCCAGGAGGACCTCTTATAATTATGACAATACGTGGAGGACGATTCAGACGACCTGGGGGATCTATAATATCTTCAATCATTGCTATTTCAGCTGAATTATTAGAAGGATTAGGTGGGTTACTCAATTCAGGACTCTTACTACGACTATTCCTAACCGCTTGTTGGTCCAGATGCCTTTTTTGTTCACCCTGTTCCCAATCCATATCTTCATCTGATAAATCATCAAAGTCGTCCTTATTCATTCTTGATCCTGAATTTCTTTCATTTTTCCTGTTATTCGACTCATTCTCACTTCTACCCCTACTATATCTATCTTCTTCGAATCTTTGTCGACCAGTTTCCCTACTTCTATCCATCTTGTTATCGCGGCGATAAGAATCTCTGTTACGTGGAAATTCTCTTTCACGTTGAAAATCTTCTCTATCATGACGAAAATCAGTCCTGTCACGGTGAAAGTCATCTCTTTCGCGGGGGAACTCATCTCTCTCACGATGGAACTCTTCTCTCTCACGATGAAACTCTTCCCTCTCAAATGGACCACCTCTAGCCACTGGGAATGTCATTTCTCTTTCTTCGAACGACCTTCCTCGACTGAAACGGTCTTCCTCTCTAGGAACTGAAAACCTGTCGACAGGTCCTGGCGCAGAAATTCTGTCGTATCGTGAAGCTATTGGATCAAATTCTCTTATAAACTTGACTGATTCAGCGAGCCACTTTGGTCTTTCAGGCAAAGGAATTCTATTGAATGGTTTGTGACGATAGTCGAACATATTTAATGGTTCCACAGAAATATCGGGATCGTCTGAAAAGTGTAAATTACTATGTAATTTGATAAAAAACGGTGTGATTATATGGAGTGGGTGGGTGAAAAATAGCTGTTTTATATTCGAGATAGATAACAATGTCTCGAACAATATTACTCCAAATTAGAAACTTGTGCTTGTTAAGGATTACCAAGATCTTACCTTTCAACGTACGATTCCTAGCACGTTCCTTGTAGAGTAATGGAAGATAAGTTTTGGAAATATATAGTTTCGCTGTTATGAATTCATTCAAAAGAATTGTTCTCAAAAATATAAAGTTATTTGGATTTTACCTGAAGGTTGTTTGGAAGACAAAATTTCATACTCCATCAAAAACTATACTATTCTAATATTTTATTTTGTGGCATAAATCTCACCATAACTTCCGAACCACCCGGTATAAACCCAAATAAACCTACATTTTTTATAACGATTCTTTCGAAAGAAATCATCCAAGTGAATATATATATAGGTTGTTCCATGTAAAAAAATTGCACATTTAATATATTTTGATGGTTATGTTTCAAAGATAGTTTCTATTAGTCTCCATAATTTTATTTGAAACGGCTACCACCCAACCACACATCTGTGATACACTCTGTATTGCCAATGTATTTTTCAAGAACATATATATTTTCTACATTCAAAAATAGGGGGACAGTTGTGGCGTGTCATTTTATTTTTACGTTCTTTACTGAAAAACAATTAACAAAAAAATTGAAATGCGTTTCTGCTTACCTTGCTGTTGTGATTTGTGTTCATAATCAACTACATTTTCTGGCTCGAATAATTCTTCTTCCACTGGTGGAGGAGCAGCCTGAGCCTCAAGTTGAGCTTGAATCTGAGCCTGAATCTGAGGAGGTGCAGGAGCTATCTGATCCATCAGTGAAGGAATCTTTGGTTGTTTCTGAGGAGGCAACTGCTCTGATGGTGGAGGTCTATGGATGTTCGGTCTTTGATACTCATTATCATGATACTGGTCTTCATCATCAGCAAATTTCTGATGATAAGTTTCAAAGTCATCCTCGTCATGATTATCATAATCATTATACTTATTGAAACTAGAACGACCGATGGGATTTTCTCTTCCAAAACCACTATCTGACCGGTTAAAGTTGCTGTTATCTTGTCTACCAAACTTGGCACCACTTCCTCCAAAGTTACCTCTGGATTCATTATTTCCACCAAATCTATCGTCTCTGTAACTATCAAAACGGTCCCCTTGAAAGCCGTCATCATTTCTGATATTATCTTTGAATCTGTCATTGCGATTGAAATTATTTCCTCTGTCAAAATTTCCAGGGCCTTCCAAAAAACTGTCTCTACCCAAACCTCTGCCGAAATTTTCAGAAATATTCCGTTGTCCACCTAATGAAAAATTATTTCTACTCTCCGGAGGAGGAACCCCAAATCTGGTTCCTGGGCCACGATTTCTGAATCCTTGATCATTATCGCTGGGACCCATTGTAAAGCTACTTCTAGTTTGGTCATCAAAGTTATTTACAACTTCTCTTTGTTGACTATAGTCATCCCTGTGAACTTTATCTTCAAAACTGTGATTTGACTGTTCATTGAATGGCAAATTGGAAGAAGGTGGAGGTATGTTAAAGTTGCCTCCTTGATGAGGCATTTGAGTGGGCGGTGGTCCACTGAAATTGGGCCTCCCGTGAATGTAACTAGGTCGCATAGTAGATATACTATCTACAGCAACATTTCTACCAGTATTAACAGAAGGGTTCTGTGATACCATCGACAACATACTTAAAAGCTTCTGATCACCCAATATGGTATTTATTCCTTTAGAAATTGCGTCAAAATCTGGACCTTGTGCTGCTGCTGAAGGAGGAGCCTGTTCTTCTAGTACTGGCTCTGTTTTGCTCAATTCACTATTCTCTTTCTCAGGTACTTCATCTGGTTTTCCCTCATCTGGAACTAGATCCAATCCAGGTATTCCGCCTGAAGAAGACGAAGGTTTTAGAAAGTCATTTCCTGTATCCTCTATTTCTACTGGTTGAGGAAATCCAGCACTTTTGAAAGCAAGAGGTTCGTTATTTTGATTGGGAGGAGGTTTGCTAAAGAACTGGTCAGTAGCTTTGGGAGCCACCACAGAGGATGGAGTGTACATGCCTGGACTTGCACCCAATAAACTGGGTTTAGTAACAGTTTGGTCTTGAATCACTGGAGGACGTTGAGACATAAGCGGCGGAGGTTGACTAGGCGAAGATTGATGAATTGGAGGGGGTTGATTGAAAGTCTGTGGTTTGGTAACGACAGCGGCAGTTTGGCCAGTGAGAGCAAGTCTTTTTCGTCTCATTTGCTCACGTCGCTCCAACAGAGAATTTCTCCAAGATTCCCACTTTTTCTCATACTCTCTATATTGAGTTTTATCAGGATGATTGGCATTTTGTTCCTTCCACTTATTGAACTGTGCCTCCCAAGCCGCAAACTCCTTATCAAACTTCTTTTCAGCCTCAGACAATTCTTCAACATTAGCTTTGGCCGGAGGCAGAACTTGGGTTTGTGGAGGCGGTTGATTGTAACTTTGATTACTGCTTTGCCACTGGGAGGCTGGTCTTTGTTGCCCCCACTGGTTAACACTTCTTTCTGTCATTACTCTTTTTGGATCAGAATATTCGGTTTCCTGCCCATAAGGTCTCTTCTGGCTGGTACTTGTCCAGCTTTGGTTATTGCCATACTGATCGGTTTGATTAGGTTGAGATTGTACTTGTCCAACTTGGGGGGGAAGAATTTGTGTCGCCATGAGAGGAGTAGTTGGGAAACCAGTTTGGCCGAGTTTTGGAGGCGCTGTAGAATATGAAGAAACTACGGATGTAGGCGGTTCTTCTGGTGGTAAAGGTGGTTTATTATCAACGGGTAAGGGAGGGGCCAATGGTGTAGCCATAACTGCAGGCAAAGGAGGCTGAACAGCTGATAATGTAGGTTGAGTAACAGTAGGTAAGGCGCCTGCTTGCATAGCAGTTAACGATTTCTGATACTGAAAAAAAACAAACAAAATTGAATTCATGTTAGCTACTGTTATTGCTGAATCTCAAGAGCTAGCCCATTTAATTTTTTTAATATCACAACAAAATATGAAAAGGTAAACGAAACTATACAATCAACCTACCTCAGCCCCATACTGTTGATGCCACTGTTGGTACTGTTGTTGCCATTGCGCCCACTGTTGCCAGTTTTGTTGTTGTGCTTGCGCCCATTGCTCTTGGCTATACTGATGTAGAGTGGGAGGAATAACAGCTGGAGCTGAGTTAATTCCTGTTGGAAGTAACGTCGTTTGGACTGGAGCTGCTACTGCTGCTGGTATAGGTGCCGCAGCTGCGGACCATGTTGGCCAAGACATTATCTAAAATTAGCATTGTTGCGATATATGCAGAAAATTATGTTGGATAATATTTACCTTGGTAATATAATATCAGATTCCCTTTCGCCTTCTATATTCTTTTTTTAACCTAGAATAGTATTGAGAAGACTGAAATGTGAATGGAATGGATTATTAGACACCTAAAAACTGCGGCTATTTAATCAATGTTATGTGAGACTTTAGATATAGAAACTATATCACCAACTTCGAATAATAAAGTGTCGGCTTTCTAAAAATGAAGAAATTAAACACTTTGTACGTACGGGCAGTTCCAAAATCATAACTGGGTCAATAAAAAAACCGAGAGGACTGGATAGAGTTGACATACTCAACAATTGTTGAGCTTTGTTGAGTCCAAAATACAAGTATAATACAACAACGAATTGCTTCTGGAAACAAAACAACCTATTCCTCAGAAATCTTCAAACACAAATAATTTATTTTGTATGGCAACACTGAATCTAAAATAATTGTCCGTTTCACCAGTCTCGAGCAGTTAATAGTATGAGAGGTGGGACAAAAAATGTGCTTTCTGCCTACCATAAAACATTTTAGATTTGCAACAATTTCAGCACCAGATTTCCCGGTACTGAAAGTGCTCACTCTACAGTAACTTTCCATTACTAAAATGTAATCTTATCTGAGAATATTATCCTTCAAAGATTTTTGGTAAAAAAAAATTTGTCCCAATCTTATTGATGCTTATGTTTGAAAAGACAGTAGAAACTCCAATTAACGCAAACATATTCATCAAAGAGTATCAACCCGTCAAATATGTATTTCTTTCAAGCTAACTGGCCATCATCAGAGCGCTGACGGCAAGTGCAGGGTTGGGCTATATTTTGATTTGGTTTTAGTGATTTTGTTGTTGATATGGATAATCAAGAAAAGTTATGTTTAAAATAGTGGCACGTCAAAGCTAGTGGCGAGACTTGGGGGTCAGGTAGATTACGACCCCGTCGCCTAATCATGTAATTTCAGTTTCAAGTGGTTTTTGAAAACTACTGTTTCAAAGCATGAGAATTGTACATATAAATAAAACAGTGCACATTATTGGCTCGTTGAGAAATGAGACGGTTCCCTTCTGGCAGCATTTTTAGTTTTGTCATAACACGCATTCAACCGAATCAGGTATGAAACAACGCCATACGCAACAGGAAAAATAAAGCGGCACATATAAACTCGTTCCAATTTGTTACCGTTTGTAACGTAACAAGATACGCGATACTGATATACTCGTCTCAACGTATCGTCACGCATAACGTAACCACGGCTAACATGCAAAAGTACCCCATCTCCTCTTGTAGTGACGTAACATGTTCGCTGTTAAATTACGGGCCATTTGTTAGGTCTACAAAGATAAAATACGAAAGCTTAAAAATATAAAATATGAGAACAACAATTTAAAAATTGAAGGTAGCTTTCCGAGGCCGTGTGTACCATAACAATTCTTTTATGCAACGGCAGAAAACTGACAAAAGGTGGTCTGGATAGTAATGCATACGCTTGTCAAAGTAGTTACATATAACATGCAACAGTACTTCGTCCCCTCTAGTCACAACGTGAAAATTTCGCGACTTAGTTATGGGCCATTTACTACAAATGGATAAGAATTCTACACATTTTAAATACAGAAGACACACTGGAATGTAAAATATGAAAACTAATTAATAATAGCTGGTAGTTTAGCGTTACCGTGCGTAACGTAACAATTATTTGATGCAACGGCTGAAAACCGACAAATGATGATTTAATAGTAACGTTTACGCGTGCAAAAGTAGTTATTTATAACATGCAACAGTACTTCCGTAACGTAACATTTTCGCGATTACGTTACATACCATTTGTTACAAATTTTTAAAAAGTCTACAAAATTAAAATACAGAAGACACTAGGAAATATCAAATATGAAAACAAATCAAAAATTGCTGGTAGGTTATTCATCGTGAGTAACGCAAAAATTATTTAATGCGACGGCTGAAAACCAACACATGGTTTTTTGGCCGGTAACGTTTGCGTATCAAATTGGTTAAGTATGACATGCAACAGTACTTCATCTCCTCTAGCCGTAACGTAACATGTTCGCGGTTACATTTCGGGCCATTTGTTACAAATGTATACAAAGTGTTACAAGTTTAAAATACGGAAACACTCCAGAATATAAAATATGAAAACAATAAATTAAAAATTGGTGGCATTAACAAACCACAGAAGACTTTATAAAAAAAAAAAAAAATAGAATTTTAATATACAATACTATTTTTAATCACACTGTTGATTTTGAATGTCTAATATTGTAGACATATGAGGTATTGTTAAATCTTATCGATTACTATGAACCAAGCAGGTACTTTCTTCAATTCGCTATATTTGTGAGGAAGAGACTCTCGATATATCTGATAACCATTTTATATATAATACAGCAAATTCAGATGTAATCCAAATATTTCAAAAATCAATTACCTGTAAGAATATCAAGATAGACATTGAGTAACATTATGACAAATACTTTTCGATGTTCCTGATGGGGTAATCAAATCATCAACCAATAATCCTGATTCGGAATTCTAGCTTTTCACCAGTCAAAATCCGAAGATATATTTGATGAGACAAGGGCCCAAGGTAAAGAGTTCATCGTAAGCTATGAAGTCTACTTCACAAGTTGAAGTTAATGTTCGATAGGCAAAAAGCTCATAAAAATATGGGCAATAAATAGCTCATTCAATTCAGAATGACGTGTCGAAAAATGAGTTTTGATGATTTTCCAGCACACGAAACATTGGATGAATAATAACAAATTAATATGAAAAAAAAGCACTGAGTTATTTGTTAATAACTCAAAAACTATCCGTACTTGAAAAATAAAAGATTCTGAAAGCAATGCGCCCGTTACGGCATTAACGTATCGCCGCTGAAGACAGTAGATATAACGACATGAAATATATTCTTTTCAGTATTGAATATCAATTTAAACATTTGAAATAAACATCAAATGTTATCTGTTCACTTCAAAGAAAAGTCCCGTTGGAACAAAAATTATCTTGATTTTCCAAATGGTTATACAATTGTTATTCAACATTTTTTCTGGCGAAGGATCAGAAGATAGAGGGTTTCTTATCCCAGATATGCCCAATGTCCTACATGTAGTACACCTCAAACTCGTCAAATCTTGTCTGAACTTGGAATAAAACGATCTAGTATTGTTGTCCTCCCGTTAGTGTACTGTTGCCTTCCGTGCATGACGTTAAGATATTAGTAGGAAGACTAATAATTGAAAGTGGGATGAAATTATAATTTGTGGAATTCTCGAAATGGCCGAGTACGGTGTAAACTTCGCAAGGTGAGTCATCATTTTCAGATTTTGGATGAATGTAAAATAATAATTTTCTCGTTTTCACTTAGTTGGAAGGTGTATCTAATATCCAACATACAGTTGAATAATCATGTCATCTTAGTATTTTTGTTCTACGCATGTGCATATATGTGACCTATATTTAGGACAATGGGAACATACTATACCATTATGATTTTTTAGGGGATTTTCTCTGCATGAAGCTTTGGCAATGATAGAAGATGATGACTTGCAAGCAGATACACTAATCCTGTTCCCACCCAATAATGCTTGTGGCAATATCACCGATGAAGATTCTGGAGAGGAGGACAACATCGACATAAATAATTTACCTGCGTCACAAATGCAAACTAAATGTGAGGTATCATCTAAATATCACTATGAATGACTGGGATTCAGACGATGAAATACCATTGTCACAAATGAGAGAAAATTTGAGTGGAATTGACACCAGTCAGGGAAAGAAAACATCGAACAATAAGAAGAAAAAGAAAAAAGTTTACAATTATGTGAGAGAAGATATTCAGAATAATAATGATTTATTTGAAAAGTCTCAAAGTGAGAATGCAAGCGAACATACCCCTTTTCAGTTATTTTCGCTCTTCTTTGATGAAACGATTCTTCGAGACATCACTGAAGAAACAAATAGGTATGCATCTCAGAAAAATAGGTCCATTCGGGTAGATATTAGCGAAATGAAAAGTTTCATTGGAGTCCTTATTCTGAGTGGCTATGTTCCACTTCCCAGAAGGAGAATGTTTTGGGAACGAGCACAAGATACTAATAGTACTTTAGTTTCCCAAGCAATATCTAGGAACAAATTTGAATATATTCTCTCAAATATTCATTTTCAGGATAACAATATTTTGGATCAATCAGACAAGTTTGCCAAAATCAGACCTCTCTTTACGTATCTGAAAGGAAAGTTTCTAGAAAATGCTTACATTGAACAGGACCATAGCGTTGATGAAGCTATGGTTCCCTATACTGGCAGACATGGCTGTAAACAGTATATCCATGGAAAGCCAATTCGATATGGTTATAAGTTATGGGTCGGAACCACTCGTCGGGGATATATAAATTGGTTCGAGCCCTATCAAGGTGCTGCTACAAATATCAGCAAAATATATAACGAGTTGGGTGTTGGAACTTCAGTGGTACTCGAATATGCTGATACTATACAATCAAAATAGAAAGATTTGAAATTTCATCTATTTTTCGATAATTTTTTCACGTCTATACCTTTGTTAGAGCATCTTACTTTGAAGAAACTATATGGTAGTGGAACAATACGTGAAAATCGTATTCCAAATAGTACTTTGGGTAGCTCCAAAGTGCTAAAAAAAACTCCACGAGGAACTTATGATTACAATAAAATTACTGATCAAAATATAGTATTTGTCAAGTGGAATGACAATAACATTGTTACATTTGCTTCCAATGCGGTTGGAGTGAACCCTTTACACACCGCTAGACGATACTCCCAAAAAGAAAAGAAGTTTATTCAAGTTGATCAACCTCATGTCGTCCAAATGTATAATAAAAGTATGGGCGGAGTTGATCGTTCTGATCAAAACATAAGTTTATATCGGACATCTGTGAGAGGCAAAAAATGGTACTTTCCTTTAGTAACCCATTGCGTAGACATGGCAGTACACAATGCGTGGCAATTACACAAAAACTCTGGAGGAGTTATGGATCAGCTGTTCTTCAGAAGGAGTATTGCCAATACCCTACTCACCCAAAATAAAAAGGAATCCACCTACCAGAGAGGACATTGTTCAAAAAATATGTGTTTGGAGTTGCGCTTTGATCGAATGGACCATTTGGTTATACCCCAAGAAAAACAAACACGATGTGGTTCTTGCCACCAAAAAAACTACCACTAGGTGTCGAAAGTGTGACATTGGTTTGCATGTTAAATGTTTTGTAGCCTACCATACTGAATAAATTTTTATTGTCCTAAACATTTGTAGTATAACTTCTCCCCATTGTCCTATATATAGTACACCCTGTAAAACTTTTTTGGATTTTTTCTTTTTTTTTGAAAAACCAAAATTTATATACAGTTTTTTATTCTGAATCAGAAATAATATAGAATTGCCTCGTGATTGGCCCCAAAATTATTTGGGCATATCTGGGTTAAATAACATTATGACATGTGTCTCAAAACAATTTTTTTAATTATTGTAATTTTTCAGAGTTGAAGATTATTGAAAGCATTAAAGAAAAGATGGTAATTTTTTTTTCACATACATGTTATTATCGTTTTCGCAACTAACAACGGCAGTGTCACTAGGCACTATTTTTTACATCATTTGTTAATGAATTACTTAAATTATGTATTAACAAACAGAGAAGTGTAGTATGCATAATTAATTACATATTTAATATTTTTTATTATTTGTTAATTAGAGATTATATACTTACATGTACTTACAATGTGTAATTTGGAACAATCGTGAAATACAAATCAATTCAGAGAACTAAGTTTATAATTGGTTAAATAATTCGTTGAGAAATTATTTTTTCTTCAAAACTCCTAGATGGCTTTTCTCATTAGGAAAATAAAAAAAAATAATTGTTTATTTTGTCAGAAATTTATTTATTTCTAACAAAATATTCCTTTTAATTTTTGACACTTCAGCGACCGCTCCTTTTGTCAGCGAAATAAACTATCAGAGATCCGATGATGGATACTCAAGTTCTTTTCATATGTTTTAATCAACATTTATCAAACTAGTGAAACTGTTTTACATGTTCATTAAGTTTTTTTTTGCTTGACATATTTGTATTTTTCTATAATTTTGATTTCTACATCTCATAAAGTTTTTATCTGAAAGTGCTGGTGTTTATTTGAAAAAATATATATTTTTTTACAAAATTTTGTAGTTTTTATTCATTTTTAAACAAATAGCAGTACTTTCAGATAGAATATTCATAACTGGTTGTGGTACATTGAAACTAAAATTGTAGCAAAATATAAATGTCCATTATCGTATTTGCATTATTCAACAAGTTATATGTTATAAAAAGATGCTAAAATGCCAAAAAAATCGTTATTTTAAAAACAAATTGCTATAAAAGCTACAAACTTGATCTTCTACTCATTTCAAAGACTGATTTTTTATACATAATAACGAACTGAATGTATCGTATCCCTAATAGTTCAAAAGTTAAATCAGTTTGTTTCCTAATAAATCAAGCAGTCACTATCCTGTAATATTGAAAAAAATTCTATAATGGATTAAAAAAAACTACGTTACTTATTGCTGTTTCTGGAATTTTAATTACTTTGATAATTCGAATTATCATTTTTAACTAAATAAACAATCATTCTGATTATATAAAAAAATGTGTTGCCCGTTTGATTTAGGCCAATAATGATTTTGAAAAAAAATCAGTGAACTGTTAAAATTGTTATATAAACAATTGATAACCATAAAAAAAATTACGAGAAAGTTTTTTAAATAATTCACGGCATGACAAATGGTAAAAAAATTATAATAGACTTGTCTGTTTGTTAAACTTTCATGACATGATTTTCCTAAAGAAATATATAAAAATGATCCAAAAAGCAAATACTTTTTGAGCCTATTATTCAAACTTTCATGATTGCCATTTGTAAAAACGGGGGTCGAAAAAAATTCGTCAATAACGACTGTACTTTTGAAAAATCAAGATGAATTTTTTTCAGGGAATTTATTCTTTCAAATGTTCAGATAATATTCAAATTTTTAAAATAATAATTTTCAATACTAAAAAATATGTCACGTGGTATACTAAACTCTCTTCAGCGGCAATGCGTCATTATAAACTTGTTTCTCTTCAAGAATCTTTGATTTCGTAAGTATTGAAAAGTTTTTTAGTTATAAATGAAAATATAAATGCATTCTTTTTTCATCATTTTTATTAATAGTTATTATTGCAATTTTTGGTGTGCTGTCAAATCATCAAAACCCGTGCAATTAGTATTCCGATGTGCTATCTATTATATTTTAAGAAGCTCTATGTCTATCGAACACAAATTTTAAATAGTACTGAAGTTCAGGGGTTCCCAATTTAATTTGGCCATAGAACCCTAATTGAGAACTAATATTTTGACAGAACCCTAGCTGGTTATTGCGATAACTAAAGTGTTCACATAGTAGTTTCGAAATTTTCATGTTACCACTCAAAAAAAGAAAAATTATAAATGAAAAATATTGATTATAATGTAACAACTATTTCATGTGGAAGAATAAAATTTTTCAACATATTTTCTTATAATAATACTAAAATTAGGCTTTATGTCCGACAGTTGGATGCGAAGATCCGAAGCTGCATCCAGTCTGTTTCTGTATTTATTTTTGGTGTAAGCGTAAGCTGAAAATCCAATCTCGTATCGGTAAGTCGTTACAAATGGGAGTAGAAAGATAATCAGATACTTATTCAAATATTTGTGACTTAATATTGAAACTTTGCATGAACGCTTTTACAGAAATTCGCAGGTTTAATTTGATATTATGATTATGACAGTAAATAGACTCTAAGGCCCAATTCACACAGAAAGGACGTCGGGCACAGACGCGGCTTCGGCATGGCACGGACGTTGCGGAAGCGTGGCGTATGCAACGCATACAGAGGGGCGGGACAGTGGCGAGGAAGGACTTCAGTATAGCCTGTTGATTTTGTAGATTACAACATGGCTTTTCAAACATTGACGTGAAGTTATGTTGGATTTGGTGTATTTTATCAGCAATTTTCTGCCAGGCCTGGTCTTGGGCACTCCTACTCCTTGGGCACGATTTAAATCAAATTAACAATGTTATTTGCCTACATTTTTCAGGATGAACACGGAGAAACACGTGGCAAGGAAGCGTGCCCCTTCTTGTACGTCACGAGAGAGGCAAAGAGACGGGGATAGGGCGACCGTCCGCGCCACTTCTGTGTCCGCGCCACGTCACTTCTGTGAACATTGGATAATTTGTTCGCATAGGAGAGACGCGGGAGGGGACAAAGGTCCGCGCCTCGTCTCTGCCAAACGTCCGTTGTGTGTGAATTGGGCCTTACTCAACTGAGACAACTCAAATGAATATGTCAATCAAATGAAACTCACTAATACACGACGTGTTGGTGATGCATCTAGCCACGTCAAGTAGATCTACACCAGACATTTAACGGGTTTCATCTCGGAATGAGAGATAGTCAGCTATAAGCTTGTATAAACCTTTATTTTGATACCCTAAAACTTGTCTCAAAACCTACTTATCGTATAATGTCCGCGACTAGATATTCCAAGGTCAAAGGTAAAAAAAAAAATCAATTTTTTACACATTTATTGAAAATATCTCGTTTCCTATGGGGTTTATGCTATTTGTATTCATTATAAATATTGTAGAGGATTGAATTCTCTACAACTTTTGATGAAAACATTTTTTTTTATATTTTGAACCATTTTCGAAATGAGGGCAGTCGCAGTGTTTAGACTGTTCGGGCAACGTACGGCGCGCTTCGCCCATTTTACTGTCGCCATAATTGTCCTACCGAGAGTACTATTCGCAATGTGGTGAATAAATTTGAGTCCACTGGTTCAGTAAACGATCGACCAACAACTGTACATCGACAAAACACAAGATCTGCTGAGAACATCGCCGCTGTCTGTGAGAGTGTGCAGGAGAATCCGAGGCAGTCGATTACGCGTCGCCCACAAGAACTCGGCCTTTCGCAGACCTACTTGACAGGGTTGAGAATGTTACAGAACTTGTTCAATATCAACCATCGAATAATATTTAGTCAAGAAACTAAATACATCACATTGATTGGTAAAATGTCTACACTTGGATATTAATCACTTCCTGAAAAACAGATGTAGTTCAACTTGCAAATAAATTATCGAAGGTTATCTATGCAATTTAGTAAGTTAGAATCGATTGTAAGGTATCACTTGCTTTTATATTTTATAATAGTATTAGTATAACTTGCGGTGACGGGGGCATCCATGAATGTTACCAATATATTTATTTTTGAAAAAGAGGCCTTTTGAGGTAATGTAAGGATAACTAGCAAGGGATAGTTTGCGAATAGTAGTTAAAAACATTTGAAATTCTGCTCTCAACATTCAATATGACATATATAAGAGAAAGAAACAATATTTTTCAATTATCCTTGATGAAACAATTGAGTGGCTGTTCTACCACGTGGTTACAGCCAAATCTGAAAAATGTTACTTAGGTATCCCACACCATATTTACTTTGGACGTATAAATTGACCAAAGCTCAATGGTAGACTTGAGATCAATCAATTATTATTGTTCGTAGATTTCAAATATGTACCGACAGATAATTAATTATATTACACCGTTATATATTATAAGGAGGACGTGCGTCATTAAAAAAGATAGAAAATGAATTCAGAGAACTGCTTCCAGATTTTTAATATAAAAAAAGGCAGAGGAACTTTCCATACTGTTTCATATTTGTTATAATCTGTCGCATTTGTAATGCGACAGATTTCCAAACGTCGCATTTGCAATGCGACGTTTCGTTCATTAGATTTCATCATCAACTCAATTTTTTAAATAGGGGCCTCTATTTTTTTTATCGATTTCCGTAGCCGCTGTAATAACCAATTCAGTTATGTATTATAATACAGGTCCATGTTGAAAAAAATGAAGTCGATGAAATCTAATGAATGAAACGTCGCATTGTAAACTGGTTTATATCAGATTAAAAGAAACATAAAACAACACTGAAATATCCTCTGCTTTTTTTAAAATCATTCGAAATGGAGGCGGTAGTTTCAAAAAACGAAATTCGACAATTCTATTTTTTGCCGAAAATTTCTGAAAATAGACTATTCTAGTTCCCCAAAAAGGAAACTTTGTGTAATTTAAGTTCCATGAACACTGCGACAGGACGGCCCAGGACGGGAACATGACGTGAACTTTCGTTTCTCTTTCCATAGTTACTTATGGAGGGGAGAGGGCGCCCTGATCCTGCCCTGGCATGTGTCTGTCCGTTGCATGCCTTAGTGCGCACCCCTTCCCAAAAGAAACTTTGGAAAGAGAAACGAAACTTCACGTCATGTTCTCGTCTCGGTATTTTCCCGTCCCGTCATGTTCCCGGCATGTTCCCTTCATGTGCCGCCCTGTCGCAGTGTGTGCCTTGCAGTAAGCCTTGTGTAGGCTATACCGTTTCCGAGATAACAAGAGTGGGATTAGCTTCAAAAAACGGCCTTTTGAAGGATGGTTATTATTATTTGTCGTGTCACTCCGTATAAGGTTTGTCAATTGAAAGAAAAACCAAACAACGTACATCATCACTCAGTGCGTATACGATATGTACCGAAATCAAAAATATATATGAAAAATATATTTATGTATACCTATGCATTTTTATTAGAAGGGACAAAAATCCAAAAACTTTGACAATCACTTTGATTACGAATATATTGCGTCAACCAGTGTGTTCTTTTTCCAGACGTCAGTCACTGAAGATGAAATCACACCAGTCACTATAAATGAAATATCTTCAGCAATTGATCTTTTGAAAAATTCACGTTCATGTGGCTCAGACGAAAGATCAAATATTTTTTATTCTGGCCCCACTTTGTCACGTAATAACTACCTCCTTTCAAAAACGGATTTTTCCTGAAATTCTCAAGCTATCAATCATTATGTTACTCTATAAAAACGAAGATGAACACGGTATTTAAACATTATAAAACTATAAACAAACTTTCATCAATTCCAAAAATATATGAAACTACAATTCAAAATAAGTTGAATGGCTATCTAATGACGACAAAGGATCAATGATTATCAACGTGGTTTTGTTGAAGGGAAAAATTTTGATATTGCCCTCTTCACTTTCATTCATGAAATAGTTGATGCAACTGACAACCATAAATTAGCTGTGGGGCATGAAATGATGACACTTGATCAAAATTTGACTGACAATGTCAAGTGGGAAAATTCTGAATAACACTCGAATTACTAGATCTTTTATTTTCTTTATCATATTTCAGTAGGTATGTGAAAATTTTGCTGAGACTTTCAATATCAGTTCTTTTATTCATTGAATGTTCGTGATTGATATGTATCATTTCCAAAAATATTCTTTTAGTTGTATTAATTTCTCTATCTAAAATATGTGGGTTTTCAAAATTCATTTTATGATCCTCCGAATTAACATGTTCTGTTAATGCACAAGAATTAACATTTCGTCTACAGTCGCTCTTATGGGAAGTGATGCGACTACTCAGAGGTCTAGATGTTTGTCCTATATATGTTTTAGAACAATCCATACAAGAAATTTTGTATACTAAATTGGATTTTTGTTTATTTGAAATTGGAGCTTTTAGTTTACTGTATAATTTAGATATAGTAGTGACATTTGTTTTGGATATTTTGAGGTTATTATTATCGAATATATTAATTAATTTTGGTGTTAATTCTTGAATATATGGGAGCGATTTATATAAGAATGAAGGTATAACGTTGTTGTGTTCAATTTCTTCATTATTTTGAAAGTTTGTTCTTTCGCAAAATAAAATCTTGTCGCCAAAGATTTGGGATAAGAATTTTGGATCAGAATATTATTGAAATACTGAAATTGTTTGTGTGTGTGTTTGTTTTATTTTGTGAAAGAACAAACTTTCAGAATAATGAAGAAGTTGAACACAACAACGTTATACCTTCATTCATATATAAATCGCTCCCATATATTCAAGAATTAACACCAAAATTAATTAATGTATTCCGAAATAATAACCTCAAAATATCCAAAACAAATGTCACTACCATACCTAAATTATACAGTAAACTAAAAGCTCCAATTTCGAATAAACAAAAATCCTATTTAGTATACAAAATTTCTTGTATGGATTGTTCTAAAACATATATAGGACAATATACGTAGTCGCATCACTTCCCATAAGAGCGACTGTAGACGAAATGTTAATTCTTGTGCATGTTAATTCGGAGGATCATAAAATGAATTTTGAAAACCCACATATTTTAGATAGAGAAATTAATACAACTAAAAGAATATTTTTGGAAATGATACATATCAATCACGAACATTCAATGAATAAAAGAATGATATTGAAAGTCTCAGCAAAATTTTCACATACCTACTGAAATATGATAAAGAAAATAAAAGATCTAGTAATTCGAGTGTTATTCAGAATTTTCCCACTTGACATTGTCAGTCAAATTTTGATCAAGTGTCATCATTTCATGTTTTTTCTATCTGTTTTTGAACCATTTTATATTTTATTCTCACGTTAGTTAGTTCTCCATATTTATATATTTTTTACAAGATATATAATCTTATTATTGTAGTTGTCCTGACGAAGGTGTGAAACAGTCCAGTTATTGACTGAACCTCACAAATTGAACCGATTTATATAAATATATATACACATAAGTGGAACCACCTATTGGTGTGACACCCAATTCAACTTGCCAAGTTTTTATGTCAGTGTTGGTGGTTTTACCGGTTTATTTTGATGAAAATGAATCAAAACCATCTTCAGAATTTGTCATGGATTCCAAATCCCTTGTAGGAATGCAGTATTTTGATGAATCAATAACGAATCATTTATGTGTTCTATCAAACTTTCGAATTTTATGGGGGATTCACTCGAGGGCCGATTACCTAGTGTTTTTGAGTAAACAAATAAATATCTCAAGAACGGTTCATTTGTGGTATAGGGTGTATTATATAAACTCACATTATGATTATGCAAGGTATTAAAAAATGTGAAAATATACAGGATGTTACTTTTGAATTGAGGAATAAATTATATTAAAAAATCTATATTTGTCAATTATCAGGATATAAATTCTATTTTTTTATTATATTCTTGTTATAGGGTGTATTCCATAAACTCACATTAGAATCATGACGGAATAACCGGTATAACCGGCAACGCCATTATTTTCATTCGATGAAGCATAATAGGAAACCTATATTTGTCAATTTTCAGGATATGCATTTTATCATTTTCCAAAATACGGCTAACCGCTCCTGTACAACATAATTACGATACCAGACATGAAGATGATCTATGTATTTCATCAGTTCGGACTTTCATTGTCTAATATAATATAAATTGATTTGAAATTCCTGAAAAAATATTAAATATTAAAATATTAAAAAGATTAACCGAAAATAACAATTTTATTTGAACAAAAAACTGAAATCACAAAGAAATAACATAAAACCAAACAACAACCAAAAAATAAAAATTGAAATATTATTAAAAGCTGAAAATTAAAAATTATTATTAACAAAAAATGAAAAATAAAAATTAAAGATTCGGGTGATAACACCCGAAGACGATTGTGGGTACTAACAATTGAAACGTCGTGACATAACTTGGCTTGGAATTTTTCAATTTTTATTTTTCATTTTTTGTTAATAATAATTTTTAATTTTCAGCTTTTATTAATATTTCAATTTTTATTTTTTGGTTGTTGTTTTTTTTTTCAAATAAAATTGTTATTTTCGGTTAATCTTTTTAATATTTTTCAGGAATTTCAAATCAATTTATATTATATTAGACAATGGAAGTCCGAACTGATGAAATACAGCACGAAACATTGTCAATCACCTTCAAACAAAGATGATCTATAATCCAAAAAACATACAACTCTCTATAAAAGAAATTATATTTTCAATTGGTGTCGTCTCTTCAACACCCCTCCTGATGAAATTAAATATTAAGTGTTGACTCAGGTCAAAAGTAAACTCAAAGTATATTATTTTCAAATTTCTCCCTACTATGTAGTGGAGTTTTTAGGATATTATACACGAGTATTAAATTTTCCAATTATAAATGTACGTACATAATTTTCAACTTGTTGTCCTTATAATGTTTAACTGTACGTATTTTACATTTTATATGACGTTTTTACTATGTAATCATCATATGGAAATAAATTGATATAATTATTATGTTTTTCAATTATTTTCTCATCATATCTCTGTTGAATATTTAAACCTATTTTTATAAAATATTTTGTAGGCACCCACATTTTTCCAGTCATGATTACTATTTTAATTTCAATCTACACTTTCAAAAAATATTAAAAGGCGTATGTAGAATTTTTTTTATTAGAAATATTGAGTTAGGATATAACAAACTTAAGAACTAAAAGCTGTTAAAAAGCAATTTCCTTGAATATAATAGGCATTGAATCTTATGTAAAGCCACATTATAGATTCTAATTTGATAACTGAGGAAGAGGCTCAAATTTTCTTTAAATAGTATGAAAATCTGTCATAAACGAATACTTTGTGATTTTTGGAAGAATATTTCCAAAATGTCTGTTTTAATATTAAAATATAACAAAGATTTTCAAGTGAACTATAAATTTGAAGTACACAAAATTTAAATGAAATTCAACAAATATTGGATTTCACTCTCTGGCCAAGGTAACTGACTATCATGGCGAATATGAAAGTTGACAATATATTCAGCATTAGCACGTTGAACAGATATAGCAAAAGGATCACTCGGATGAAATATGAAAGCTACCAAACGTCTGGATGAAGACATAGAGGTTCTGATTATTCCAGCATAAATCCGAAATTTTAAAAAACCAGAGTCTCTAGAGTAGAACCTTATGGGATGTTCTCCACAACCTTTGGGTCTTTCCATAACAGACACCCATTTCTCGTCATAGCTGAAGAGGGCTAAGTCCAGGTAAGGTGAATTACTATAAGACTGGGCACTGATGGGCAATTGAGCTAGTAATCTTTTTGTTGCCTCAGTCTTACCACCATACTTCGCATTAACTATGGTCTGTTTAAATCTCTGTTGTAACAATCTGGCATATATGTTATTTGAAGGACTACAAAAGAAATTGGTTTCGTTGAAAATGGTTGCGTTTCTGAAAAAATCACAAAACTTTTCAAAAATATTCAAAAATTCTTTGGAAGAGTTTTCGTACACAGCCGTGATATTATTAGTTTTAAGATCATAAACAACAAAAAACTGTGGCTGGCTATTTACGTCGGAAGACTTCAATGTTACTACATCTTCGCTAGCATACTTTATCAACAAAGTATGCTCGTCAATTAGCTGCATTTTCCACATCCTCAACGAATTAAAGTCTTCGAAATAGTGATAGAATTTTCTGAGTTCGGTAGGATCTTTTGTAGAATGACTTATACTTTGAGCTCGTTTATATAAAAACGCCAGTAATCGGTGTTTCAACGAGTTTATGCAGGTCTCTCTGAAAGCCCTTTCTGTCGGGTACACTGAACTGTAGAAGTATGAATCATCCTCATAGCAAAATCGGCCTATCTTTTTCATATCTACAAACATCCCATCTAACAACTGATACAGATGAATCACTTGGTGTTGAACTGATAGTACGGCTAAAGTATCTTTATATAAATATAGTCCTTGGTTGTGGGACAGGAATATCTTGTCAACTTTAAAAGATCTAGTATCGCAGAGCTTTCCCAGATGCAAATCCACCAAATACAGGGTATAGTCTTCCAAAGGAGATTCTAAATTTGGAGTAACCGACTCATTATTGGTATATATCTCATAAAAGTGTGGTCTTATTTCATCTGGAATGAACGATGCTGACCCAATAATGACATAACGCCCGTCATCACTGAATAAACTGCATTCTCGATTCAACTGCTCAGCCCCCTGCGAGGCGGTGACTCGAAACTTCAACGAGAAAAAACGTTCAAAAGTTTGGTTCTTGACCTCGAAAAGAGTTCTTTCATTACGATTATCTTCATAGTGTGCTAGCAAATCAGCAGCTGCAGCAGGACCCCGATAACGATATATCTCCAGGGAAGTTTGATCAGATGAAAAAGCGATGAAGTGTTTTCCATCAGGACTGAATTTTCTGATGAAACACGGAGGTTTCTCAACGTTTGTTATAGTACAGTTGGGGAAAACGTTCTGGTAGAATTGTCTGGCTGAATAAAAATGTGTACCTGGTCGATTGTATGCATAAATTTGCCTGTTGTTTAAACGGATCACAATATTTTGAGGCTTAATTTTTTTTCTTTTATGAAATGTCTCCATCACCGAATTGTAGTTATACTTTCCTTATGTGTTGAGGCTCTCAATTTGAACATCCCATCTGGTTGCAAATTTTAACCGCCAGTTAATTTAATAAAAAATCTGTAATAAAATGTTTATAATGTACTGTTGATCAGAATTATTGCCGTTTTTTATACAAAAAATGTGATAAAACAAGTACAAGTAAAACAAACATATTGAGACAAGTTGTACCAATCTTGATTTTCTAAAAATTTACATCTTCATATAAACGTGCTTTAATACATCGATTAGGATTTCTAACAAATTAGGTGCATTCATAAATTTAAAAAATCCCTCTGGTTCACACAATATTTTATATTTCTTCATGAAATGTTTCTCGTCTTTTTCGACACTATTTCGAAAATCTAATTTCATTCAGAACAAATACTTTTGAAGCAAATAATATAGCAAACATGCAAATGTATCAGTTTTCAAATATTTTGATTTCAACAAGTTAATTCTTGTGATGTACTGTTTGGAACCTTTGATGCAGTAATGTATATTACTGGAGTTTTTTCCCAACACCAAACCGCTATTTTAACACCTCGACATCACCAAGTGATCATCTTCAAGAGGTAGATCAGTTTGATCTTCCCTCTTGAAGATGATCACTTGGTGACCGAGGTGTTAAAATAGAAGTTTTGAGTTGGAAAAAAGTCCATTAATATTTAAATACATTCTGTTTCGAATTTGTTTTTCCGTTAACCAGCTGTGCGATTGTCCAACGATTCACACAGCGGTCGAAATATCAGAGGATCACAACTATTATTTGAAAGAATAAATAAATATAGTTTTGAAACTAAAAAAAACACGCTTTTAAAGAAAATCGAACTCAAAAGTTGAAAATATTTTTTTAAATAAGCTTAAAACAATAACGAACTAAAAATACTAGTATTATTGTGAAAAAAGCGACGGGTGCTTGATATAAAAAAAAAAAAATGGCACAAAGCGCCCATGCTTTTTTCACAATAATACTACATAGTATTTTGCGTTCGTTATTGTTTTAAGCTTATTAAAAAAATATATTTTTAACTTTTTAGTTCGATGTTCTTTAAAAGCACGTTTTTTTAAACTATGTTTATTTTTCATTTTTAGTTTCGTATGCTATAAAAGCGTGTTTTTTAGTCTTTCTGAACTATATTTATTTTATCTAAACTTTGGGATCAATCAGCCGTATATTGTTTAGAAAAATGACCCTTGATATTTTTCGATTCCGGAGAGGGAGCCTGAAAATCAGCTACCAAGCACCAGGCAGCAGGCGCGCAAAGGAGGGTTACAAATAAGGCAGCAGGCGCGTGTGTTAATAAAAAAAAAAACTTTTTCCAAATGTAAAGTGAGTTCGAATTATATCAAGGAGGTTACGTACAGCGCCATCTGTCCGCGAATAGATCAAGCAATAATGTTGATAATTCTGTCAAATACAGATCCCGAGCTTGAGAGTTACCAACAAACATACATACATATAGGTGCAGCTGATAAAAACGTGTTAAAATTATAAAATAATAAAAAAAGAATATATGCGTGTTCCCTATTTCGTAGGGAAAAAAAAATTCGTAAAATTATATTTTTATTTTACAATTTGATTAAAACTCAAATTGTAAAATAAAAATCACGGTAAATTAACTATCTATTGTTAGTTATCTAGAGTCTTTTCTCTAGTTTATCAAGAATTTCTAACTAATTGTCTAAAACTTGAAATTAACTCTGTATTAGCAAATTCAGGCATTGATACTGCCAAGCTTTCAACAGAAGATATTTTTGTATAATTTTTTCACAGATCTAAGCCAACCATTCAAAAGAAATCTAAAAGATATTTAGACTCGCCAATTGCAATCAATAAACTAAAATTTCTAGAACGGATCTTTGATCGAAAGTTGAACAAGCACGATCCAATTGGGTCAGAGGTTTCCAAAAGTTAGGAAGCATTATTATATTATGAAGTGGTTAGGTAGCTTCAGATGAATATTTGACGCTTTAATATATACAAAAAATTCAACCGAATAAACGCAATTCACAGTTCGAGATTTTAGTTTTCATTGGATCTTTCGGAACATTCTGTTATGTGTAATGTAAGTATCACATCGTGATCTGAGACAAGACAAAGCAGACGCAATGAATAAAATGTAACATTTGCTTATTATATCCTAGACCTACACGGTCTAGACCTACACCTACTCTTGGTATTTATGGATTTTCATTATTTTAAAACTAAACACATTAAAAAAACAAATTAAACTATTTATTATAAATTTTGTCTGGAAATGTTACCGGTTTTTAATGAAATTCAGGTAACATTTTTCATTATAAGTTTTGCTTATGTACACCTGTATATGGAAAGATATCTCTCTAATAGAAAGCCGTGCGTTGAAATAAACGAAATACGTAGTACTTACTGTATCATAGGATGTGGAGTTTCACAAGGTACAGTTTTGGGACCTCTCTTATTTGATATTCACTTGAATGATTTTTTCAGGGTCAATTTCGAATGTAGCATTATTAGTTTTGCTGATGAATACAGCCGTATTATATCGAGCTGATTCTCAAATTCGAAAAACAAGTAGGATATTTCATAATAATTATCAACTGGTATATTGCTTAAAAAAAAATACTGATCAAAAACTCATTTCGTATCTTCCAATTATTTCAGCAAAAATTTGCCAAATTATACTTCACAGGAATTCCATAACAATAATGAAATGATGATTATAAATATGACACAAATGTATAAAGTATCTCGGCATCACAGTACAAAGATGAAAATCTAAAGTAAAATAAGCATGCATATGTTGCTAAAAAAATAAGGTCGCTCTTAAACAAATTAAAATTTTTCAAAACATTATCGGTATTGCACAGTTACAAACATATAATTCATTTTAATACAATCCCATATCAACAATGGAAAACTTGTGTGGGAAGGTATTATTGATAATCTTCTCACGGTTATTACATCACACAAAAATGGCCCACCAAAATTATTTTCAATAATAGAGGTTATACCTATTCCCCTGAAAAACTTTTTAAAGAATCACATTTTTTTTACAAGAAGGAATCTGTAATTCCTGAGCATGGTGATATATGATATTGTATTCATTTAAGCAAAAAACTTCAACGAGTTTCTCAAGAACTACATCACAAAGTCAGAGATTTCTCTCATACTTATGTCATATTGCATATGCAGAAGTTTCATTTGGAATTAGTAAAATAATAGGTAAGATAAATGACATATCAGAAAGAAAAAATTAAGTAGTAATAGTGAAAAAAATGCTGCTTCTTTAATCAAAAAGAGCCTGAAAATGCAAATATCAGTGTAACACAAGTAGAAGTAAAAATAAATACATAGTTCATCATGTATGTATGTAATATTCTTATATTTTTACTTTATACATCTATTTAAAATAACTAACATATAAAGTATTATGTATAATGTAATTATCAAGTTCACGATAATTTGTTATATCATTGTGGTGCACTCTATAGTGTTGAAATATTTCTAAACAAGGATTTACCTTATAGATAAGATAACAACTCTGCATATTGTGAAGTTATCAATGATCGTGATAATTAAATAAAACACAATATATGAACCTACTTAGTGTACATGACGTATCAATAGTTTTATTAATGATTGATATTTTAAAAATGTTTTACAAACATTTATTTGAAATTTTGTATTTGAAATTGAAAACATAGACACCAAGGTGAATGGTTGGTAAATTTTAAACTTCCCACCTCCAATACATTTCTTCTAGGAAAAAATATTGTTAGTTCTCGTTGTTCACTACTACGTAGGAAGTAAGAAGGAGATCACCTCATTTTAAAAGGCTTGAATGGTTAACGTTTCGGAATGTGATCCTTTTGTCTTCTAAAAATTTTAAAATTCAAAAGAAATAATGGAAAAGGATATCATCCAAAATGTTTTTGAGAAAGAATATTCACAAAAATAATCAGTACTTGCATTCACTGAGTTACAAATCAAATTTAAAATCATTGAAGCTGAAATTGCATCCTACTTCTTATTGTACTGTTCAGTGATATCTTTACCAAGTGAATAAACTGAGGTAATGGTTAACTTTCCTAGACATAATGAAAATATAACTGGTAGGTGTCTATACATGGAGATTTTTGAAAAAAAGTATTATTGGTGGGTCTTTATCAATATAACCCAAACCAACGATTTTCAGATTTTTCTCTCAATCCCAAGAATTCAAGACAAAATTTTTCATTCGTCCATTCTGACAGCGTCAGATCTACATACTGCCAGGGGTCCATTTCCTCAACTCCAGTATTTTACATATGTTGTTAACAATATTAGAAAACTATAACTAACAGGTGCAGACAAATTCGGTTTCAAATACGCTATGACTAAATAGCTCGATCATCAAAAACACACAGCAAAACATCCATTAGGATGACATTTATAAATACTAGCATTGTCGTTGGTATAGTACAAGAGTAATAGTTCTTGTTTCAAGTAAATATTTCTAAAATAAAAGAAACGTGTTCAAACTCAAAATTATGAGTTCAATGTTGAAAGTGTGAGTTCAAAGTTCTTAATAGTTTCCAAAGACAGACGTATCATTAGATTACAAAGAGATGAGGCAGTTCATTACAATCAACGTAATTACTGATATTATTTTTCAGTTTGATCCTCGAGAAAATCGGATGCACTATGATATGTACAATAAAAACATTATAGATATAAATTGGATAAATTGATGAATGTAGCTGTTACTACGTGGTAGGAAATCATAATGAAGAAAAGAAAAATGAAACTTTCTATGTTTCTTACCACTTTTATTTGTCCGTATAGGACGAAACTGCAGTAACGTTAGTTACAAATAAAAGTGCTAAAAAACATAGAAAGTTTCATTTTTCTTTTCTTCAATATAAATTGGTAACACTAAAGTGAATAAGAGTTGCTCATAATTAAATGTTTTGCCTAAAATAAGATTATAAATATTATATATGTGTTGTGTCCACGAATTGTTTCATTTTTGATTGGTATCATACACACTCGATAAAATCTCTATTTGTATATATATATATATATATATATATATATATATATATATATATATATATATATATTATATATATATATATATATATATATATACAAATATGAAAGTTATTGAGTGTCTTGATATAGAAACAGAAGTTAATATCGGACATAGCACTCATGAAAGTGGCAAAAGCCCGAAACACGTGTCTATGGTTTGCCACTTTCATGAGTGCTATGTCCGATATTAACTTCTGTTTATATATATATATATATATATATATATATATATATATATATATATATATATATATATACAAGAAAAACAAAAAAATACCAAATTATTTTTTGCCTATATCTTCTTCATTCACAAACATATTGAAAATCTGTCCACATTTTGCTAGTGGCACTTGATGTGGGCTATCAGAATATGTCCATGAATCTTTTATACAGGGTGTCTCATCTGACTTGGGCCACCTCCATCTTTGAATCTTTGAATACGGACCTGTATTTTTTGTTGTAGTTTTTGTTTCGTCGACATACACTTCGTACTGAGAAATTAAATTCAATTTTATATTTTGGGATGTTTCGGTAATATTTGATTATAATTAATAGTGTGAATTATTCCTTTTTAAATTACGGCCCTGGAAATTGGTTGACTGAGTTGAATAAAAACACAATAACAACTTTCACGTCTCCCTATGTACCGTAGAGTTTTTCGAGAGTTTTTTTTTTCATTTTTAGGTACCTATTCATATTTTTTCCATTGCTCTGAGCGTTTTCTACAATGAACTTCAAATAAGAAAACCTTTTATGATTATGTGAAACATATCTACATCAAAAATATATTATATGTAATTTAATAAGCAGAAAAAGAAACGATAGCAATAGTAACATCCGAAACGAACACTATAATTGTAATGAAAATTGAAATGAAGTAATTTATATACACAAAAAAATTAATAGAGCAATAAATGTTCGAATTGGAGTCCATCCATTTCGAGACATTTTTGAACTCGGTTTTTCATATTATTTATTGCCCTTAATACACTCATTTGCTGCATTGTTGCGAAATTATTCAAAATCATCAATCTCGAGTCTTCCACATTTTCTGTCTCTCTGTCAGCGTAAATCCTATTTTTCAATGTGCCCCATAGAAAATAGTCCAAAATAGTAAGATCTGGTGATCTTAAAGGCCATCTTATTGGCCCATTATTTGTCTCGAAATGGAAGGACTCCAATTCGAACATAAATTTTTTTGTGTATATAAATTACTTTTTTCAATTTTCATTACAATTATAGTGTTCATTTCGGATGTTATTATTGCTAGCATTTCTTTTTCTGCTCATCAAAACACATATAATATATTTTTGTTGTAGATATGTTTCAGATAATCATAAAAGGTTTTCTTATTCGAAGTTCATTGTAGAAAACTCTCAGACTAATGGAAATATGAAAAAATATGAATAAGTACCTAAAAATGAAAAAAAAACTCTCTAAAAACTCTATGGTACATAGGGAGACGTGAAAGTTGCTATTGTGTTTTTATTTAACTCAGTCAACCAATTTCGAGGGCCGCAATTTAAAAGGGAATAATTCACTCAATTATAATCAAATATTACCGAAACTTCCCGAAATATAATATAAAATTTAATTTCTCAGTATGAAGTGAACGTCTATGATCCAAAAACCACAACATAAAATACAGGTCCGTATTCAAAAATTCAAAGATGGGGGGTGGCCCAAGTAAGGTGACACCCTATATAAAAGATTCATGGACATGTTCTGATAGCCCACATTAAGTGCCAATAGCAAAATGTAGACAGATTTTCAATATGTCTGCGATTAAAGAAGATATAGGCAAAAAAATAATTTGGGATTTTTTGCGTTTTCCTGTATATCTCCAGAACCAAAAGAGTATAATTGATTTTTTTACATCATTGAATATATATATATATATATATATATATATATATATATATATATATATATATATATATATATATATATATATATATATATATATATATATATATATATATATATATACTAGTCAACGCATGTCAAGAAAGAAACCAATAATGACGACTCAGATACACCAAGAAAAAGAGATAGAATTCGGCAAAGAAATCAGTGTCAAAAAATGATGGAATGAAAAGTACAAATATTAAAAATCTTGAAAACAAAATAAAATGAAATGAGGAAAATGAGAACTCCAATAAAGTGAAACCTAACAATTTACTAATATTGATTATTTAATACAAGAGAAAATACCAGACTGCAAGAAAAAAAAACATTAATCGACTAAAAATCTGAAATACCAGACTGGACATATTTGTTGTAGTTTCAAAGACGTATTTTCGAACATAAACTAAATGTCTCCGCCAGTAGACTGCCTCATGATATATTTCCGCGAATATCTGAAATAACCAATTTGTATTCCAACCAAAAAGATGTTCCATGCTTCTTCCTAGAATTGTGTGTGAAATAAAGTTTTTTGGTATCCATATTCACTATTGGACATCTAAAATGTGCTTTATTTTGTTAAGTTTCGTTTTAAATGAACTGTATTTGAACTATATTGGGCGAATTATAGATATTTTTGATATGTTTCTTTTCATTCAAATCACACCAAATTAAACTGTTCATCTTAAGTGTCAAATCAAAATAAGAAAACGGTTAAAGTAATAATGTTTCACGAAATATGGATTTTTTTATCAACAGCCTTCATTGTCATGAATTTTAGTGTACTAGCGACCCGCCCCGGACCCTCAGGGGTGCAGTAGTGATACTAAATATAAATTCACCCACCAGAAATTTAAGAGCATGGAGAAACAATGAAGAAAAGGTACCTTTATTTTTATGAACGCTTCTTATTGCCCCGCGGCTGTCTTCCCAGTTGGAATACTTAAAAAGCCTTTCTTATTAGACATCTACAACGAACCTACATACAAAATTTCCGCCTCCGAAAATATAGCGATACAGAGAAACAATGATGAAAAGGTAATTTTCATATGTAACCGCGCCCCTTTTATTCCCGCGGGAGGTGCCCCAGTTGGAATATTTAAAAAATTCCTTTCTTAGTGCGTATCTGAGAGCTAAGAAGCACTTATACACCAAATTTCAGCTTCCTAGGGCTTATCAGTACGAAGAAACAGAGATGAATGAGTGAGTGTTAAGTGAGTGACTTTTGCATTTACAAGTATACATACTGATACTGATATTTTTTTCTTTTTGTTTTATATGGCGGAACTACTGAAAAATCTTTCTACATAAAGCGATTAATATTCATTTTATAGGTATGAAGCAATGTTATAAAAAATTTCAAATAAACATGTTAAATGTATTTAGTGACTATATGTCTTATATTATCATTTTTGTAGTTTTTACCCCATTTAGGACAGAACATTTAAATGGATATGTTTTGTCCTGAAATAAATCCAATCAATTCAACTTATTTCTGACAACATTGACAAAATGAACTAAAGAAACCACTGATAATGTGCCTGGATAAAATATCACTTCCATATTTATTGAAATCACTTCCAACAGTAGAAAAAATTAACTACCGAAATAATTTTTTCCAAACCAGAACGAAAATACTGCTTAAATTGAAAGGGGTATATGGCATATCATAGATCACTAAATGCATTCAACACGTTTAATTGAAAGAGAGAGATTTCAATTCTACATATGAAATTAGTTTCGTAGTCACGAAGATCGTTCAACTACAAAAATAATTAAATTGAATAAAATTAAATTTGTTCACTTACTTCCAATTTCACTGGATATTTTAATTTTATCACAACCTTTTCCAAGTACACTGCCTTTAGGTAACTGCTCTCAAAGTCAGTGTTAGGCAATTATATAGACATGTGTTTTTGAAAACTGTAGGTTCTTAGGTTATTACTGCTGCCAATTATTTATGACTGAGATTATGGATCATGGGACAGTGAAGCTGGATACTTTTTTGATCCCCCTGAATCTAGGGTAAGTTTTGAATATAAAAGCTTTCAATTTCCATATTTCCAATTCTTATTCATCAGTGATAATGATTTTTTACAATTTATTAATGATTTGATTGTGAACAATAAATTCAAAAATTTAATTTTGTATATGTAACAGATAAAGAAGTGTCTCAAGGCCTTGAATAATTTAAATATCGAAAAAAATCCGCTTGGCTTTATATATCTCCAACATTATATAGGGAAACTTCCAAAAGAAAGAAAAAATACATTCATTAATAAAAACCCTATAAAGATATAGATCATACACAGAAGTTTTTTTAGAAACAAACTTCAATGAAAAATCCAATCAAAACAACTACTTTCAAATATATGAACATTCAATTATAAGGAACAACTTTTTCTCACAATATAAAGAAGTATTGATAACACATTTCAATTTCCAGGTGTATCTCAAAGTTTCCACTGAAAATACTGTATTGACCTCCAGAGCAAGCTCTGTCAAAACAGAAATACTCCTCAGATACATCAACACCTATTGGAGAGGGTTGCATTGAGCCAGTAATAACTGACTGAAGATAGACAAGGCACAATTTTAATCAATGTAAAAATTCAGATTTGGATGATGAATCGACACACTTCCCTAACTACCTTTTCATCTGTGTTTAGATTGAACTTGCACTGAAAAACAATATTATAGTCTTCAACTGCTCAGCATGGAGTTGGAGACTAGTTTATAATGGAATCATAGTTCATGTGAACATTGAAAGTTTTCCTATCAAGTGAAATTTTTTATCAGTACTTCTTATACAATATATAGGTAGGTAGGTAGGCCTAAAGTGAGTGCGTCTATTCGACCCTCCACCGCAACCCATAAGGGTTTATTATGGCTCACACCTATTCACACTTGGCCAAATAAACCCAGCTTCTTAACGAAGCCAATTAGTTTGTATGGTGAGTGGTCTTTCAGGTCAGATGGTGAGAGTACGGATTTGCCGAACTCAAAGAACCTGATTTGGTCCCCAGCGGGGCAGGCACAAAGTATATGCTCTGCAGTTTCATCATTTTCCAGACAGAGGCGATATATATATACAATATATAAGTATTGATAAAAAAAAATTCACATATTATATTAAATTATGCTGTGTAGCATTACCATGAATAATCTGTGTCAATTCCATTATGAATGTTTAGGAGTCCTAGCCGATTGAGAAAAAGTGATTTCCATGCAATTCAATACTCATACATTTAGAAGTCGTTGTTTTGAATGGATTTTTTCTTCAGTTTGAATTTGAAAGAAATTTCTGTGTGAGATCTACGCATCTTTGTATAGTTTTCCTTGATTCATTTATTTTTATCCTTTCTTTTCATGAAAGCTTCTCATTTTTTATATAATGATGAAGTAATAGAAAACTTTTTTGTAACTGATATTTCCTACTGATATTTCCTAATAAAAAAATTTCCATTTCAACTAAATTTGCATATTCTCGTGGAATAGGTGTTTCAATTCGATATTGTACCTTCTTGTACTGAAATTCATCAAATTAAATCGTTTTAATTCATTGGGGTACAGGGTATCATTCCATCATGAATTTGTAAATTGTAGGAGCTAAGAATCCAGGCATTTCAATCGTGAATGAGGCTCTTTATCCAAATATTACCATACCTGAATTATAAAATGGAATCAATCAAAGTATACATACCTTTTTGTTAACTCCGAATCCAAGAACCACGTATAAAAAACCTAAAATTTTGAAATTTCATGAGAACGCCGTTTTTACATAAACAGATATGACAAATATGGTTCTTGAACAAAAATTAGAACTCACCAGAATATTAAATGGAAACTGTTATCGCCACTGAATAAATATATCTAGTATCCAATAATTTCAACCATTTCTTCTAATCACTTCGGAAAATCTGCTTTCCATTTTCGTAGTATATTTTCCTGTTAATCAATAATCAATGACTTGTGGTGTACACTGTGATCAAGGCATTCGATTCGAGACCATGCCATGAAACATCAAAATCAATAAAATAAAAAAAATAGCGTCTAGAGACAGCAGCCACCTATCACGAAACATGTGTATGAGCTGATAAACTATTAGGTTGTTTCAAAAGTCTTGTCCTTTTTATGAGTTTAATTCAAATTGTAATTTCTCAGTGAATACCCATTCAACTCAATTGAAATGAATGCCATTTGAATCAGTGGACTTTCGCCACCGTAACACAAGTCGATTAATTCCGTCATTAAAATTGTGTAGTCGGAATTGATGAAGTCGACAGAGGTTGTTTGTGCCTGGTCCTGATGAGCGAAGGTTCTGTGAAGGAGTTGCTAATGTGTATTGACACTAATGTGTATTTATGATAAGTTGGCAACACTGAAATAAAGGGTATGAAACTTACCTTTATTTACTTGACATGGCGCATTCGGAAAATTTCAATTAATTAAATAAGAAAGCAGACAAAGGTGAAAAACAAAATAAATAAAGCCTCACACAAGAAGAAAAAAAGTTCATAGCTGTTAACTGAGCATACTAAACGTCAAGTAATTGAAAATGAGTGAAGCACGCGCTGCAATTGCTCCAATGAATATGGAGGGAAATATCGCTGAGAATTGGAGGTTCTGGAAGCGTCGTTTTCAAAATTATATTATAGCTTCGGAACTAAATAAAAAGACGGAGCAAATCCAATGTGCACAGATGCTTCATCTCATCGGCGAAGAAGGGTTCAAAATTCAAGAAACCTTTACTTTCACGGATGAAGAGAAAGTCAAGCTGCAGGTCTTGCTAGATAAGTTCGAAGTCTTTTTTCTACCTAAAGAAAACTTGGTTTTCGAAATATTCAGCTTCATAAGTATACGTCAGAAACAAGGACAAACCCTAGATCAATTTATCACCACGTTGATGAAACAGGCAAAGAAATGCAAGTTGGGAGATTTAGAAAACTTGATAGTGAAAGCCATGATTACTGTGGAAGTCAGCGATGAAGACATTAGGCAGAGGCTGCTGGAAGATGGGTCCATTTCCTTGGAAAAAACCATTGAGACATGCAGGTCTATTGAAAAGTCCAAGGAATAAAGTGAGACAATGAAGAGCTCTGCGTCAGGAGGCGTTGGTGCTGCTATTGAAGCAGTAAAAAAGAACAACTTAGAAATAGGACTTATAAATTACAAATGAGCAATGGTCAATTTTGAAAAGAAATCGTAACTTTATCAAGTTGAATTATAAAAATATAGCGGAAAAACATTGTTCATTTGTACCAAAACCACCTGTAAAAAGTACTAGAGTTGAGGAGAAACATTATATAGAAAGTTTTAATGATAGTAATATGGAAGAATTTCAGGATAGGCGAGAAATAGTTGATGATAATGTGGATTTGTCTAGAGAAGGGGATAGAGATGTAGAAAGCGATAATTCAAGTGTAGAATTATTGGAAAACACTCCCCCAGACATTATTACTTTGAGTGAGAATAATGGGTCAACATTAGGTGAACAAATATCTGAAAGTTCTGATAGTGAACATAGAGTGATAGATTTAGAACAAATGTTTGTAAACGCTTCTAAAATAACATCTTCAGGTAGAGAAGTAAAACCTGTTAAAAGACTTATAGGGGAGATGTGAAGGAGTTGCTAATGTGTATTGACACTAATGTGTATTTATGATAAGTTGGCAACACTGAAATAAAGGGTATGAAACTTACCTTTGTTTACTTGACAGGTTCTACCGGCGAGAAAGTTATCGAAGTGCTTGAAAAGGTGGTGGTCAGTTGGCGATAGGTCTGTAGAGTATGGTGGGCGAGGCAAAACTTTTACGCTAAATTCGTTTGATTTTTGGATGATGATTTGTGAAACATGCGGACGGGTGTTTTCGTGGAGCTCTTCTGTTGACCAGTGCCGGCTGCTGCTGACTCAATTTTCGGTACATTTCGTCACAATAGGAATCTGCTGTGATGATTTGGCCGGGTTGCAGAAAGTTATAGTAAATCACACCAGCCACTGACCACCATATCAACAACCACGGTCTCTTTTCGGTGAGTTTTCGCCTTTGGAAAGTGCCTGGGTGGCTCATCGGTGTCCAACCACTCGCTTGAACGTCTTCTGTTGTTGTAGAGGATCTCCTCTTCATCACACGTGACGATTCGATCCTGAAAAGGATCGTTTTGGATGCGCGAAAGTGAAAAAGAACAGATCTTGGAACGTTACAATTTCTATCTACTACTTTTGGAGCTTCTTGACCTTTCCAGTGTGTTTTAAACCATTAAAAACCACATGGGAGTTGTTGCCCAACCCTCCCGCCACCCTACGCACCATTTGTGATGGGTCAGTTTTCACCAGGGTCCTCAAATCCTCGTCCTGGATTATTGTGGGTCAACAAATCAAATCTCCGGAACGAAATTTCCCAAACCAACGTCGAACACTGCGTTCATCAACACTGTCATTGCCAAATGCCTGGTTAATTTTTTGGGCTGTTTCGGCAGCGCTTTGGTTCAATTTGAATTCGTAGAGAAGAATTGTTTTAAAATCGCGTAACGACATCATATAGTAATGAGATGAAAATATTTAAAAAAAATAAAATTTGGAAAAAATGAACAGCATCAATAGAATAAATATTTATTGATATATGGAGCTACAATAACACATCAAATAGCGAACCCGAATACGATTCGAATGGACACATTACAGACACACGGGATAATAAATAATTCTGACAAACGTCATTTATTTATGATTCTAATTGCCAATAACGTTTTATGCGAAGGTTTCCTTATTTTTCACCAAAATGATTTTCATCATTTGCAATACCATTCTTTCCTTTAGTAATGTTAACGATTTACTTTTATTGAGTGTTAAAAAGTATTCAATCTTGACTTACTCTAGTTATGGTAAATGGTTAAGATTAAACTTCTGCAGTATTTTGATAATGAAAAAATACATTGAAGGCTGTCCAATCCTGACATAGCAGTAGTGAATAGGAAAGGATAAATACTTAAGATTTCTTGTTAAAATGAGTTGTCCACAAAGAAACAAATTATAAGGTGATATTCTGCCATTTTGAATATTTCTTTCTGATTTATTGTTACTGTGTTCAAATTATTTTTCGAATAAGTCAGTTTGAGTTCAATACATTCTGTTTGTATAGAGTATAATCTGAATTCCATTATATACTCTCATCTCAAACATATTTTGGTCATTTGTATATTTGCTCTCTTCTGTACAAATTTGCTTAGGTGATTCATCATATATTATGTCCCCCTTTTTCTCTTGCAGATTGATGATTCAATTTGTGTCAGATGTCAAATTCAATAATGAAAACAAACTTTTCAATTTTCGCCAACCTCAATTGGAATCGGATTTTTGCATAGGATTTTTGTATGAATATTACACTTGTAGATGCATTTTCAAAACCAGTGTACCAAAAGTATTTTTTCTATTCAAAATATGGACTAACAAGTAGCTATTCTGACAACTGACACAACGTAACGTCAAATTCCATTTCAAAACAACCTCACGATATGTTTCAAAATCATAGTTTTTGTGACGTCATCGTTTCAACGCTAGAATGAATGTATGTATTTGAATCACAAACGAATACGTTTTGAATATATGAGCGCCAGAATACATGGCCACAGCATACCTAACCTTGTTAAGTTAGGTATGCTAACCTTGTTAGGTATGCTGTGACATGGCAACTCTTACATATGACAACTGATGAGTTGCCATAGGAATATGCACTGCGCACGCAGTTTGTTTTTTAATATATTCGATTTTGGTGTATCTTAGCAAAAATTAGAATTACAAACATTCAAATTGCATTGATCTATCAATAGTAGAATTTTTGAAAAATGGTAAGTTATTATCTTTCGAAATGTTTTCTTCATTTTAACATTTTTAGTCTACTAGTGCTCATAAAAAACCTGCTTCGAGTGCTCCAAGAAAGAAATCAGGCCCCAAATTCGAATTAAGTGAAGAGCAAAAAAATGATATTAAAGAAGCTTTTGATCTTTTTGATAGTGAAGGTACTGGTAAGATAGATGCCAAAGACTTGAAGGTTGCTATTAGAGCTCTGGGATTCGAACCAAAAAAGGAAGAAATTAAAAAAATGATAGCAGATATTGATAAAGATGGAACAGGGGAAATATCGTATGACGATTTCCTCCAGTTGATGTCCGTTAAGATGGCCGAAAAAGATTCGAAAGAAGAGATAATGAAAGCTTTTCGCTTATTTGATGATGATGAAACTGGTAAAATAAGTTTCAAAAACTTGAAACGGGTTGCTAAAGAATTGGGAGAGAATTTGACAGACGAAGAGTTACAGGAAATGATTGATGAAGCCGACCGTGATGGAGACGGAGAAATAAATCAAGATGAGTTTCTTAGGATTATGAAAAAAACTAGTTTATATTGATTTATATTTGGGTAATTTTATTCACCAGTATTAATTATTTTTTGATCTGTTCATCTGAAAAAATTCTTTATTTTTTTTTTACATTGAGCGTAGAATTTGTTAATGTTACTGCTGAGCAGTATTATTGTATAAAGAATTATTCCTCTTTTACAAGGCATTATTTTTTAAGCATATTATGATTGTTAAATTTGCATGTACCTGTTTTTTTTCAAGAAAAAAAATTGATTTCATGAGTATCCACAGCCACAAAGTTTAAAAATATCTTCAAATAGAAGATCTATTTTCAGATTGATTTTTTATGTACAAATTGATAACTTATTAAGGGGTGAAATTAAATTGATATACATCAACAACTGCCCAAACATTTTTCCTATTCCCAATTTGAAGTTGTATTGAATTCTAGAAATTCGCAAATTGGGTATTTTCATTACACATTGGACAAGTATGTTACTAACACTTGATACAGAATTGTTAACAATCTGCTTCTGGTTGTATTACATATGTTTTGCAATAGAATTGTGTACTTTACCATTTTAAATTTTCATTAAAATTGACTCATTTTAGGTTTACATACTTATTGATCAAAATGCAACATTGTATAAAAACATATTGATATATTGTGAAAAATTCTCCATATAATTTGACAACAGTTTTGTTTAGGCTACAAAAAATGAATATATTCTATTCTATTCAAAATTACAATATTTGATTTCCATTTTGAAAGCTTCTAATGCATGTACCCTCAATCTATTCTAAATTCTTCAAAATCGTCAAGTAACTTCAAACTATAAACCTGAGGGACTTCTTTACATAAATTATTTATGTGAACAGAAAATATCTCTTGTCCATTCAATGACAAATAAACTTCAATTTTATAATAAAAAAAAATTCTGTTAACTTTGTGTTTTCATAATCATTCAACAAGATAAGCAAATAATTTATCACTCGTGCCGAGTAAAACAGATATTGGCCCAATATCTATTTGCCACAATGGCATTATTTAGTTCATCTTACCAAATAATCTAAAAAATCATTCCAATAGCTGTATTGGAGACACTCTTGAATCTTCCTAATTTACATCTAAACATACTGGGGCGAGCAAGGGTGGGCCAAGTCAGACTGGAAATTCCAATTTCACTAGTTCGGACTTCCATTGTCTATTATATAAAATGATTTGAAATCCCTGAAATAAGTAAAAAAGAATAATTAAAAAGAATAGTTGAAAATAACAATTATATTAAGCAACAATAACCTGAAATGAAATGATAGTGAAATAACCTACAAGTAAAAATATAATAATTGAATAAATAAAAATTAAAGGAATGCAAAAAGAAAATAATAAAAAATAAAAAAAAAAGTGTAGAGATTCCAAGTCACGTTAGTTCACGACGTTTCGATTGTTGGTATCTACAATCGTCATCACCAGAAGACGATTATAGATACCAACAATCGAAACGTCGTGAACTAACGTGACTTGGAATCTCTACACTTTTTTTTTATTTTTTATTATTTTCTTTTTGCATTCCTTTAATTTTTATTTATTTAATTATTATATTTTTACTTGTAGGTTATTTCACTATCATTTCATTTCAGGTTATTGTTGCTTAATATAATTGTTATTTTCAACTATTCTTTTTAATTATTCTTTTTTACTTGTTTCAGGGATTTCAAATCATTTTATATAATAGACAATGGAAGTCCGAACTAGTGAAATTCATCACGAAACATTGTCAATCACCTTCAAACAAACGTGGAAATTCCAAAATAGAAATTTCCAAATGTGTGGTGGAACGAACATAAAACATGTTCTCAGACCACACGACACCTAAATACAGTTTCTCAACAATCTTCATAGTTGAAGATTTAAACCGCGAAGTGTATCGAATCAACAGTCATCTTGAGAAAATACTCCAAAGGGCGTCTTTATAAAGAGACCAGACCGTTAGAGACGACGAGAATTACTTCAACAAAGCAGTGGTCGAGTCAGAATAACTACAGGGCTGTAAAACAGATATATTACCTGCAGGTAATGCAACAAGGAGACAGCGAGAGCTTGTTATATTTATTTTATGTAAATATGAGGCACTGAATCACAGGTGGGAAAAGATTCAAAATTTAATGAATGACCCAATAGAATTATTCTGCTCTTCATCTGTTATTTTATTACATATTCATTTAATGAGTTGGAGAAATTTTCTTTTGTGATTTTTAAATTTTTTATTAGTTTGTACCTAAACTCAGGTAAAAAAAATCAGTTAATAAGTAAGTGAAGGGTCATACAATTAAAATTGTTATTATATGCAGCACAAATTGTACATGTCCATTTAATAAATTGGTATGATTTTCTTTTATGATGTTTTAAGTTTCTTTCTTAAATTGGGGTATAATTATTAGCCATTACCAAGGTAGAAAGTTATATGGTTCAAATTGTTATTATATAAACCACTAATTTGGTGAAACTTAGAAAACACATCGCAGAAAGTTTTTACGGAACACATGATGCAGTTTTGCAAACTATCCAGTGAAAATCTCACATTAAAATGTTTCTTGAATAAGTTATGGATTTTCATCAACTATCAGCCAACTCGGTCACAAATCTTGGTTTGAATTATGAAATCACCTACTGAAATCAAACAAAATATAGGTTGAGTTTTGCTTTATTTGGTTCAAATTGTTATATTGATTTCATGTATGCTCTCTAGATATAGTAATATGCATTCTATCTGTTCAAGGTAACTACAACTGCAGAACTTTTGTCTAATAGCTAATTCCATGCGACCTTACCAAGATGAACTTAATAGGTATTTCTGACAAAGATTACAGAAACATTGGGGTATACTAATATCTGATACCTTCTAGTATTTCTTGTTGAATCAATTCATTTTTATAAGTTTATTTCCAGCAAATAAACTCACAAATCAATTTCAGAATGTAATTTGTATGATTTTATAAAATTCAAGTGAACAATATAGGATCTGTAGTGTCCTCAAACAAATTCACGTTAAAAATGTTACAAACATTCTCGGCTCTTAAAAGACCCATCAGCGAGACCAAAGTAGGATATTGAGGCCATTTGTATAAAAAGTCCAGTATCTACAATGCCTGGCATTAGTAACAGTTCTGTATTAATTTCATTCCAGTTAATGTCCTGGTTAAATTCCCTCCAGTCTAGTATGAAATTACCACTATCGGTAATAACCGGGCCAGCTTTGTTAACAGCCATGCGTAATTCAACTTTTCCTCCATATAATTTTTGAATTCTATTCTGAATAGGTACAAAAGCAATTGGAGACACTTCGATAGGAATGCCTTTTTTGTACTGATCTCCAAGTTTTTGTGAGTCTTTAGTATAATCGGCTATGATGACCAATTTCTTAGAACAACTGGCGACGATTTTTTCCTGCAGCAGACATCCACCGCCGCCTTTAATGAGATTCATTTGAGAATCTACTTCATCAGCTCCATCGATACATATATCCAACTCAGGATGGATTTCTAAGTCGGTGAGGGGTAGATTGTGTTGTATAACAAGTTGCCTCGCTTGGAAGGATGTAGGAACACATTTCACCTTCAATGCTTCTTTACTGACACGTTCAGCTAATCGCTCCACTGCGAATACAACTGTTGAACCACTTCCAATGCCTATAATATTTCCCGATTTCACGTGACGATCGACAGCGGCACGAGCTGCAGCCTTTTTAGCTATATTTATACACGACATTGTGGAAATCGAATTAGTCTTGATTCGACAAAAACAACATAATAGGTACCTTAAATTTGTTTTTCAACAATCATCTAACGATAACCTATAACCCTTCACGTGTGTAAACAACAGGGTTGCCAATACAGTAATCCAGTTTCTTCCAAATCTTCAATTTTTAATGGTACATAATTGGTACAGACCATCTTATATTTCTTCATAGCTGATTTTTAATTCTGGAACCCCAACTTCATAAAGGACGACTGGAAATTTCTTTTTTTCAGACATTTTCTGGAAATCAGTTTCTCATTTACCAAAAATGAAAATGCAGAAGGAACTCAGAAAGATAGGTTACCTATTTATTTATTAGCGGATGACAAATTGTCAAATTTCATTATTTTAACTCAGTTGGCAACCATGGGATCGCATCACTCAATAAGGTTAATTACATCTCAAGTCGCTCCTACTGGGGAAAATACCTGTGAGTTTTTTCTTTCCAATTTGTCCTCAAAATTTAAAAATTTCGAAGTTGACTGAAACATATTCCCGAACAATGAGAATAATTCATGGATCAACGTCAACATGCGAATGAAATCAAGAGTAGTAACGTGAATGTAAAAATAAAGATTATATTTGAATTTTACATTTTCTGAAGTTCAATATTAAGTTATGCTCTGCATTCCGCGGTCAAATTTCAAATTAAAAGGATCCTCACAAACTCTCCACAGGAAATCCATACCTATAGTACGGTAAGAAATACCGTTTTCTCACACATTGACAACCCTGGTGAATATTTGAAAACATCTAAATAGACCGACTGGTCATAGGAAACAGAGCTTTGATTCACATACTAAAAAGGGATAGATGCACAGAACTCTTCAACTTATAAGTTTGTGAAAACTGTGGACAGATGACATCGTCTGTCTCGCGGCAGTTGGAACTGGGCTCTTCTAGTTTGGCCACAGATATGTGTCTGTGGTGTATGTGTTTTCATTTGGTTAGTCCTCATTTTCGTTTGTAACTATGTTGTCTGACACATATATTTTAAACGTTTCATGACATGGATAACTAATGTTTGAGCCCTGATGATGGATTCAATAAAGTCCGAAACGTTGCCACGAAATTAAATTGTTTATCTACGAACATTTCTGATCCCCTTTTCAGCCAATAGAAAAGACCGCATTTGAAAATACTTTGGATCACCAAACCAAGCAAAGTTAACACAGATGATAATCTCTCCTCTGTGATGGGAAGGGGAAAATCTTAATCTCACATTCTATAAAGTAATTTTCAAATTAAACATCTAAATTCAGAATTTATAGGTTTTTTTCATTCATTGCAGCCCAATGTTATTCACAATAGAGTCATTATCACTTTTTCATCCCAAAAATGGAATCACCACGTGATTATGAGAGTATTTTCAAAAAAATTCTTGAAATAAATCATATACTTCAGAAAACAATCTCAAAAAAGTGGTTCAGTGGAATGAAGCGTGATGTCCCCAGATATATGAAATGTGGAACCAATAAGGAATAGTAATTAGTTTCAAACTTTTTTGTGAAACTGGTGTGAAAGTTCAATTATTGTTTAGTTGTTTGTTTTCAGCTGCCTATGTTGTGGAAGTATGAGGATCAAAATGTCTTGTACAGCTGATTAATGGCCAAGAAGCCAAATCCAAAAGCCAAGAAGAATTGTTACAAAAAATTTAAATTTGAATTATCAGACTCCAGAAACGCTTTCACCAAGTTTAATAATAACTCTAACTCAGTCTTTATCCCCATTAAAATACACGTAATATGTGTTGTCTGAATTATTAACGACATATTCTTTCATATCCAAGAAAATTAGAAATAATTAAACTCGAAAAAAAAAAATAACGCGACAATGCTACACAGAATACTAGTATGGTTCTCGTTCAAATAATTTGGTTGGTGAAACTTGCGTCAAAAATAATATTACAGTTCTCATGTGTGAGTGTTGACGTTGGAGTCATACTAGGCCAAGGGTTCAAATTCCGGCCTTCAATTAAATAAAAGAACTCTATACAAAAAAAATTCACGATAGCTATTGGAAAATCATTTCCGAAGCTTCTTTATATTTTCTTTGGATATCTTATGAATGACCATAGAATATTTCGTAAAGAGAATACCCATCCTAAAAATAAAGTGAATATCTATAGAATATTTGCCGTGGTATGGAAAATTTAACAATATTAAAAATCTCGATTTGAAATGAAACAACCAAATTAATTGATTACATCTTTTGAATATAACAATCAATAACTTTAGAAGGAACTTCAAGGCAACTGCATCCAACAGAAGTACCAGAAGAAGAACTGTCTAGATCTGTCAAACTTTTCCTTGATGGCGCAGCCGGAGGTGCTCTCATGATGATTCCCAGTATACACTCATAGACCCACCTCTCGTTCTGATCACCATTTACAACACTCGCAGTGCCACCGCAGTACTTTCTGATGGGGCCATAATTCTGGCAATAGTAATCCAATTCGGCATCGATCATGCTTATGTCATCTTTCGGATGAGTTTTGAGGACTTTCTCATGGTTGTCACGTAAATCGTTTCTTATATTAGTCATAGATCCAGTAAAAGCATTTATTTTTCTATAACGGATCCTTTCTCTGCAGACGTTAAGATCACACTCAAGGAATATCACTCTATTCGGTGGAGTATCCAGGGAGTCCAAATATCTGAAATTAATTCAAACTGATATAAATTTCATTCTTCTTCAAAGAGGGATATAACATGTTCAACACTATCACAATTAAAGTACCCCATACAATCTGTTGACATAGATATTCATGGTATTAATTAAATGGTTATCCCGTCAGATATTGCCCCATTTGGGCACATTAAGCATGTGTATTTGATTATTATAATTCTATAAATTAATTATTAATGAAGTAAAAGAAAATAAGTATCCCTGAACCAGCATGTAATGTCGTTTTCCATTGGTGAAACCATTGTACATTCCTTCATTATTGTATTACGAAAAGGTACAAAGATACAATGAATTTGAACTAGTTTTACCAATGGAAAACCATATTAAATAAAAATGTTGACATAGAACAGTAAACAATCAGAATTGGAAGACCAAAGCGGCGCCTTTGATTTTTATTCGGTATTTTCAGGTACATTCCGGTGTAAATCTGAGGGTCGCTTTGCCTAATGCGTACAAAAAAAGTCATTAGTTTTAATATCATCCCAGATATTCTAGAACTTCGAAGAATATATTCCGAAAATATTTAAATTTTTATTCATTTATATCTTTTAATATTTTTGTTTTGTGGGGGAGGGTACATGAAAAATTGAAAGGTATAGATACTTCTGGAGCAGAACTAGACAAACCCTATTATTGGAATTCGACTTTAATATTGGAAATAAAGTAATACACAGTATAATTATAAAAAATATTTCAGATATATATAATATAAAATAAAATGTTTGAGTAAAAAAATCAAAGAATACTTTGTGAATGACAAAATGAAATACTCACTGGTGTCGCCAAATAATCAATCATCACTCTCAGGTAATAAAGTTACCTCTCAAAGTTAAGAAATTATCCCATTTCCTAAGGTTTTCTCGGAAGTCATTCTATCCTGTGACCAATTTAATAATTTGGATGAAAAAATACAAAATCTTCTCAAATAACAAAGTATGAAAAAACTAAAAGTATTATTGAAGGATTGCGTTTATTATATGTAAATTGATCTCTTCATTTTTACTCTGGATTTGATTTTATTTTTTGATAATTTTTTTAATTTATTCTCTTTCAATAAACAGATTTCCACCTCTTCATAATGTATTACCTTCATATGTGTAATTTAGGTAGAATTATTAACTATATTAGTTGTATTTGCTTTAAAATAGTACTATAGAATATTTGTAAATAGTACTCGGTTAAGCATTTCGCAGAGCAGTATCAATACTGAACTTCGGATAAAAAATAAAGACATTATTATTATACCTTTTGAGTCAACACATTACTTTTATATTGACAATAAATAATCCTGACACATTGAAATAAATAACTACTGATATGTGCGGCACGCAAACATTCTCCACTAAAAACATATTTCTCCATATTAAAGAAAATGTTAACTAAAACACTTTCTTGAGTTTAGGTACAATTAACACAATATCACAACGATGGAGCTATAGCAATCGAGTGGCTCAATGTAATCGGCAACATGTCAATTACAACCAAGATTGGGATGCGCCACGACGATGCGCAATCTTTCCCGCCAATAGTCAATTCTGATTGTTTACTATTCTGTGGTGTTAAAGAGAATTAACACCGGATTCCAGCGCAAAATAAGCAATATCTACGTATTTTCAATATCTTCAAGCATTTGTTTTGCTCTCTTGTTTTTGCGGATTTTATCTTATGTTTTATCTACAAATTACCGATAAACCTATACTTTACCTATATTTTTTTTTCGAAAAATTGCACACATTTCACATCTTCGTGAAGAAAAGTAACAAAGGCAGAAAAATAAAATGAATATCATTTGATTTCACCGTTTTTTGTTATTTTTGGGTTTATTAGCCGTGGTCTATGTTTTTAGCTTTGATATATTTCGATGCTACAAAGCCTTTGATGTTTGCTCAAAAACCATTTAGATATCGCCCGTGAAAACCTACACGTCATGATAATTTTTTCAATTTATTTATGTTTGTTCCTTTTTTCATTGAACTGCTTTCTGTAAAATTTCAGATACAGATGGCTTTTATTTGAGGTTGTGACTGGAATTTACGTCTAACTTTTTATAAATTTGGTCTAACTTTTTATAAATTTAGGTTTCGCGCTTTTCGATGGGATCAACCTCGGGTAAAGCAACTTCATTGGTTTGATAACACTATCGGGTCGGGTTTATTCTAAGCAAATATGCATAGAAACCCTGATGGTGGTTTTAGGTTTTACCAATCCAAAGAAATGAACTTTAAATGTTCAAGCCAGTCTCGGATATACCAACGCAGTAGGTTGAATGGACTGACGCCTATCAGAAAATAACTACTCCACTGGCTAATACCACGAACGGCGTTGGATTATATCCGATAGGCGTCAGTGAAGGAATCTTCACAGATTATTTCCTGCGTATGCAATTGGCAATACCACTGATATCGATATCGCCTATAAAAACCTACGCGTCATGATAATTTTTTCAATTTATTTATTTTGTTCCTTTTTTCATTGAACTGCTTTCTGTAAAATTTCAGATACAGATGGCTCTTATTTGAGGTTATAACTGGAATTTACATCTAACTTTTTATAAATTTGGTCTAACTTTTCATAAATTTGTGTTTCGCGCTTTTCGATGGGGTCAACCTCGCGTAAAGCAACTTCATTGGTTTGATAACACTATCGGGCCGGGTTTATTCTAAGCAAAGATGCATAGAAACTCTGATGGTGGTTTTAGGTTTAACCAATCCAAAGAAATGAACTTTAAATGTTCAAGCCAGTCTCGGATATACCTACGCAGTAGGTTGAATGGACTGACGCCTACCAGAAAATAACTACTCCACTGGCTAATACCACGAACGGCGTTGGATTATATCCGCAGATCGGTTTCGAGTTCCTTAGCCACTCGTCAGTGCAACCTAAAGTCAATGATATTCCATAATTGGATTGCTGATTAACGGAAAAACAGATTTTAAACAGATTTAAACAGAATTGAACATCGAAATTCTTTCAGAGTATTTCATTCCTCGTCTTAAGTTGGAGCGAACATTTAAAGTTCATTTCTTTAGATTTGTTTACTGCCAGTCTTTAAGCATAGCCCACTGACTAATATGAAAGTTTTACAAATTCGCTTTTGTTCTGTCAAAATCTCTTGTCGCAAAAAATGAGATTGACCCAACTTTGTACATATGTTAATAAATATAACAAGAATCGTTTCCAAATGTAATGGTGTGAGTTTAGCGCTTCTGTGAATGGAATACCGAAGTACGTTGGATTTCTTTATTTTATTAAGAATCAACAGTGTTGTAGATTACAGAAGTGCAGAAGGGCTACATATTTTTAGCTTATTTGTTTCTTGAAAATTACGACTTCCATCTCGAAATTTCGAGTTGCAAGACAAAGGACGAATCTCGCCGGCGGTCCATGTCGAAGCTTGGCTTTGCAATCGACCGCCTTGAGGAGCCTCGTACATCTTTGATATTCGAGGATTGAGTTCTTTGTCGATCTCGTAGATGTCGTCTTCGTAAGGGGAGATGTTATCGAACTGACTCGAAATAATAATAATAATGATAATAATAACTTAATCTGGAAATAGCAATAATTGAAAAATAACAAAGAAGTCTAGTTAACGGTGATACCGTCATGATAATATCAGAAAATATATGCAAACGCTGTAGAAAATTCCTTTTATTAATGCTAAGGTCGCGAACGGACAAGAGACTAGACAGTTGAGTAAGTCTTTAGTCTTTTTTAATAGTATATACCTAGGGTATATATACCTAGGATAAGAAGTGAGCTATTATTTACCGATCATTTTTATAATGTGCGAGGTAAATAATAGCTTTCTTAGCCGAGATATATATATATATATATATATATATATATATATATTTTTATATATATATATATATATATATATATATATATATATATATATATATATATATATATATATATATATATATATATATATATATATATATATATATATATATATATATAATCTTTTTCATTACTAACATTGATATATTAACAATTTTAATTTTGTCATTAGTAATTTTCTAACAATTTGTTGAATATATCGGAATATCAAGTAGAGTGGAGTTTTATTATCATTATTTACCGAGGGTGAGAAATATTAATTCTCGTTAGGGGAATGGAGTAAGTAATAGCAATTTATCAGGTTAGTAGTGAAAAAAAGTTTTTTATTGTATGAGATCTGAACTCACGGGGTAAAATTTAGGTGCATTATACGACAAGCAGAGGGTGGAGATGAAATACTAGTGTTTGGGGATGACTGAAACTGAACTGTTCCGTGTGGTAAAACTATTTATTGTTGAGAATGTTCTAAGCCTCTTCAGTAAGTAATCAGTTTGACGAGATATCAAAACTTTTATGTGTGTTAGTGAGTAAATGCAGAGTTTTAACTTTCTCAACTTCTAACCATTCTGATTATTGCATGAATGAAGATATATGGTCATATTTCCGAATACCAAACGAAAAACGTAAACATCTATTCTGAATACGCTGTAGACGAAAAGCATATGATTGTCTTAAAGTAGGTCCATAAATACTGTTGCAATAAGAAATTTTTGACATGATCAGTAATTCGCATATTCTCAGTTTCAAGGTTATGTTGACTGCATATCCGAAATTTGCCCAATTCCTCGTATAAGGAAAGAAATCTTTCACGTATAGTCAGTGGGCATACTTGAAGACTAGCTATGAATCAAATCATCTAAGAGAACAATTCGTTCAGGCCAGTCTCAACACCCTACACTGACACCTGTCGGATATAATCCAACGCCCTTGGTGGTATTAGCCAGGGGAGTAGTTGTTTTCTGATAGGTGTCAGTCCATTAACCTACTGTGTAGGGTGTTGAGACTGGCTTGAACGAATTGTTCTCTTAGATGATTTGATTTATAGCTAGTCTTCAAGTATGCCCACTGACTATACGTGAAACACAAAATCTCGTGATTATTAGTGTCGAAGGCTACAAAAAGATCGTCGGTAATTGACAGAAGAGCCGTGGTGGTACTATGCTGAGGTCTGAATCCTGATTGAACAGATGTAATATAATTTTCAATTACTTAATTATTATTGATTTGATTTTTCAGTATCAATTCTACTACTTTAGAGAGACACGGGAGAATTGTAATTGGTCTCAGGTCAGAAAGGGCTGTAGGTGAGTTACACTTAGCCAGAGGGATAACAAATCCATCCTTTCAAAATTTTGTAAATTGGCAACTCGTAATGATCGAGTTTATGGGAAAATTGAAGTGGTTTATCAAAAAAAGAGTCAATGAGATTAATCATTTTGAGGGATAACCGGTCTAAACCCAAAGCGTTGCTGTTCATGTGTCTTAGGGAGCTTTGCACCATCTCAATGTAACTGTGGTAAAGTGAAAGGAATATTCAGATTCTTTCAAATCAACATAACGATCTAATAAGAAAAGTTGGTGAGCAGATCTGATAGGTTGAGGTATGGAATTGGAGTGATGGTTAATGAGATTGATGTCATTTAATTCATCAGGAATATCTGTATTTTTATTATTCCTCAGGATATCAAGAGTTCTTGAAGTATTCCAAGTTGATTTGGAGTTTTCATTTCGTAAAACGAAATCAAGATTTTCTTTTTTTTTTCACGTCGTATTGCACTACATGTATAATTTCTGAGTTCTTTATAACTAATCCAATCGTTAATGATTTCTTGTATTTCTCAGAGCTCGGTTCTTGAGTGAAATCATTATCTTTGTATTGTAAGTTAAGCAAAGTGCCGGAGGTTTAGTTACTCTCTTCTAGGAGGAACAGAATTATTGATTTTGCACAACACTGCCAAGTGGTCTGAAATTCCCTGAATATCAGCCATATCTGCATCTGATATTCTTTCCTTATCAGAAACGAGGATAATGTCAATAAGGGATTGAGAGTGAGCCGTTAATCGGGTAGCCTTTTCGATGAGCTGAAAGAGATCGAACGAATTTATAAAATCTGTGAAAAGTTGAGAACATCGGTCGGCCAGCAGAAAATCACATGAAGGAAGTAGCTTAGCCACGCTGTCTTCGAATTCGTTTAAATACTGTAGGGAGCCGATATAATATTCCAAATGCGAGAGTTTTACATCTGTGGATTGTTGAGATCCACAAATGTTCAAGATGGGAACGTATTTGACTGAAGATTGTTTTGATTTTGATAGAGTAATTGATGTAAAAGTCGACGTCACCCCCTCTGTCAGTTCTGTCGGCGCGAACTAACTGATAAGGGTTCATTTCAATGGAGCTAGAGTATATAGTAGGAGAGAGTCAAGTTTTAGTGACACCAAATATATCAATATTTTCATTTGAAATATATTCCGAGAGCAAATCAAACTCTGTGAATAATGATCTTACATTTGAATGTGCAAATTTCAGAATTTCAAACATTTACGGATATTATCCCGACTAAACATACAATTCTGGAGGTACTTCTTACGGAGGGATGATACTTCTTACGGAAAATGAATATTTGTTGACTTAGTATTTTATATAAATTATACTCGTATATGCATTCAAAATGAAAGCTAACAAATGCAATGAAGTAATTGAGTTATTTGTAATTTCGATCAGAAGTTGTAGGTACTAGATCTTAGGGGGTCCTTTTATATGCACTTCTTGCAGTAGAGGGCGGCATCCTCGCTTCCATTGCAGCTGACTTGCAGGAGTTCCGGATTAGACTAGATATCAGCCAAACTGTGGAATTATTAATATCAGCTATTTCGATAGGTACTTCATAAAGATGCCTTAGAATAGAAAGTGATCCACTTTTGTTTTCTTTTTCGATACCAAAAACCAACAAAGTATCTCGCCGAAGTTTGGGGTCCTGCGATTGTACAAGTAGGTACAACTTTCTTCAAATTGATATTTTCTTCTTCGAGGAGTGGTATTTTATCATTGATACCTAGTAATTCAGATTTAATATCGGCAAGCGCAGTTTGTAATTTATCAAATTTCTCGTCCAGATTCTTCAATAGATTATAAATAGCAGTTAATGAAAGGTCAGTAGTATTGGTCATTGTTTACACCAATTATTGTTCTAGCCGCAGTGCTAATACAGAACGTGAGCTCATCAGAGGTGATCGGTTTTGCCGTTTTTGTAAAACAAAATTGTTTTTGTTGAAGTTGGGGTTAGATTCCAATGTAGGAAGTAATTGTTATGTTAGCGCTATTCAACATCGGGATAAAAGAAGTTGCTAACCGCGGAGAGGCTGGAAGCACTAATTTCCAAATACAGATAGATGAAAGTTCGAAGATTTTGGTAGAATTTGAGTATTTTTCAAATGCAGTTCACACAGACGTGTTTCATTCGACAACGTTCATTCTAATTTTACGACTTTGATCTTGATATTTCGACTTCAATATCGAAAATTTGACTTCAAACTCGAAATTTCGAGAATTTGAGTCGTGATTTCCAAGAAACAAATACTTAACAAAAAATTGAAGTTTTTATTAATTCTTTTCTATATTTTCTAAACAAAATTATCTAAACAAAAACATCTCCTAGCAACACCTAGTATACTCCATTTGAAGGAAATTGTAGGGCACTACAGCCCTTCTGCGCTTCTGTAGTAGATCGAGTATTTCGTCGAAATGTTTATTTAGGGAGGGGTTCAAGTGATTACACCATGGTATTTGTATGCATCTTGCTTCGACCCAATTGTTGTAGGCGGGACCATATCGAAATTTAGAAAGCATTTACTACATTGGACAATCTGTATATGACTGATTGACCTAACTGTAAATTCTCTTCTTCTTAATTACTGGTTATTTTTTCAACTGATTCTTATTATGAATGATTTTTTTTTTGGAAGATTGGTAACCTTCAAGGAATTTTTTATTTTTTATAAAAAGTGAAAAAGATATCAATGAAACCTACTTGAAATCGGTGTCAGTGTAAGGATAACCAGTAAGAACCCAGCCTCGTCTGAGACAATCTTCTTGAAGGATTCGTTCATTTATAACTTGGGAAAGGAGTTCAGAGTGGAAACAAACTTCATTTCTGCAGTTTCTTAGCTTTTCACCAATATCCGTAGATGATATCCATGATTGACATATCAAATACTCAAAATCTACATGGACGATATTCAATGATGAAGAAATCAGTTTAGCTTGAGTTTTTCTACCTAAAAAACGAATATCAAATTCAAAAACTGCAAATATATTTTCCTAACAGTATTTTTTAAATTCCCATTCATTCATTCATATCATATATCAAGAGTGGACTTTTATCATTGGATAACGTGCAAAGTTTTTGATAGTAAATCATAAAATTTTTGTTGAAAAATTAAAACAATGTCCATTCAAATCAAATCTCAGATGAAAAACATTTCATGAGGTGTATCTCAAAGAATTTATATAAATTCGATATGAAAATTGAATTTTAATGGTGAATTCAAATTATTTGCGGATAATAAAACTTTGGTCTATTTCAGTGAAAACGTAGGTGAACTGAAAAATAAAAGAGAAAGTGATATTTGTGCCATTTTATTGTGGCATAAGAAATACAGTTACTTATAGTAGTTGTTTACAGCTGATTCTCGGCCTCCCCCCACCACTATGACGTATTAATTGCTTTTTTTATTGGTTGTTGTTTGGTGAAGTTTTTTTTGTTGTGCAGTGAAGTCAAGGCGTTGTGACCTTGAAGTGTCTGGTGCATGGATCGTTCAGATTTTTTTTTCATATGAGATTTTGTGTGTTTATGTGTGTGTGTAGGAGAATGCACGGTACAGGGTTTCATCATGTGCTTGTTTGTCTATGTACAAACATACGTCTGCATACTTCGAAGATCCTCCAAGTAATAAATGCTCCATCGGTGTTAGGGCACCAAGTTAGTAGTGGAGTGACGTCACAGCAATAACCGTTCAACGGCTAGAGAGCGACATGTTCACTCCACGACGTGTGGCAGAGTAATGCGTATTCATCGGTCTGCCCTCACCTCTCCTGAAGCGATGAAGGTTCGCTCTAGCCCCGCTATCGATGGTGACACAACGGCAGCCGAGGACTGTTTGCCTAGCGTCTACCCTCTCCGAGACCGCAACGACCACTGCTTGCTCGTACCGGCAACTGTTATCGCATCAAGTTGGGAGATGGGCTTGGCTGTGACGTCAGGCATCTCTAGTGGATAGCAACTAGCAATGTGAATCTTTCACGGTTTCATGGTGGGGGTGACTCACACTGTTTAATATAAAAGAAATGCCTGGCACACTATGAAATCAGTAGACGAATATATCTGCAGCAGTTAGCAATTGGTAGAGTGTTATTCAGTTCGTAATAGAAGGAAGACGGTGAGTGTATTTATCTGTTGGAAATTGTTTATATTTTCATATATATTTTCATCATGTCCGTTTCAAAAGTAGACTTGAATAAAATTAATAATTTGATTGTACAGGAGGTTGAAATACTAGAGCAAAAGGCCTTATCATCATTGCCAATTGATGAAGTGTACATAATTAAAAATATGTCAACTTATTCTACACGATTTGGTAAATCAATTTTATTAACTTTGCAAGATGTGAGCAATGATAAATTATTTAAAACATGGCTACCAAAACGTATTTCGTTGCAATTCAGTGATGACGATATATCTTGTATCAACTCATCAGGTGGTAAATATACGATGATGTATTTAGGACAGAGCCAACAAAGTTTTGCTGGCATGAAAACGCGATCTCTAGTCAAATTCAATATGATTGAATAATAGTAATAATTTATAGTGAATTTCTTTAGGTCATAGCTTACAAAGTTTTTTTTGGTGTGAAAACGATAACTCTAGTCAAATTCAATATGATTGAATAATAATAGTAATTATAATGAATTTCTTATTGTTTTATTAATATTCATATATTAGATGATAATTATATGGAAATATAAACATTACTAACTTAGTTGAATACACTCACTTTGTAACTACAAGTAAAATGGGAATGTGAGTATTATATCACTGAAAAATTGGAGGTTGCTTATTGTTTTTTTTTTTTGTTCGATTTCAGTTCCACCATTTAAAGATGTGGATGCAGTACGCAAGTCAAGATTGGGTCGATATTGTAGATCTCAAATCATCGGTTCAACATTTGTCGTCTAAATTGAAGGTGTTGGGTGATGGAGCCGAACATGCAAGCGTTTATGATATGAGTGTATGCTATGATGAAAAACAAATCGAATTATGCCTTCGTGATGCTGAGAACTATTGGAGTGGTGCAGAAGTTTGCAACAAATTTTTGGATAATGAATTGGAATTGTGGCAACTTTGTGAGGTTATGATTGAACTGAACCTAAGAAGATTCCTGTATAGCCTCCAACCATACTTGCCAGAATGGATTATTCATCACTTTGAATTGAATGATGAAAATCGAGAGGAAATTGAAGATGGTCGCGAAAATGATGATTATGAGGAAGAAGTTATTTTAGATAGTCTGTATGTTCCTGTGAATCATAAATAATGTCAAATAAAAAACTTTGTATTATTTTCATGTTTTATTTATTTAAATCTGATGAAATACAATAGAAAATGATTACAAAACAATAAATATGATATAAAATACAATACATGATATAAGTCAGTTACAAATAAAAAAAAAAAAAGATCATAAAACAGTACATGATAGAGTGAAAAAAAAGTGTCAATATCTGCTATGAACTGAACCATCCAATGCATTGTATGTTAAAACTGTATCATGCAAAATTAATGCATATACTTTAGTGTTGTCTGGAAACTTGGTCTTCCTCGTCTCAAACTCAATCTTTATATCAATAGTTGATGATTTTGTTGCATTCGGTTGATGGGAACAATCGATGACGAATAGTGGATTCTCTCTAAATTGTCCAATGTCCATCAGAGGTTCACTCATATCTTTATCATAATAACTTCGCTGGAAACTCTCAAAAGCATAATAAGCAGGAGCATCAAGTTTTTTATCGAAATTCAAATTCCAACGCTCATATGGATAAACTTCAGAATTCAAGTATACTCGAATACTATTGATATCAGCAGTTGTGAATTTTGTAATATCTTGTGTTCTATCTTCAGATGTGGTAGTACTTTGGAATGCGATGATGACAAAACGAGGAGTTTCCAATGCGTTAGTTGTTTTGATGGCCCATATGTCTGAAGAAGTCCCACGTAATGATGGTAGTTCATAGAGGTCCCACATACGATACGCCAACTTGATTTTGGCATTCAGACCGCTTTTGTTTATTCTACTCAAAAGTTTGAGCTTGTGTTTATCATCTGGTACAATATGCCTTATTTTCCATTCGATTTTATTTATTTCCAAATCAGCATCAACCTCACCTATATATGAGTTTTTGAATGATCGAGCGATAATCAAAATCAATTCCTGTTTGGCATTCAAGATACTTTTGTTGTAATCTTCAGCAAAACCCATCAAATATTTCAGTGGTAGTTTTCCACTAAAAACATGACTGTTTGTATCCAAGATATCTTGCTTCAATTGTGAAAGTCCCCAACCAGATGTCAATAATGTGTTAGCATGAGATTGTCCAAATGATATCATGGTTTTCATTGTAGATGTTATCCCAGGTTTTCTAACAACAGCCACTTGTTCACCTCCCATTTCATAACGAATTTCGTCAAAGAGAAATGCAATTGCATTATTCGAGAGATAGCATGTTTTCGCTACATCTTTGGGGGTGAATTTACCTTCTATGTAAATGAAGCTCTCGGCAATATCTAGTATAACATCTTGATTATTGATTGCAATTCTGATTTCATCCGAATTCCTGAATAGCGGTGATCCATAGGGCTTATATGTGTGCTCATGTAAACTTATGAGAGAATGATCGAGCACTGGTTCATTGAATATATTCAACTTTTCATTGTTTGTTTCGAGCACCATTGTTATTTTCTCACTTTCAATCCAATCGATTTCAAAAATTTAAGATCACTCACAGACAGAGCGTTATGTGCTAACTGTTTAGCATACACTTGTGGAATGAGCTTCTTTTTATGCACACCTTTCTTTTTGATAGTGCAACTCGTTTGGGATTGTTCAATGCGATTTTGTCTATTATAAATGAAACCCATAACAACAGTTATTCGATTTTCTTCAATTCCAAAATAATGAAAATCTCTTCTTCACTTCCAAAATCGATAAGGTTATTTTTTTCATCCAAAATACGCACTGTAATGTTGTGAATCAATTGACGACCTTCTGGACTGACAGGCATATATATAATACTGTGTGGTTCTTTAGTAAGATTGTAGCCAGGTTCAACATCAATATCGAATGAGAAAAGAATGTGGGATTCTTCACCATTTATATATGAACCAGATATTATATTGCAATCTAAGCGGATAAGTCTCACAGTTGTAATGTTTATTGGTAATGATGATTCATGTATCTGATTTGGTGGAAATATTTCATGAGCGAACCCCATCATTTCTGCTATTGAATTTGGATGTGTCAGATCAATTTCATATTTGGATCGCATTTCACATTTGAATGTATTATTATTGGCGTGTAGATAGAAAATATCATCTGCAACGACATCATTTGGTTTTTTATCATGAAACAATCTGAACATGATATGTTTCTGTATGACGGCATTGATCTCTTCTATTTCATAAGCACCACATGGAATTTCAATTGTCAACTTTTGGGGTATCGATGAGTTGTCATTACTGATTCTAAAACTAACTAAGTTATTAGCTTCAGTTATATTATTGATTGTATTGCATCCATAGAATCCCAAAAGTCCTAATCCATAACGACTGTTCCTATCCAATTCAATTGGTGGAAAAAAATCCGCACTCAAGACACTTGTCCCGACAGCTTGTAGCTCGAACTTTCGTGACATGACTGATGAATATTTTGAAACACATTTCAATTTATTATTGTACACAGCAACAGCACATTTGAGACAATTTACACTTTTTGGAAGGTGTTGTATTGTAATAAGTATCATTTTTATTGATACCAATATTCACATCCTCTATATTACAAATACAACACATAGATTTCCGAGGTATAGGACCGTCATTAACATCCGATTCTGAATTTTGATCGTGGTGGTGGTGCTCATAACAATATCTATGTTTCATTATATCGATGTCATCTTGCAGATGCTTAGGCAACTTTTCCCAAACATATGCAATCTCATGTGCAACACATGCAAGTATCACTTCCTTAGGCATATTTGCAAGCATCACTTTATCCATTTTTTTCAAGGTACCATATTTTGAAAACATTCTAAGTGAAAACCCCATTCCCTTGATAGCCTCCCGATCCAGTTTTGGTGTTGAATCCATTTTTATTTGGAAAATTATTTAGAGAGAAACTGCAAGCACAAGTGACCACAGAGAACTGTATTAAATTTCTGTTGTCGATCATAGTTATATTTGATTTTTACATTCGAACATTTTCGAAAGAATCGAGTCAATTCCAATGGTGGGGGTAGATCTCCAAAACTATCGAAATATGTGACTTCTTTCCCACATTTTTTATATGCCACCCAATGTGTTCCTGGTCCACTTATTCCATCTAAATTAACAATAGCTGTCTCGTTTTGTTTTGGACCTGAAGATGGTAATCTATCACGCATAAAAACACCACGAAAATGTGGAATTTTCATTTTTTGTGCATAATAACTGAGATCGAGATCAGTAAGAGGCCTCTGAGGTAGGGGTTCAATTAGTTTTTTGTTTTGTTTGTGGCTTTGTATGGTTTTAAATATAGTCCTAAACCTTTACGGTATGGTTTGAGATATATTCCACTTCCGCGTTTGCCTAATGCTACAGCCTCCATGGTTTTATTGTGACGATTGGCTTCCATTAAAGCCGCTCTGCTGGCTTTTGCCGAATTCACGGCCTTGGTAATACCAGCAGCAGCTCCCGCCAAACTTCCTAGTGCGGATAGTCCAGCAAAAATTGGTATCAATGGTAAAAGTCCACCGATCTTGGGAACAGGAATTATGCGTGGTGTGCGGATTTTCTTCTTTCCACCGGCAGCTTTAAGGTATTTACGTGCCGCCTGCAATGCCACAGTGATAGCTTTTTTGCTATTATTCGTCACAAATTGATTCCCACCAGCTTTCTTCAATACATTTCGCACTTTATGGACTATCCCAGCACCAAATGCAACTTTTTTAATTTTATTTTTCTTCGTTTGTTTCCTCTTACATTTTTTCTTATTGGTACTACAACCCATGCCCATATGTCTTTTCGCTTTCATAATGTTGGTGACAAGTAATGCAGCTGCTCTTTCCCCAATACTCGCGTCCTTCGATTTAACCCTATCCCAAGCGCTGTATTCAAGTTCTTTGTCGGCTAAATGTCTTGCTGCAAGATCGGATGGATGCTTAGAATATTGAATATCGTGTTTTTTGCATTCAATATCTAATTTATTGATTCCAGGGTCGTTACGAGCTAAACGTTGTTTCAATTTTGTACCCGGTCCACAGTATTGATAACCTCCGGTAGATGTAATTCGAAAGGAAGTTTGTTTATTAAATCATTAACAAAACCACAACCTCTTTTAATTTTACGATCACTTTCAATACGTCCGTATCGTTTGATGGTACACATTGAAATGAATAAGCTAATAACATTTATATAGTCTCCAACCACGGCACGATGCGCATTGTAAAACAGAAAGAAAAGTTTGCTGTAGATAATCTAGATGAGAAATTTGGTTGTGGATTGAATGGACAAAGGGTATTCAGACATGGTCCACTACTTCCATCATCAGTTCGAGGACTCATTATAGGACCTTCAAATTGTGGAAAGACGAATGCAATGATATCACTATTAACACATCCACAAGGACTGAGATTTAGAAATGTGTATCTCTATTCGAAATCACTCAATCAACCTAAATATCAGTACTTGCGAAGTGTTTTGGAACCTATAAAAGGATTAGGTTTTTATACATTCAGCAATAATGCAGAAATAGTGGAACCCTCCGACGCTAAGCCTAATTCTGTTTTCATTTTCGATGATGTAATATGTGAAAAGCAAGATATTATTAGATCATATTTCTGTATGGGACGTCATAAGGATGTTGATTGTTTTTATCTAGCACAGACATATTCACGGGTACCCAAACAGTTAGTGCGTGACAATACCAATTTCATTATAATGTTCAAACAAGATGAGACGAATTTACATCACATTTATTCAGATCATGTTTCACCCGATGTAACATTCAAACAATTCCAATTGATGTGTGTTAAATGCTGGGAGGACCAATATGGATTTCTAGTCATTGATAAGGATAGAAAAATAGATGAAGGTAGATATCGCAAAGGATTCGATAGTTTTATATACCCATGATCTTGTTTTTGGAACTTATTCGATCACTGAATATTGTAGTGGTCACTTCACCAACGAATTAAGCTTTAATTCAAAAAAAGGGCATTATGAATACAAAAAAAGATCCTGAAAATAAAAACAATGAAATAAATTTGAAACGTCAACTAGTAGAGACAACAGAAGCTGTCAGGCAGAAATTCAACTCTATCAAGAATGATAATATTGAAAATCGTACGACACTTGAAAGATTGTATGAGCCCATAATGAAACCATTGAATGTTTTATCATCAAACGCTACTTCTAAATCACCAGTGTTATCACCAAATCATGGAACTGTTCAATCTACTTCAAATTATCCCATGAGTACTCAATAGGAAGAAAACAATCTTTTGGTAGTGTATCATCTGTGAATAGTGACACGAGCACACTTCAAGACGATATGAGAACAACTCTATTCGAAACACCATCATCGTCCCACATCGATTCCTCGGATCCTGACATCTCACCTGTTATGAATGAAAGTGGTGAAGATGTTTTGATGAAACATTTGATAATATAAAATCTAGAAATCCAGCATATGATGGAACATTTGGCGTACGTATGGATCCAATTACACAAAAGCTGAAAATGGGAAGTCTAGTGGTAAATTTCAAAGATGGAAACATTTCATTTTGGGATGCTAATAAAGTGAAAAAATATGAATGCGCAGGTAGTCCAGAATTGTATGATATGATTTTTTTGAAGAATCCACAAGATGTTGATAATGAAGAAACTCGTCAAGTATATTCCAAAATATTGAAAATAACGAATGCTCCATATAAACAATATCATCTGAAGAATGGTTTTAAAAATACAAATTCTAAAAAATTTCGTGAAGTTATCAAACCTCTATTAGACTCACGACAATATCCAATAAGAAGTAGAAGTAAAATTGGTGGAGCACTCAAACGAGTGAAAATGGAGAAAATATATAATTCTAAACCTGTGAATTATGTGTACTGGAATTCACCGAAAGAGTTAGTTGCTCGCCTACGACTATTGGTAGCTTCAAAGTCAGCCGGACATACCGGACATGATAATGAAATAATTTCAATAATTGAAGAATTACGTGAAGAAGGTATAATATATTAACATATTCACATGTAATGATCACTGTCACATCATCATTCAATGCAGTAACATTATCACCTTTTCTCTTTAATCATATTGAAATAGAATGACTAATGAAATAAGTGATGTCAAACGACAAGTTGTTAATGAATTACATAAACCTGCAAGACGTAATTTTCGTAGAAGAATAACCACCATCAAAGGTTTTGCAGATCTATGGCAAATAGATTTAGCTGAACTGCAACCTTATGCAAAAAGTAATGAAGGATACCGATATATACTTGTAGTGATAGATTGTTACTCCAAATATCTGTGGACTGTAGCAGTTAAAGATAAAACAGGTAGTACAGTAACTAATGCAATGAAACATGTACTGAAAGAAGCCAAATACTCCCCCAAACACATACAAAGCGATCAAGGGAAAGAATTTTTCAATAAAAGCTTCTCATCTCTCATGCGAGAATATAATATCAATCATTATTCAACATTTAGCACAAAGAAGGCAGCTATAGCAGAAAGAGTGATTCGTACAATAAAGGCATGGCTCTACAAGGAATTTTCGATGAGAGGTCACCACAAATGGCTTGATATTCTTCCAATTATAACTAGTAGATATAATAATAAAGTTCATCGTACAATAGGTATGGCACCCATCAATGTTGATTCAACAACAAATTAAAATTCAAGGGTATCAATGGAATTGGAGGAAGACAAAGTAAACCCAAATTCCAATTAAATGATATTGTACGTATAAGTAAAATACAAACATATTTTTGAAAAGTCTTACACTGCGAATTTTACCACGGAGCTATTCAAGATTGTTTAAAATTAATAAAACCATCCCAACGACTTATAATCTTGAAGATATGAATGAACAGCCGATTAGAGGATGTTTTTTACGAAGAAGAGTTATTACGAACCGAGAATCCTGACGTATATCTGATTGAGAAGGTGTTGAAGAGAAGAAAAAATAAAGTATATGTAAAGTGGTTAGGCCTTCCTAGCGAACAAAATTCTTGGATTGATGAATCAAATATGGTTTAAATGTATATAATAGTGACTTTTATGAATAAAGTAATATTAAAGTTCATTATTGTTTTCATTTCAATTATAAGTATGTGAACTGAAAAATATTTGCAGCGGTAAACATTGCCCCAGCCATTCGCAATGTTCTGTGTATACCAAACCAAATTAATTGTATACTCCATTCCCGCTTATATTTTTCAACTCACGATATTGAAAACACATTATTCATTCCCAAAACTAATCGCCGTCACTTTGAAATGCAGTATCCAACTCTTTTTGCCAATTATCTCTCACTGATAATGCTGTCTCATAAAGCTTAGTCGACTCCTCAAGCTCAGCCTGAGCTTGCATTCTCGAACGTTGATGGAATTGCTTATCTTTACCAATTTTTGAACGGAGTTCATCAGCATCTTTAGACATTCTAGCCAATTCAACCTTCGCTAATGCAATCTTGGCATCTAATGCTTCAAGAGTTTCATTATTAGCATTAATAGCTCGCTCACTCTTTCAAGTTCAGCAATAGTCATCTGTGCCTTTACAAGACGGCATTTTGCTTTCCTTTTCATTTCCCCAAACCGATGGAGGGGGCTGAAAGAAGATAGCGGTTCAGCTTTCAAATCACTCTTCATTTCTTTAGGAGTACCTTTTGGCTTCCTCTTCGATCTGTCACTTTTCGTTGCGGGTTTTTTCTGTCGCACAACACTTTTGGATTCTTTCTTTTCTTTAAAGTCAGTGACAATCGATGAAGATGCTTAGTAACCTTCCTCTTGATTGTTCTAGATTTCTTATCAACACCAAGAGGAAGGGTAGATGAAGAGTGTTTGAGTGATGATAATTGCGAAACGATCGGATTTTCAATAATAATTTGCTCATTGGTTCTGGCACATCTGCAAAGTTAACGAAGTCGTTAATATCAAAATCATTTATCGAATCTTGACTCGATAAATGTAATACTGGAATATTTTCAAAATCAGTCTGATCGATATCAACAAGTGGTGAACCATCTTCAGCAATCAATAGCGGCATAGAGCTCATGATTATTAAGGTCTGAGGAATGATATGTGATAGCAATAGAATGTGGATAGGAAAGGTGATGATGTTACTGAGACCTCACCATTTATAGAAGAAAATAAACTAGCGCATGCGCTCTTTCATCAACTGGCACATGCGCTCTCTCACTAAACTATTCACGCATGTAACAATCTTTGTCATTTAAGAGGAAAAACTTTGTGTTGCATGCATGTATTTTTAAATGTTAGAAAATAATACAAATAAATTCAAAATATATATATATTTATTAATAATAGAGGACAATAACGATAATAAAAAATGAAAAATGTTAATATGTCTCTGTGGATGTGGAACGTTCTTTGACTCTATTCCTCAATAGTTGTTGCTCGTGCGTCAAACACCAACATTGAAAATAATGGATTCTCCTATTGGGGTAGAGTTGACCAACCTTCTCACACAGATCCCAAGTACTTCTACATGCATTGCATACATGATTCCAACAATTCATGGAATATGTATCACAAACGCAAACAACGTTGCAGTGGAGTTGGAACGGCAGCACAGATACCACAAATATTTCTACAGATACCTATATTGTTAAATATTATAGGTTCGGAACACTTCAGACACTGTAACTGTTGTTGAACGATAATCCGATTTTGTTCGCTTCGGTGGATGAGAAGGAGGCGATAGTTGAATCCGCAACACGCAATCACTACACATACCAGTACATGGATTGATTGATCCTTAGGTCTTACTTATTTGACAAAAGTAGCACACAATAGCCCTGCAATCATCATTGGGTAGACACACACTTTTGGTTTTTTCATTTCACTCTTTGGAAACGGCATTTTTACTAATTCGATTAGAAATATAAAGAGATGACTTACAGAAACTCTGAATGCTCTCTCCTATACCTACGATCTCTATTTATACAAATCAACATCATGTGGAAGTATAGTGGGATAACTTCTCCTACTATTCAACTCTAAACGAGTCAAGTGGGAGTCGCATCACCTCCTATATAAGTTGACTTGCAAACCTAGAGTTCATTCATTCACTCTCTACAACTGTGAGCAAACAACAACAAGATGAATTCTGCAAAAATAAATGCTGCATTAAATAGAATAGCTGCTGTTGATGAAAACAATTGGATAGACGAATCAGATGATGAGGATGTCAATGTTCGCTAGAGGAAGTAATAGTTGAAGCAGAAGATGTTGGAGTCGATGAAGATGAGATAGACGAAGTTGAAAACGAGGCCAACAAAGCGACGAAGATGATGACGTGATGGAGTTTGAGAGGGTCATGGATGATGAAGAAGGAGATGATGAAGGGATAGAAGCTGACACAACTGAAGGTGATGGTGCTATGAGGATCGGTATGCGAACACTCAATGTCAGTGAGACACTGGAAGATCCCTTGGATTTGTATTGTGCATTGGATGCATACGTATTGATCAGCACAATAGATGGAGAGAACAAAAAACTATGTTGGTGATGCTTTCGGTTTTATTCGCATAGAAACAATAATGGAGGGTGGTATGCCATGCATGTCAACACCCACAACACTGTCTCTCAATTATGGAAATGGGACAGAATTGGTGTGAAGCTTGCGAGAGGCCACTAACAAACTTCACCCGAGTATTACATGTATTATATGTAATAATGTCCAACCTGTGGCACAATAACCGTGGACCTACTGGTCAAAAAAAAAAACAACAGCCCTTTTCAGGGCTACATTATTCACACAAACAGTAGTTAGTTGTATTAGTATTCATAGATTATGTGACAAATGAATACTTTGATTAATAAAAGTCTAAGTTGGAAATTTGTTAGTCTTTGAATATCTATACATTATATGACAAATAAATTACTACTTTGACTGAAAAAGTCGAAATTTGGAATTTGATAGTCATTGAATATCTATGCATATGATGAGTACTACTTTAAATGAAAGTTGAAGTTGGCATTTTGTCAATCATTCATATGCATATAATGATGAATACTTTCACATACATATATTTCGTTTGAGATTATAATGTTAACATAATGTTAACAATGGTTTGAATCTGTTTCTGTTTGAAAGTATAATGGTAGCTCTGAAAAGAGCTATTTTTTTTATTGTTTCAGTCTTTAATTGTAGCCCTGAAAAGGGCTGTTATTTTTTTATTAATCCATGCAATGATATGGACTAACGCTCCTCATCATCAGAAACAATAATTATGGTATCGTCATCTGAATCAGATGATATACTAATGATATCATCCTCATAGTAGTCATCTGAATCAGATGATATACTCATGATGTCGTCGTCGTCATAATCAGCTGAATCAGATGATATACTAATCACATCATCCGCATTATTATCGTCAACAGCATCTATGTCGTCCTGAATATACCTTGTTCCACTCGTTCTGCGAAATCATCAGGAAGATCATAGATTCGCTGCAGAAATTGAGCGAAGGTTGTACTCAAATGATCAGACGTTGAATCTATTTCATGTACTTGGATGGGTCCTGTACTCGACATTGTGGAAGAATGATATAGAACTGGGATTGTTGCTATATTTATATTGGAAGAAATGAAATGGAGGGGGTGAAATGTTTAGAACAGTGTTTGAGATTCGAAAACATCAAGAATGAAACTCTGAGCGATTATTAGGAGAAATTCTAGTGATTATTATGGAAAAAAAAACTAATAAGAGGGGAGAGGAAGGGAGGAAGACACTGCCCCAGCCTCGCAGTGCCTCGTGTACACCAACCAAAAAGTGTGTACTCCGTGGAAGGAAAGGAAAGGAAATGATGGACGAGTAGATGATTATATGTCATCATCGGAATTGAGGACATCATCATCGATTAGGATTGGGGGATGGCGGAGGACTATCTCGATGAGGATAGGGGATGGTGGAGGACGTCTAACGTCAAGCTCGTCATCAGCATCATCACAGAGTCGTCGTCGTCATCATCGTCGTCGTCGCTACTCATTGGGACAATGTCATCATAAGCAGGGGTCCCACCATCCGTCAGGATCTGGATATTCCGAGTCATCCAAGGTGTCCTTCGTCACTGCCAGTGACATGCTGAACTTGCATCTGATGTCGTGATCCCGGTATTCGTTATGGCGGACTGTGGGGTTCCGTGGTGGAAGAGACAACCTGTACCTGGCTGTTATCCCAGTAATTGAAGTTGTACCCCTGATCCGGGCAGATATAGGGTTCGGAGGTTGAATCGGGTTCATCTCGATGCTAGCTGATCAACTGAATGTTTCATCAGATGATTTCTACTTTTATACTTTCGAGAGGGAGTGGGAGAGGAGTGGAACATTGAGTAGGGTAAATTGTAGTGTGTCTTAAGACATATTCAATGAGTAGGGGTAAATTGCAAAGTGGACATAAGACATATTCAATGAAAGAGATACTTGAATGGATAAAATACAAATGAAATATACTTGTCGATTTCACTATGAATCATGTCTATTTTTTTATTTTTTTAAATTTTCTTCACATGAAATTATTTACAAGTGATTAGAGGAACACAAAAATTGATGTGAGGTATTTGTCTAGAAGAACTTGGAATTGAAATAAAAAAATAATAATGA